>NC_057802.1:272126197-272481648 GCF_018294505.1 Triticum aestivum | reverse complement strand
CTCGGTCTGCGACAGGCGGTGCCCGCGATCGGCGAGATCAAGAGCCGGCTACTAGCTATAGTCGGACGCGGCGCACCCACATCACCATCGAGCGCGACCAAGACGGCCGCCCTTGAGCAATCGAGCAGCGCAGCGATCGACCGCCTCCCCCACGAAGGAGAGGCGCGCCTTCCCGCCGCCTATTGAACACCCGACTCTTGGAGGCCGGCTAGGCCCCCGTGAGGGAGTCAGAGAGAACGACGCCCGCAACCGGATCGAGCGGCTTGCCCGGTCCCTGGCGGTATAAGAAGAAGATGCAATCGGCCCAGCCTGTTTTGCCCCCCACATTTGCGACGAGCCCTTCCCCAAAGGGTTCTCGCTCCCTCGATATACGCCCAAGTACGATGACTCCATGAAGCCGGAGGATTGGCCTATTGACTACTCCACAACCGTCAGCATAGCAAATGGCAACAAGCGCGTCGCCGTGAAATACGTTCCGCTCATGCTCCAGGGCACAGCCCGGACATGCTGAACAGCCTCAAGCCCTACAGCGTCAATAGCTGGCTGGTCTTCGTCGATGTCTTCATCCGCAACTTCACCAGCACCTACAAGCAGCCACCCAAGCCCCGCCAGCTCTCCCTGTGCGCCCAAGGCCCGACCAAGTCCACCCGCAACTACTTGACGTGGTGGGCTTAACTGTGCAACTCTTGTGAAGGGGTGCACGAGGTGCAAGCCATAGAGTACTTCACTGTCAGGTGCCGAGAGGGCACCCCACTCAAGCACCGACTCCTCTGCGACAAGCCGTCCACACTCAACGAGCTGCTGATCATAGCAGACAAGTACGACACTGCCGACTCCTCCATGAAGTGGAGCTTCGGGTGGACGCGTCCGGGAAGGTGCTCCCTCTGGCTCCTCAGACGCCGGCTGATGACTCCAGTCGGCGCCAGCAGTCGAACGACAACAAGCACAAGGCCCTGCAGCCGGCTTCCACCAGCCGGCAGGTGGCAACAGTTGAAGATCAGCAGCCAGAGGGGCAGCCCGGCCCCAAGCGTGAGAAGGGCGGCAAGCCTGCTTGGTTGCCCGCCTTCTCCTTCGAGCAAATCCTTGACGCCCCTACAAGTTCCATAGCGGCGCGAAGCCGTCCAACCACACCACCCGAAAGTGCCGCTGGCTCACCCGTATTGCCAAGGGCGAAGGACTGCCACCTCCGCCTGCCGGCCCGCCGCTCCACCTCCTCAGCAGCCGGTGGGCCGCCCAGTCGGTGCAATCCAAGATGAATTCCCCGAAGAACACGGAGCCTACGTCGTCTTCACCAGCGTGGCTGACGATAGGCACAGCCATCGCCAGCAGCACTGTGAGGTGAATGCTGTAGCCTCTGAAGTACCAGAGTTCATGCACTGGTTTGAAAGGCCCATCAGCTGGAGCCTCGCCGACCACCCGGAAGTGATGCCTTCTCCGGGTTCCTACGCCATGGTGCTAGATGCCACCTTTTCAACGGAGAGGCGAGCCTATCGCTTCTCCCGAGTCCTGATAGACGGTGGTAGCAGCATCAATATCCTCTACCGCGACACCCTGGAAAACCTATGCATCAAGGAGAAGCAGCTCCAGCCCAGTCGGACTGTCTTCCATGGCATTGTACCCGGCCTTTCCTACTCCCCAATCGGCAAGATCAAGATAGACATCCTCTTCGAACACAAAGATCACTTCCGTCGAGAGCCAATCTGGTTTGAGGTGGTTGACCTAGACAGCCCCTACCACACGCTCCTAGGCAACCTGCTCTGGCCAAGTTCATGGCGGTGCCGCACTACGCCTACCTCAAGATGAAGATGCCGGGCACCAAGGGCATCATCACCATAGCCGGCGACTACAAGAAGTCGGCCGCATGCGCTGCCGCCAGCAGTCGGCTGGCAGAGTCCCTTGTGATTGCTGCAGAGAAACGGCTCCTTGACCGGGTTGTGTCCATGGCCAGCAAGTAGCCGGACCTGTCGCCAGACCCCAAGGAATCGGAGACCCAGGGCTCCTTCCAGCCGGCCAAAGAAACCAAGAATATACCCTTGGACCCGGAGCACCCAGAGAGGCACGCTATCGTGGGGACCAACCTCGATAGCAAATAGGAAAGCAAGCTCGTCGATTTCCTCTATGAGAATTGGGACATCTTTGCATGGTCTCCCAAAGACATGCCGGGTGTTCCGATGGATTTCGCCGAGCACAAGCTACATGTCAGATCGGATGCGGAACCAGTCAAGCAACCCCTCTGCCGCCTCTCGCAAGAGAAGAGAAGAATTGTTGGTGAAAAGGGATCGCCCAGCTTCTGGCGGCCGGCTTCATCATGGAAGTGGTTTACCCAGAGTGGCTTGCCAACCCAGTCCTTGTACTGAAGAAGAACAACAAGTGGCACATGTGTATTGACTACACCAGCCTCAACAAAGCCTGCCCCAAAGATCCGTTTCCTCTGCCCCGGACAGATCAAGTGATTGACTCCACAGCCGGATGCGAGCTGTTGTCTTTCCTTGATGCCTAATCCGGCTACCACCAGATCAAGCTGAACCCGGCCGATCTGCTGAAAACCGCCTTCATCACACCATTCAGAGCCTTCTGCTACGTGACTATGACATTCGGCTTGAGAAATGCCGGTGCCACATTTCAGCATTGCATGCAGAAGTGCCTCCTCAAGCAACTCGGCAGAAATGCCCACGTCTATGTAGATGATATTATGGTGAAGACGGAGAAGCGAGGCACCCTCCTGGAGGATCTCAAGGAGACCTTTGATAATTTGGGCCGTTTTCAAATCAAGTTCAACCCGGAGAAGTGTGTCTTCGGAGTCCCAGCTGGCCAGCTCCTTGGTTTCCTTGTCTTTGAACGCGGCATCGAGTGCAACCCTGTGAAGATCAAGGCCATTGATTGGATGGAGAGACCCACCCGGCTGCAAGACGTCCAGAAGTTCACCGGGTGCTTGGCATCCCTCAGCAGTTTCATCAGTCGACTTGGTGAGAAGGCTCTTCCCCTGTACCAGCTAATGAAGAAAACCACTCACTTTGAGTGGAATGACAAGGCGGACGAGGCCTTCCTCTAGCTCAAGAAGATGCTGACCATGCCACCTGTCCTGGCGGCTCCGGCTGCTAAGGAGCCCATGCTCCTCTACATCGCCGCTACCAGCCGGGTGGTCAGCACCGTCATCATGGTCGAGCACCCAGAAGACGGCAGGGCACAGCCGGTCCAGAGGCCCGTCTACTACCTGAATGAGGTGCTGTCAGGCTCCAAGCAGAATTACCCCCACTACCAGAAGATGTGTTACTTTGCCGCCAAGAAGCTCAAGCAGTATTTTCAAGAGCATCCATCACGGTTGTCTGCACCGCCCCGCTCACCGAGATCATAGGCAACAGAGATGCATCAGGCCGGGTGGCAAAGTGGGCCATCGAGCTAGCTCCCCACACCATCCTCTACATGCCACGCACCGCCATCAAGTCCCAAGCGCTGGCCGACTTCCTCGTCGACTGGGCCGAGACCCAGTACCTGCCGCCAGCGCCGGATTCCACCCATTGGCGGATGCACTTTGATGGCTGATGTCGCTTGAAGCTACGTCGGTATTTCCCCAAAGAGGAAGGGATGATGCAGCACAACGGGGGTAGGTACTTCCCTCAGATATGAAACCAAGGTTATTGAACCAGTAGGAGAACCAAACAACACAAGGTAAACATCCCCTGCACACAGATAACAAATCCTCGCAACCCGACATGTTAAAGGGGTTGTCAATCCCTTCCGGGGTACGGGGCCTCAAGATAGGCAAACGGACGTGAGATAAATTTGTAGTAGATTGAAAGATAGATCGCAAATAAAATAAACAGAAATAAAACACAGCAAGGTATTTTTGTATTTTTGGTTTAATAGATCTGAAAATAAATGCAAGAGAAAAGTAGATCGCAAAGGCAAATATATGAGAAAGAAGACTCAGGGGCCGTAGGTTTCACTAGTGGCTTCTCTCAAGAAAATAGCAAACGGTGGGTAAACAAATTACTGTTGGGCAATTGATAGAACTTTGAATAATCATGATGATTGTAACGCCCACGATGCGGCTATATCTCCCACGTGTCGAGGCACGACTTAGAGGCATAACCGCATAGTGGTTTTGTCGCAAGAAGGGTCATCTTCACACAATCCCATGTAATGAACACGAATGGGATAAAGAGTTGGCTTACAATCGCCACTTCACACAATACATAAATATCATCATACATCATCCAAAATACAATCATATAGACCGACTACGGTCAAAATCCAGATGAAAACAAGACAACCCCAAATGCTAGATCCCCGATCGTCCCAACTGGGCTCCACTACTGATCATCAGGAAAAGACACATAGTAACGACCACGTTCCTCGTCGAACTCCCACTTGAGATCGACGCCATCATCTGCACTGGCATCGTCGGCACCTACAACTGTTTTGGTAGAATCTGTGAGTCACGGAGACTCAGCAATCTCACACCCGCGAGATCAAGACTATTTAAGCTTATAGGAAAAAGGAGGTGAAATGAGGTGGAGCTGCAGCGGCAAAGCATATATGGTGGCTAACTTGCGCAAATGAGAGCGAGAAGAGAAGCAAAGGAACGGACGTCATCTAGCAATGACCAAGAAGAGGTCCTGAACACCTACTTACGTCATACATAACACAGACCGTGTTCACTTCCCGGACTCCGCCGAGAAGAGACCATCACGGCTACACACACAGTTGATGTATTTTAATTGGGTCAAGTGACAAGTTATCTACAACCGGACATTAACAAATTCCCATCTGCCTCATAACCGCGGGCACGGCTTTCGAAAGATAAAACCCTGCAGGGGTGTCCCAACTTAGCCCATCATAAGCTCTCACGGTCAACGAAGGATAAACCTTCTCCCGGAAAGACCCGATCAGTCTCGGAATCCCGGTTTACAAGACATCTCGACAAAGGTAAAACAAGACCAGCAAAGCCGCCCGAATGTGCCGACAAATCCCGATAGGAGCTGCACATATCTCGTTCTCAGGGCACACCGGATTGTCCAAGCTTCCGATAGGCCAGCCCAGAGTTGCCCCTGGTGGCCACCGGCGACTGACAGTTTGGACCAATACTCAAAGGAGCACTGGCCCGGGGGTTTAAAATAAAGATGACCCTCGGGGTCTAGAAAACCAGGGGGAAAAAGGTATAGGTCGCAAATGGTAAAACCAAGGTTGGGCCTTGCTGGAGGAGTTTTATTCAAGGCGAACTGTCAAGGGTGTCCCATAAATCACCCGACCGCGTAAGGAACGCAAACTCAAGGAACATAATCCCGGTATAACAGTAACTAGGGCGGCAAGAGTGGAACAAAACACCAGGCATAAGGCCGAGCCTTCCACCCTTTACCAAAATATATAGATGCATTAATTAAATAAGAGATATTGTGATATCGCAACATATCCATGTTCCGACATGGAACAAACTTCAACTTCACCTGCAACTAGCAACGCTATAAGAGGGGCTGAGCAAAAGCGGTAACATAGCCAAACAACGGTTTGCTAGGACAGGATGGTTAGGGCTGACATGGCTAAAATGGGAGACATGATATAGCAAAATATAGGTAGCGAGCATGGCAATAGAGCGAACAACTAGCATAGCAAAGATAGAAGTGATTTCGAGGGGTGGTCATCTTGCCTGCAAGATTCTCAGAGTTGTCGAAAGCTTGATCCTCGTAAGCGTACTCGACAGGTTCCTCGTTCACGAACTTGTCTCCCGGCTCTACCCAAGACAAGAACACAAACAAACGGAACCACAATCAACAACGAGAAATGCACAAGCAACATGATGCAAAACGTGTATGATATGCAAGATATGATATGCGTGCTCCGGAAGGAAAGATGATGAACATGGCAGTAACATGGCAAACCAAGCATGCCAATGGAAAGATGAGATGATTTCAGTCGAAACCGATATCAAGATCACCGGAATCGGATGCACGGTTTGCAAATGACAAGCAAAACAAGAATGACACGAATCTGCGATTAACAGCAAGATAGCACTTAAAATGCAACAAGCAACAATGCTACAGCACCCCAACATAGCAACAAAGTACATGGCAGTAATCTACGGGAGATGCTTGACAAAAGATGAACACTGAGCTACGGCTAGTTCACAACATATCAAGCTCAAACGAGCATGGCAAAAGTGCAAAAGATTACAGGTTCACAGACTTGGTGAAAAACTGGACATGGCAGGAATCAGCATCAGGTAGCAATGTTCAGAGCACGAAATCAATATGCTACAGGAACTTAACATAGCAAAACAAGGCATGGCAGTGTTCTACTAAATGCACATGACAAAAGTCCCTTACTGACCATAAGCCAAAAAGGAGCAGAAGATATGATGGCAAGCATGTAAACATAGCATGTTTCGTTATCAGGTTTCAGACTTAGCAGAAAACAGAGCATGGCAGAAATATTAATATGTGGGCCTCTTTGTGAGCTTGATGCTCTCACTACAAAGTAATGCATGACAAACCAAGCATACCTACAGCAAGATGGCATGTGTATGAAGCTATACATGGCAAGAACAATAGCATATCATGTATGGATCAACTACAATAAGCTTGGCAAAATTGCATATCATGTTAAGAATCTGCCAGAAATATTTTATAGCAAAAGTAGAGCAAGATTGAGTCATGCTATAGAACTTCATAATTGCAAACAATTGCAGGAATGGATCAATTACAACTATAGCTACAAAACATCCTTACTGAACATCTCCAAAATATGCATAGATCTCTCTGTAGCATCAAGTTTACATGGCAACAAAATTACAGCAGACAAAATCACTGTCCCTGAAATCAGAAATATTACGGGGCCTACTTTGCTTGCTTGTGCTAGTCACCACAGAGATCACAAAAATACATGGACTACACCACTGGAAAGATGGCATGGCATACCTCAAAACACATCTAGAGCTCATGCTCAAAAGATACACAGATTAAATGATACAAAAATGAGAAATCTCCAAGTTCTGCTAAGAACCAGAGATTAACAGTAACTAGCCCTCTTCCAACGAAGATTTGGCATCAACATGAACCCTAATGAACATGGTGCAATTGAACAAAATGAAGAGCATCACGAGGCGGACAATTTGACATATTACACGCGCGAATCGGAGCTACATGCAAGAAGTTATGGAGCTATGAACATAGGCATATAATAACAAAATGCAAAAAACTTAGAAAAAAAACACAGGCTCGGGAAGTCAACGGGGGCTACCGATGGATCTGGATCGGGTCCGGCGATGGCGCTCGGGGCAGGAAGGAGAGGAGGTGCGGCTGGAGGGTCGCCGGCTTCGGGCGGAGGATGGCGGGGCCGGCCGGCGCGGAGGCGGCGGCGAAGGGCACCGCGGCGGCGCGGAGGCGGCGAGGGCGGCGGAGTCGCGCAGGGGCGCGCGGGGCGGCGGAGGCGCGCGGGCCGGCGGCGGGGCTGACGACGCTGACGTGGCGGCGGCGGATTCGCGGGGCGCGGCGGCGGACGTTGTCCGGCCGGAGCGGACGTGTCCGGCGCGGCGCGGAGGGAGAGGGTTAGGGTTTCGTGTGCAGTTTCGTTTTTCGGGATGCCCACATATAAATAGGTAGAGGGAGCTAGGAGACTCCAAATGAGGTGCGGTTTTCGCCCACACGATCGTGATCGAACGACCTAGATCATGGAAGAGAGTTTGGTGGGTTTTGGGCTGGTTTTGGAGGGGGTTTTTGCTGGACACTCAAATGGACTTTGCGGATGCCCGGTTAACCGTTGGAGTACCAAACGACCTCCGAATGGAATGAAACTTGACCGGTAGTCTCCGGGTGGTATACTAAGGCCACATGACAAGCCTCGGTCCATTCCGAGAAAGTTTGACACACGCACACGAAAGAAAACAAGAGGGGTGCACCGGAGGAGATAGGAGCGCCGGATTGGAAAACGGACAACGGGGAAAATGCTCGGATGCATGAGACGAACACGTATGCAAATGCAATGCGCATGATGACATGATATGAAAATGCATGACATGACAAAATGCAAAAAAAAAGACAAAACCCGACAACGGAGGGAAAATCATAACACATAGCCGGAAATGGCAAGAGTCGGAGTTACAAATATGGCAAGTTACATGCGGGGTGTTACAACACTCCACCACTACGAGAGGATCTCGTCCCGAGATCTAGGACTGAAAGAACTCCGGATATTCGGAACGGAGATGGTCCTCGCGTTCCCAGGTGGCTTCCCGGTCGGAATGGTGCGACCACTTCACTTTCAGGAATTTGATAGACTTGTTGCGAGTCTTGCGCTCAGTTTCTTCAAGAATTGCAACGGGGTGCTCATGATAAGACAAATCTTCTTGAAGGTCAATCTCTTCGAAGTTGATAGTGCGCTCAGGCGTCTTGAAGCACTTGCGGAGCTGTGACACGTGGAACACGTCGTGCACGTTCACGAAGTTGGAAGGAAGCTCAAGTTGATAGGCGAGGTCGCCTCTTTTGCCAATGATCTTGAAAGGACCCACGTATCTAGGGGCAAGCTTCCCTTTGATACCGAAGCGATGAGTGCCTTTCATTGGAGAGACGCGGAGGTAGACATGGTCTCCGATCTCGAAAGCCAAATCACGATGCTTACTATCATAGTAACTCTTCTGGCGCGATTGCGCGGCTTTGAGATTATCACAGATGACTTTACACATTTCTTCAGCTTCAGTGATTAAGTCATTGCCAAGAAGTTGACGTTCACCAGTCTCTGACCAATTGAGAGGAGTACGACACTTTCTGCCGTAGAGAATCTCGAATGGGGCCTTGCCCGAACTCGCTTGGAAGCTGTTGTTGTAGGAGAATTCAGCATAAGGAAGACAATCTTCCCATTTCTTGCCAAAGGAAATGACACAAGCCCTGAGCATATCTTCAAGAATTTGATTGACTCGCTCGACTTGGCCACTAGTTTGAGGATGGAAAGCTGTGCTGAAGCGAATATTTGTGCCAATGGCCTTCTGGAAGGAGTCCCAGAACTTAGAGGTGAAGATGCTTCCACGATCTGAAGAAATCAATTGTGGAATGCCGTGCAAAGAGACAATTCTGGAGGTGTAGAGCTCTACCAGCTGAGCTGCTGTGATGGATACTTTGATAGGAAGGAAATGAGCCACTTTAGAAAGCTTGTCAATGACAACGAAGATAGCATCATTTCCACGCTTGGACTTGGGAAATCCAGTCACGAAGTCCATTTCGATATGATCAAACTTCCATTCTGGGATAGCAAGAGGTTGGAGGAGACCAGCTGGTCGTTGGTGTTCTGCTTTCACTCTTCGGCAGACATCACATTCATTCACGAATTGAGCAATTTCTCGCTTCATTCGAGTCCACCAATACGACTGCTTGAGGTCATGATACATCTTCGTACTTCCAGGATGAATGGACAGAAGAGAATTGTGCGCCTCGTTCATTATGACTTTCCTTAGATCACCTTTCGGAACCACAGTCCGGTCCTCGAAGAACAAAGTGTCTCTATCATCAATGCGATAGCACTTTTATTTGGAAAGACCCTTGTCGATACCACGTTTCACCTTCTTCACCATGGCATCACGGAGTTGTGCCTCACGAATTTGATCTTCCAAGGTAGGAGATACTATGAGGTTGGCAAGAAAGCCTTAAGGAACAACTTGGAGATTCAGCTTGCGGAAAGCTTCACAAAGATCCGGTTGGAAAGGCTTGAGAATTAAGCTGTTGCAATAAGCCTTCCTGCTTAAAGCATCTGCAATGACATTGGCCTTGCCTGGAGTATATTCAATACTCGGATTGTACTCTTGAATCATTTCGACCCATCGAGTCTGCCTGAGGTTGAGGTTGGGCTGAGTGAAGATATACTTGAGACTCTTGTGATCAGTGAAAATGTCCACTTGTCTTCCCAACAAGAGATGTCTCCACGTAATCAATGCATGGACAACTGCCGCCAACTCAAGATCGTGAGTGGGGTAGTTCTTCTCGTTGGGCTTCAACTACCGAGAGGTATAGGCCACAACTTTCTTCTCTTGCATTAACACAGCACCGAGACCTTGGAGAGAAGCATCACAGAAAACTTCATACGGCTTGGATTCATCAGGAGGAGTCAAGACAGGAGCTGTGACTAGTTTCTCTTTAAGAGTGTAGAAAAAAGCAACGTCACACTCAGGAGACCAGACATATTTCACATGCTTCTGTAGGAGGTTGGAAAGAGGTTTTGCAATCTTGGAGAAATTCTCAATGAATCTTCGGCAATAGCTTGCAAGACCCAGGAAACTGCGGAGCTGCTTGACATTTTGAGGAGGTTCCGAATCCAGAACTGCGGACACCTTCTCGGGGTTAACAGCGATGCCCTTGGCAGAGATGATGTGACCGAGGAAAAGAACTTCATCGAGCCAAAACTCACATTTAGAGAACTTCGCATAGAATTGATACTCTCTGAGCTTGTCGAGCACCAATCGCAAATGTTTGGCATGATCCTGCTTATTCTTGGAGAAGACCAAGATATCATCGAGATACACCAGAACAAATTCATTGGTATAGGGGTTGAAGATGAAATTCATCATCCGAGAGAACACTGGAGGAGCATTGACAAGGCCGAAAGACACGACAGTATATTCATAAGAACCAAAGCTTGTTCTGAATGCTGTCTTGGGAATATCTTCTTCACGAATGCGAATCTGATGATAACCCATACGAAGGTCAAGCTTCGAGAACACTTTAGCCCCTTTGAGTTGCTCAAATACCTCATTGATGTTGGGAAGTGGGTACTTGTTCTTGATTGTCTTCTTGTTCAATGGACGGTAGTCGACACAAAGTCGGTCCGTGCCATCCTTCTTCTTGACAAAAAGAACACCACAACCCCATGGAGAAGAACTCGGTCTGATCAAACCCAGACGTTCTTGTTCATCGAGCTGTTTCTTCAATTCCTTCAGCTCGTTGGGTCCAAGCTTGTATGGACGCTTGCAAACGGGTTCAGTGCCAGGCTCTAGTTCGATAACGAACTCAACTGGCCGATGAGGAGGCATACCCGGAAGCTCTTCTGGAAAGACATCTTGATACTCACAAACGACTGGAATTTGAGAGATGGCATCCAATTCGCCCTTCTCATTGAGAGATAAAAACCGAATGGTTTCATCACGAGCGGCAAAAATAATCACATCCTCAGACGAGTGTGTCAATTGAATTTCCCTGGCAGCACAATCAAGTTGAGCTTTGTGCTTAGAAAGCCAGTCCATCCCGAGAATAAGATCAATATCCGAGTCACCAAGAACAATTGGAGAAGACTGAAATTTATAGTCGCCCATCTTGATGGTAACATTCGGAACCATGGAACTTGCATTCATGCATTTGCCCGGAGAGACAACTGCTAACGGCCTAGGCAATCCTTGGAAATGCAATTCATGCTTGGATGCAAAAGGTCTTGATATGAAAGAAAGCGATGCACCAGTATCAAAAAGAACTTTTGCAGGAATATCATTAACAGGAAGATTACCCATTATCACATCAGTAGATTCCTCCGCTTGAGCTGCATTCATCATGTTCACCTTTGCAAACTTTGGATTATGCTTGACCACTGCATTGCTGGAAGATCTGACAGGAGGAGGAGGAGGAAGACGCCTCTGGTTGAAGCACTTGTTAGCATAGTGACCTTTCTGCTGACATTTGTTGCAAGTCACCTCTGAGAGTGGACGGTGATAAGGAGCATTGGACTTTGGAGCTTGATTCTGAGACTTGTTCTGATAGCCAGAGTTGGAAGAACCATGGCCACCTTTGTTCTTCTGCTGGTAAGGCTGACGAAACGGAGGAGGAGGAGGCAACCAGAACTTCTGTTGCTTAGCTGACACAAGTGAGGAAGAAGAAGACTGAACTGCGTCTCTGACTCTTCTTAGAAGCCTCACACTTGAGTTGAGTAGCCTCTTGCTTCAGTGCCATATTATAGAATTGATCAAACTGAGTAGGCTCAACAAGAACGAGAGCTAACTGCAGATCCTCTTTAAGGCCACCTCTGAAGTGATAGATCATGCTCTTCTCATCAGGAACGTCTTGTTTAGCGAAGCGAGCAAGTTTCTGAAACTGAAAGTTGTATTGATACACAGACATGTTGCCTTGCTTGAGATTGCGGAACTCCTCACGCTTGCTCTCAACAACACTTTGTGGAATGTGGTGCGCTTTGAAGTCCCGACAGAAGTCAGTCCAAGTGATCACACGACCTCCTCTGGAATCTTTGTATTGCTGAAACCAATCAGCAGCTTGGTCCTTGAGCTGGAAAGAAGCGAACTTGACATAGTCCTCAGGCCTGACATTGCTACATTCAAAATGCTTGTTGATGTCCACGAGCCAATCATCGGCATCCGTGGCCTCGGCACAGTAGCTGAAAGACTTGGGCTGATTTGCGAGAAACTGGTTGAGAGTGGCAAAGTGAAACTGATTGTTGCCTTGACCTTGATTGCCTTGCCCTTGAGTACGTTCTTGCAAGAGTTGCAGAATCATCTGAGCATTGGCGTTGGTGGCTGCCATGATTGCTTGCCATGCCTCCGGAGGTGGAGGTGGTGGCGGAGGGTTCGCTTGACTCCCTTCATTGCGATCCGGATTCTGACGCGTTGGCGGAGCCATCCTGAAGAGGGTGACATCCGTTAGCATCTTGATAGACAAATAGATAAGTAGAATCAACGGATAGAAATTGCAACATATAGTCTTCACAATAAACATTCGAACGAAGATGAACGAATGAATTCCGTAGTAAATCATCACACTTCCATAAGTTGAGAAGCCACTTGAAAAAGATATGGAATGAACATATGAATTCGAAGCAACTCGAATACCACAATACAAAATAAAACAAAGTATTGGCTTGCAGAATAAGCCGGAACAAACATATGATAGATATTTCATCCGAAGTTTTCATGGTGGGGCCCACACGGGCTCAATCGTACAGCACCATCATGTACAAGGATGTGCACATGACATACGAAGCGTCCCCGAGTCGGCAAAGCCATGGACTCTTTAAGACACAACGAGACCACTGTAAAATCAACCGTGGAAAGGCGGACCACTAGACGTCGAACCCCAATCTCATATGATGCGTCTGTCGGAAAGATATCCTAAGGCTACTAGAATTCCCACTTATAAACCCCCGAAACTTTCTGGTTATGCAATCTGGTGTAGGGGATACAGGGGACACAAAATATATATCACCCAAACTAGCAATCCCTAGATCCAGCTGTATCCATCCGTCAACACATAACCAAGAAACCTTCGGAAATCATTTACCTCAACCTTCGAAAAACATCCGTTATACAAGTTATGCAATACTCCCGAACTCCCGCCCCAGTACTGGGTGGCGTCGAGGTGATCTCACCAACAACTCCATAAAAGAGATTTCGATGTCGGCGAAACTCAGGTATTCCAGAACTGCAACGATAAAATTGTGACGACAACACCTCGGAGCTCAACTCCCCAGGACACTGCCACAACCCCTAAATGACAGGAGGCACCAAGAACAATGTTCTCGTCACAAAACCATCGGAACGATTCCAAGATACCCGCGTGATCCTAAAATTTTTTTTTAGTGAAGTTTGAGGAGAGAGTAGTCAAAACTTCCACGTCAGGAGACCTCACCAGAGCAACGAAGGGACTGAGGAGTAAAAAGAATCCTACTCTCCAATATATATAATCCTAAGACTCAAAACATTTTTGTTCTAGACTCAACAACGCCAGCGATTCGATCAAGCAGGGGGCTCCTAAGTCAGGGATGGCTCTGATTACCAACTTGTAACGCCCACGATGCGGCTATATCTCCCACGTGTCGAGGCACGACTTCTTGCGACAAAACAACTATGCGGTTATGTCTCTAAGTCGTGCCTCGACACGTGGGAGATATAGCCGCATCGTGGGCGTTACAATGATATCCAGGCAATGATCATTATATAGGCATGACGTCCAAGATTAGTAGACCTACTCCTGCCTGCATCTACTACTATTACTCCACACATCGACCGCTATCCAGCATGCATCTAGTGTATTAAGTTCATGGAGAAACGGAGTAATGCAATAAGAACGATGACATAATTTAGACAAGATCTATCTATGTAGAGATAGACCCCATCGTTTTATGCTTAGGAGCAACGATCCATACGTGTCGGTTTCCCCTTCTGTCACTGGGATCAAGCACCGTAAGATCGAACCCACTACAAAGCACCTCTTCCAATTGCAAGATAAATAGATCAAGTTGGCCAAACAAAACCTAAATATCGGAGAAAAAATACGAGGCTATAAGCAATCATGCATATAAGAGATCAAAGAAACTCAAATAAGTTTCATGGATATAAAAAGATGTAACTGATCATAAACTCAAAGTTCGTCAGATCCCAACAAACACACCGCAAAAAGAGTTACATCATATGGATCTCCAAGAGACCATTGTATTGAGAATTTAGCGAGAGAGAGGAAGCCATCTAGCTACTAACTACGGACCCGAAGGTCTACAAAGAACTACTCACGCATCATCGGAGAGGCACCAATGAAGGTGGTGAGCCCCATCCGAGATGGTGTCTAGATTGGATCTGGTGGTTGTGGACTCTGCGGTGGCTGGATGAATATTTCGTCGATGTTCTTAGGGTTTTTGGAATATTGGGGTATTTATAGAGCAAAGAGGCGGTCCGGGGGGCACCCGAGGTGGGCACAACCCAACAGGGCGCGCCGTGGTGGGTTGTGCCCCCTCGGGGCACCCCCAGGCGCAGCCAGGGCCCATTGTGTTCCTTCTGGCCCATAAAAATTCTCCGTAAAGTTTCGTGGCATTTGGACTCTGTCTGGTATTGATTTCTTGCAATGTAAAAAAACATGCAGAAAACAACAACTCGCACTTGGCACTATGTCAATAGGTTAGTACCAAAAAATGATATAAAATGACTATAAAATGATTATAAAACATCCAAGATTGATAATATAACAGGATGGAAAATAAAAAATTATAGATACGTTGGAGACGTATCAGCATCCCCAAGCTTAACTCCTACTCGTCCTTGAGTAGGTAAGTGATAAAACAGAATTTTTGATGTGGAATGCTGCCTAACATGTCATATCATATTCTTTTCTTTATAGCATGGACATTTCGACTCTTATGTGATTCAAAGCAATAGTCTAGTTTTGACATAATAATTTAGATACTCAAGCATATCAACAAGCAACCATGTCTTCCAAAATATCAACGCTAAAAATAAGTTATCCCTAGCCCATCATGCTCAACCATTGATCCATTCATGGAACACACTCGAATATAAGTTACACCCAATACTTAAGTATGATCATATTGCCTCCTAGTTGGTGCTTTTATAAGAGATGATGGAGACTCAAATTCAAAAATAAAAATTGCGTAAAGTAAAAGAAAGGCCCTTCGCAGGGGGAACTAGGGATTTGTAAAGGTGCCAGAGCTCAAAGCAAAAAATTAGAGATAAAAACATTTTGGGAGGTGTATCCATCCCACCAACGAAAACGACTGAGAGTTCCCAACACTTTCCATGCTAGATATATCATAGGCGGTTCCCAAACAGAAAATAAGTTTATTCCTTTTTCCACCATACTTTCACTTTCCATGGCTAACCGTATCCACGAGTGCCTTCCATACCAACACTTTCCAAGGAATTTATTATTTGACAACATAAAGTAAATTCATTTTTTCATTTCGGGACTGGGCATCCCTAAAACCTTTGCCTTACTCTCGTGCAATGACAAGTGAATAGACACTCATCGTGAGAATAACACATCCAGCATGGAAAGTATTAGCCACCCCTCACCGCTCCGTGAGCGAAACAAACACACAAAAGAGAAGTATTTTTTTGAAAATTAGAGATGGCACTTACAAATTTGCTTAGAACGGCAAAAGAATACCGCATATAGGTAGATATAGTGGACTCATGTGACAAAACTAGTTTAAAGGATTTTGGATGCACAAGTAGAGATCATACTTAGTGCAAAATTAAGGCTAGCAAAAGTCAGAGAAGCGACCAACCAAGAAACGGATAATCTCATAAGCAAGCATTAAGCATAAATAACACCGAATAATGCACCACAAGTAGGATATAATTTCATTGCATGACTATTGACTTTCGTGCTTGCATAGGGAATCACAAACCTTAACACCAACATTCTTAATAAAACATAATTACTCATCAACATAACTCACATATCACATCATCATATCTCAAAACTATTACTAAAAATCAAGCTTATTTTGTCCAATGATCTTCATGAAAGTTTTTATTATATCCTTCTTGGATATCTATCACTTTGGGACTAATTTTCATGTGTTGCTTTTCATAAGCTCAAACAAATATAAGTGAAGATCATGAGCATAAAATTTCTTTCTTTGTCTCAAATTAATTTAAGTGAAGCAAGAGAGAATTTCTTGAAAATTTTACTAACTCTCAAATAAATCTAAGTGAAGCAAGAGAGCATTTCTTCAAAAATACTAAAGCACACCATGCTCAAAAAGATATAAGTGAAGCACTAGAGCAAGTCCACAGCTCATAAAAATTTAAGTGAAGCATAGAGAGCAATTCTAACAAGTCATGGCATAATTTTGGCTCTCTCAAATAGGTGTGTCCAGAAAGGATTGATGACTTAAAACACAAAATAAAACAAACAAAGAATCATATCATACAAGACGCCCCAAGCAAAACACATATCATGTGACGAATAAAAATATAGTTTCGAGTAAAATACCGATGGTTGTTGGAAGAAAGCGGGGATGCCACTCGGGGGCATCCCCAAGCTTAGTTGGTTGCTCATTTTTGGGTAATAGTTTGGGATGCCGGGGTATCCCCATGCTTAGGCTCTTCTATCCTTCCTTCATCCATCGTAAGATAACCCAAAACTTGAAAACTTCAATCACACAAAACTCAACAAAACCTCCGTGAGATCCGTTAGTATAAGAAAGCAAACCCTATAATCAGTACAGTATCAAACCAATTCATATTTTGTTTTTGTATTTTATCTACTGTATTCCAACTTTTCTATGGCAAAAACTCATCAAAGAAAACCATAGAGCCATGAAAATAAGCACACAACACAAACAAAACAGAATCTGTCAAAATAGAACAGTCTGTAGCAATCTGACTTTTCGAAAACTTATGGAACTCCAAAAATTCTGAAAAATAGGATGACCTGCGTAATTTGTGTATTAATCTTCTGCAAAAAGAACCAGGGAAAAAGCACTTTCTAGTAAAAAATGAGAATTGTTTTCGTGAGCGCAAAGTTTCTATCTTTTTCAGCAAGATCAAACAACTATCACCCAAGAAGATCCTATCGGTTCTACTTGGCACAAACACTAATTTAAACACAAAAAACACAATCATACCAGTAGCATAATTGTGCAAACACACAAGAACAGAAAGCAAAAAGCAAAAATAAAATTTATTCATTGGGGTGCCTCCCAACAAGCGCTATAGTTTTACGCCCTTAGTTAGGCATAAAGCAAGGATCTAAGTTTTGTCATCGTTGTCCAACCCTTCAATCAAACACTTAGGATCCTTCAGAGATTTAGCATAAAGATCTTCAATAACAATACTCCTAGGAATAAATTGAAATAATTCATTCTTGCAAAAAGGATCTCTTATCACTTCAACAAAATCCGGGTGAATACTAATCATCTTAAGATCTTCTGTATTACCACTACTAGAAGTTTCACACTTGTTCTTGGTAACTTTGCCAATTTTTATGGGAGTTTTTTCGGTAGTTTTAGCAGAAGCAAAAGTCGTGCTTAGATTACTAAATATTTCCTCTAGTTTATCAATCCAAGACGGGCTTTCTTCTATTCTTTCATGGATTATGGTACCCTTTTCTTTTAACAACTTAAAAATTTCTCCCGCTCTTGACCCAATATTGGTGGCAAAATTATGCATCTTTTTATCTATAATTTCCATATGATCTTCGGTGAGCATTTTATTTTCAATAGCATCTAATCTTTCCATAACATGCTCAAGGGTCAAAGTTGTTTCATTAATCATAAGAGGTGGTGAGCCCACTAAATTTCCCAAAGCATTAAAAGCATCAAGAGAGGGACACATCAAGAAATTTCCACTGGTAATCGTATCAAGGATGAATCTATACCAAGTGGTGATGCCAACATAAAAGCAACGAAGAAGAACAACGGTAGATTGCTTACGAATAGATCTATTATGAGCATTGCAAATTCTATACCACACATCTTTTAAATTTTCTCCTCCCCTTTGTTTAAAGTTGAGAACTTCGTTGTCGGGAGTGCAAGCAATAGAGGAAGAACTATCCATAATGATAGTAACGGCAAACAAGATTGCCCACAAAGATAGATCCGGCAAGAAAACAGCGAACGGAAAAAGAGAGACGAATAAATTGGAAAAAATTTGTGAAGTGGGGGAGAGGGAAACCAGAGGCAAATGGCAAATAATGTAAATTGCAAGGAGATGAGATTTGTGATTAGGAACCTGGTATATGTTGAAGATCTTCCCCGGCAACAGCACCAGATATTCCTTTTGATGTCGCTTGAAGCTACATCGGTATTTCCCCAAAGAGGAAGGAATGATGTAGCACAGCGGCGGTAGGTATTTCCATCAGATATGAAACCAAGGTTATCGAACCAGTAGGAGAACCAAGCAACACAACATAAACAGCCCCTGCACACAGATAACAAATCCTCGTAACCCGACGTGTTAAAGGGGTTGTCAATCCCTTCCGGGGTACGGCGCCTCAAGATAGGCAAACTAACATGAGATAAATTTGTAGTAGATTGAAAGATAAATCGCAAATAAAATAAATATAAAACGCAGCAAGGTATTTTTTGTATTTTTGGTTTACTAGATCTTAAAATAAATGCAAGAGAAAAGTAGATCGCAAAGGCAAAGATATGAGAAAGAAGACCCGGGGGCCGTAGTTTTCACTAGTGGCTTCTCTGGAGAAAAATAGCAAACGGTGGGTAAACAAATATCTGTTGGGCAATTGATAGAACTTCGAATAATCATGAAGATATCCAGGCAATGATGATTATATAGGCATCATGTCCAAGATTAGTAGGCCGACTCCTGCCTGCATCTACTACTATTACTCCACACATCGACCGCTATCCAGCATGCATCTAGTGTCTTAAGTTCATGGAGAAATGGAGTAATGCAATAAGAACGATGACATGATGTAGAAAAGATCATTCTATGTAGAGATAGACCCCATCGTTTTATCCTTGGTAGCAACGATACATACATGTCGGTTCCCCTTCTATCACTGGGATCAAGCACCGTAAGATCGAACCCACTACAAAGCACCTCTTCCCATTGCAAGATAAATAGATCAAGTTGGCCAAACAAAACCCAAATATCGGAGAAGAAATACGAGGCTATAAGCAATCATGCATTTAAGAGATCAAAGAAACTCAAATAAATTTCATGGATATAAAAAGATATAACTGTTCATAAACTCAAAGTTCATAAGATCCCAACAAACACACCGCAAAAAGAGTTACATCATATGGATCTCCAAGAGACCATTGTATTGAGAATTCAGGGAGAGAGAGGAAGCCATCTAGATACTAAATATGAACCCGAAGGTCTACAAAGAACTACTCACGCATCATCGGGGAGGCACCAATGGAGGTGGTGAACCCCATCCGAGATGGTGTCTAGATTGGATCTGGTGGTTCTGGACTCTGCGGCGGCTGGATGAATATTTCGTCGATGTTCTTAGGACTTCTGGTATATTGGGGTATTTATAGAGCAAAGAGGTGGTCCGGGGGGCACCCGAGGTGGGCACAACCCACCAGGGCGCGCCTGGGCCTCCTGGCGCGCCCTGGTGGGTTGTGCCCCCCCTCAGGGAACCCCCAGGCGCAGCCTGGGCCCATTGTGTTCCTTCTGGCCCATAAAAATTCTCCGTAAAGTTTCATGGCATTTGGACTACGTCTGGTATTGATTTCCTGCGATGTAAAAAACATGCAGAAAACAGCAACTGGCACTTGGCACTATGTCAATAGGTTAGTACCAAAAAATGATATAAAATGACTATAAAATGATTATGAAACATCCAAGATTGATAATATAGCAGCATGGAACAATCAAAAATTATAGATACGTTGGAGACGTATCAGCATCCCCAAGCTTAACTCCTACTCGTCCTCGAGTAGGTAAGTGCAACGCCAGGCAGCAGCATACACAATAGTGAACAGAGAGCTTGTCAGGCGCAGCGTGACTGCCGTCTTCCAGTGCTGCGTAGAGCCAGAGAAAGGCAAGGCAATCCTCAGAGACATCCACCAAGGTGAGCGCGGCCACCACGCGGCCTCCAGATCCCTTTTCGCCAAAGCTTTCCGCCATGGATTCTTCTGGCTGACTGCTTTTCATGACGGCAAGGATTTGCTCAAGAAGTGCAAAGGGTGCCAAAGATTCAGCTGCAAGCAACACCTACCGACTTCTGCACTCAAGACCACCCCCTCCCTTGGCCGTTTGCCGTTTGGGGGCTGGACAAGGTGGGCCGTTTCAAGACAGCACGCGGTGGCATGACCCATCTGCTTGTCGCCGTGGACAAATTCACCAAGTGGATTGAAGCAAAGCCAATCAAGAAGCTGAATGGTCCGACTGCTATGACCTACATCGCACATATCACCGTCCGGTATGGCGTACCACACAGCATCATCGCCGACAATGGCACAAACTTTGCCAAAGGCGCCTTGGCCTGTTTCTACGCGACGCAGGGCATCCTACTGGACTTAGCGTCCGTTGCCCATCCGCAATCAGACGGCCAAGTCGAGCGAGCAAACGGCCTCATCCTATCCAGCATCAAGCCCCGACTGGTCGAGCCGCCAGAGCGCTTGGCCGGCTACTGGTTCGAAGAGCTGCCGACCGTCCTTTGGAGTCTCCGGACCACGCCAACAAAGCAACCGGCTTCACTCCCTTCTTCCTCGTGTACGTGGCCGAGGCCGTCATCCCAACTGAGATCGAGTTTGACTCGCCTCGCGTCACCTTGTACACGAAGGCGGAGGCGAAGGAGGCGCGAGAAGACGTCATCAACCTGCTGGAAGAGGGCCGGCTGCTGGCACTCAGCCGGTCCGCCATCTACCAGCAGGGCCTACGTCGCTACCACAGCCGGAAGGTCAGGCCACGATCCTTCCGAGAGGGGGACCTTGTGCTCCGGCTGATCAAGCAAACAGCCGGCCAACACAAGCTCTTGGCCCGTTGGGAAGGGCCTTTCATCATCATCAAAGCCTTGGGCAACGACTCCTACTACCTCATCGACGCGCAGAAGCCTAGGGCATGCAAGAGGGATGATTCCGGCAAGGAAACAGTGCACCCATGGAACGCAAATCTCCTCCGAATATTTTACAGTTAACACTACCTTTTGTATTAAGAGCAAAGACACCGGGTCCCTCGTGGAGCACTCGGGGGATACCCTTTTTATCTATATGATAAGATTATGCCTGTGAATGCATTATTTCGTTCCCTCGCCCGGCACCGGGTGCAATTAGTCGGCCCGGGGGCTTGCCGCCTTGTCCTATGTTGATGCTACCTATAGGCAGACAAGTAGTGTGCTGACATTTAAGCCCTCTCTTGCCTTAAGCCGCAGCTCGCAGAGCGACTGTCCGGCTGGCAAGAGCTAAAGGCAGGAAACGGTGTCCACATGAAAAATGACTAAGGAAAAAACATCAGTATAGGCCAAGTCGGCTCCTCGCCTCACCGTCCCGCTGCTGAGCAGCCGGCCGGCCGGGTTCTCACTTGACTTGCTACGTTCTAGGCGGCCAAAGTACTTGTCTATCCTAAATGGTCAAGTCCCTGACCTAGCCACAGACCGCAGAGCGGCTGTCCGGCTGGCAGGGCGGCAGCGAAAGGAATGCGACAAAGGAAAAAGCCAAAAAGAACAGAAAAGCAAGACAAAGTTAGAACCCGGCAGAGCACAAACTTGTGCGAATAAGTAATTTACATAGCAAAAGGCTCACAACCAGCATTCAACAGAGTTTGGACATACACCCCCAGCGGGTGGAATTGCACGAATTTAACATGTTCAAAAGATTACAAGAATAGAAAAGCAGGAAGGATAAAGTGGCCGCCTAGGCCAGAGGAGCAGCAGGCGGATCCGACAGGTATGTGGAGGCAGAGGCACCGGGTGGTGGAGCGGCCGACTGATGGGTCTCGGCCTAGTCGGCACCGGCAACAGTCGGCGCGGCTGCACGCGGCTCGCTGGTCGAGGCTTGGTCGGGCTGAGGCGGGCTGTCCGCTCTGTTGTGCGGTGCGACGTCTTCGCCATCCTCGTCCTCTTCGTCCTCGCCCTCGTCGCTGGAAGCGATCTCCTCTGCCGAGTCCTCCCCATCCTCCGGGTTCAGCCCGAACCAGTTGGGCGGCACCTCAGCGCCTTCCTCGTCCAGCTCGACGATGAAGACGGTGGTGTTGGCGTACTCATCGATTGTCGCCGCGTGTTGGGTGAGCCCGCGGCTCATCGCTACAAGCTCTGGTCCCGGATAGCTGGGCTAGTTCCAGCCCCGGATACTAAGCCTTGGTGAACTCCAAGGCCGTCCGAGCGCCTGCCCGAGCCACGGCGCCCTTCCAGGCCTTGAAGCGCCCGACTGCTATCTCCAGCCAGTCCGCAGTCTGACTGGGGGTGCGCGGGACCTGAGCATCTGTCCAGAGGGCGGCCAGCACTTGAGACTCGGCACGCTGCAGACGGCGGAGCATTCGATGAGCCGGCTACAGGCGCGTCTTGACGGCCAGAAGCTGCTCGCCGAGATTCCGAGGCACGTTGGGTGCAATGTCTGCGCCTGCCCTCCTTCGCACCTCGCGCCACCCCTCGATGGCCGGGCTGACAGCGACAGAATGACCGGGAAAGAATTCTACGCAAGAAGAAGATCAAAAAAATTAGAAGGCAGAAGCCAGCTCCTGTAACAGTCAGCGGCTGTTCAAAAGAAGAAGTAACATACCATCAATCATATCCTCGATCTCGCCGTAGCCGTCGGATAGGAACTTCTCCTTCTCGGCCCAGTTTGAGCGCTGAATCTCGAACTCGGCTTGACGAGGCCTTCGCCCTACTTCAGCTTCTGGAGCTCCGACTGGTCCGCCAGCTCCTTCGTCAGGCGGTCGCACTCCTGAGCCACCTGGCTGCGCTCCTGCTCCTTGGTGTGGAGCGTGGACTCGGCCTCGCCTAGGCGCTTCCGCAGATCTGCGGTGGCCTCTACAAAGACAAGAAAGAAAGCGTCAACACCAACAAAAGACAAGTAGTTGTCGGGAGATCCGGCCCCACTGCTCAGTAGTCAGCCCGAATCTCGGGGGCTACACCCAGCGGGTGCGCTGACACGCCCCCGCGAAAAAGAAGACGGAGTGCTTACTCCGGCTCTGATTCAAGTCGGTGGTCCGCTTGGCCAGCTCCTGGTTCTGGGAGTTGTAGGCGGCCACGCGGAGGTTGTGGTAGTCCTGCAACGAAGACAACAAAAGAAGAAAACAAGTCAGCCCTAGGAACTTACCTTGAAGTTCCGAGCCGCCTGCTCAACAGCCGGCACGGAATTTGGGGGCTACACCCAGAGGGTGCGCTGGCGCGCCCCAACGGAAGGTTGTCAGAATTGAAAAACAAGAAGCAAGTCACGTGCCCGGACGGCCGCCCGCGTCGCCAAGAACTTCTCCATGGACTGCTGGAGAGCAGCGCCCTGGGTGTTGAACTGGGCCAGGACGTCCTGCACGGCCATGTTCCGAACGCCCGAGCCATCCCCAGACGACCAGTCCGGAGGGGCGGCACTGGTGGCATCGGCGTCGAGCACCGACGAGCTCGAGGCCCCGATCTCCATTGGCCTTGGCGCAGAGGCACCGGGTCGTGGGAGTGGGACCCACCACTAACTCGCTGATGTCAACTACACAACCTTCTTCTTGTAGACGTTGTTGGGCCTCCAAGTGCAGAGGTTTGTAGGACAGTAGCAAATTTCTCTCAAGTGGATGACCTCTGGTTTATCAATCCGTGGGAGGCGTAGGTTGAAGATGGTCTCTCTCAAACAACCCTGCAACCAAATAACAAAGAGTCTCTTGTGTCCCCAACACACCCAATACAATGGTAAATTGTATAGGTGCACTAGTTCGGCGAAGAGATGGTGATACAAGTGCAATATGGATGGTAGATATAGGTTTTTGTAATCTGAAAATATAAAAACAGCAAGGTAACTAATGATAAAAGTGAGCACAAACGATATTGCAATGCTAGGAAACAAGGCCTAGGGTTCATACTTTCACTAGTGCAAGTTCTCTCAACAATAATAACACAATTGGATCATATAACTATCCCTCAACATGCAACAAAGAGTCACTCCAAAGTCACTAATAGCGGAGAACAAACGAAGAGATTATTGTAGGGTACGAAACCACCTCAAAGTTATCCTTTCTGATCGATCTATTCAAGAGTCCGTAGTAAAAATAACACGAAGCTATTCTTTCCGTTCGATCTATCATAGAGTTCGTACTAGAATAACACCTTAAGACACATATCAACCAAAACCCTAATGTATACTAGATACTCCAATGTCACCTCAAGTATCCGTGGGTATGATTATATGATATGCATCACACAATCTCCGATTCATCTATTCAACCAACATAAAGTACTTCAAAGAATGCCCCAAAGTTTCTACCAGAGAGTCGAGGTGAAAACGTGTGCCAACCCCTATGCATAAGTTCACAAGGTCACGGAACTCGCAAGTTGATCACCAAAACATACATCAAGTGGATCACGTGAATATCCCATTGTCACCACAGATAAGCACATGCAAGACATACATCAAGTGTTCTCAAATCCTCAAAGCTCAATCCGATAAGATAACTTCAAAGGGAAAACTCAATTTATCACAAGAGAGTAGAGGGGGAGAAACATCATAAGATCCAACTATAATAGCAAAGCTTGCGATACATCAAGATCGTGCCGAATCAAGAACACGAGAGAGAGAGAGAGAGATCAAACACATCGCTACTAGTACATACCATCAACCCCAAGGGTGAACTACTCCCTCCTCGTCATGGAGAGCGCCAGATGATGAAGATGGCCACCGGAGAGGGATTCCCCCTCCGGCGGGGTGCCGGAACAGGTCTAGATTGGTTTTCGGTGGCTACAGAGGCTTGCGGCGACGGAACTCCCGATCTAGGTTATGTTCTGGGGGTTTCTGTATATATAAGAGCTTTTGGCGTCGCGAACAAGTCAGGAGGGATCTCCGGGCTGTCCACGAGGTAGGGGCGCGCCCAGGGGGTGGGCGCGCCTCCCACCCTCGTGGGCAGCCCGGGACTCTTCTAGCCCAACTCTTTTACTCCATGGCCTTCTTCTGGTCCAAATATAAGCTCCGTCAAGTTTCAGGTCAATTGGACTCCATTTGGTTTTCCTTTTCTGCGATACTCAAAAACAAGGAAAAACAGAAACTGGCACTGGGCTCTAGGTTAATAGGTTAGTCCCAAAAATCATATAAAATAGCATATAAATGCATATAAAACATCCTAGAAGGATAATATAATAGCATGAATACTTCATAAATTATAAATACGTTGGAGACGTATCAGCATCCCCAAGCTTAATTCCTGCTCGTCCTCGAGTAGGTAAACGATAAAAGAAATAATTTATGAAGTGTGAATGCTAGCAGGTGCACAAGTTTGATAAATGATAATTTCAATCACCTTTTCTAGCATCATTATATGTCGTAATAGTAGCTCATATCATAAAGCTTCTCATGATCGAGTAACAAGCTATTCACATGTTAAAGTATAGATCATAAACTTTCTTGAAAACTAACAAATAGTTCTCAGTCATCAAACAATTGCAATTCATCTTATTTTCATGAAGGGTCTATGTAAGATCTTTGATTTAGCAAATCCCACATACTCAACTATCATATAGTCTTCCATGATTGCTACCACTCAAAGCATATTTTTAGAACAAATAGCATCCATCGAACACAGAGAAAGATAGGGGCTTAATGTTTCGCCTCCCAACTTATTTATCATATAGATAATTGTCAACAATAATAATTCATGATCAAATATAATTGAATGGCCATAGATGCTTAGATCTTTCTCCACCACATGATGCTTGCCAACTAAAGAGTAGGTTGGAATGAGAAGGAATACTACTGACTCTTGCATAAAAGTAAAAGATAGGCCCTTCGCATAGGGAAGCATGGATTTGCAGAGGTGCCACAGCTCGAAGCTAAAATAGAGATGAAAATAATTTTGAGAGGTATGCTTTCATTGTCAACATAACGACCAAGAGTTCCCAATATCTTCCATACTAGATACATTATAGGCAGTTCCCAAACAGAAAGGTAAATATTTTACTCCCCCTCCACCAGCAATCACACTCCACGGCTTGTCCAAAACAACGGGTGCCGTCCAACTGTCAACAATCCTGGGGGAGTTTTGTTTAAATTATTTGCGATTTTGTTTTTGATCTTTTGATCATAGGACTGGGCATCCCAGTTACCAGCCATTTTCTCGTGAATGATGAGCGGAGTCCACTCATCGTGAGAATAACCCACCTAGCATGGAAGATACTGACAGCCCCTAGTCGCTACATGAGCGATTCAGGCATACAAAACAGATTATTATTTGAAGGTTTATAGTTTGGCACATGCAAATTTACTTGGAACGTGAGGTAAATACCGCATATAGGTAGATATGGTGGACACTCATGGAATAAACTTGGTTCAAGGAATTTGGATGCACAAGCAGTATTCCCGCTTAGTACAAATATTTTGGCTAGCAAAGGATTCTAAATAGCAAGCACCACATGTTAGAGGATCCATAACAATATAACTTCTATAAAATATACCCAAGCATAACTCATTATGTTGTCTTCCTTGTCCAACTTCAACTAATTTGCTTAGGTTTGAAAATAATTAATGGGGCTCACAAACATAGAAGATTTCCAAGATAGTATATTTATATGTGAAATCTCTCTTCCTTCAATATTCTTTCATGAATTGTTCAAGTGACCAATACTATGTTTGCTAGCTTTCAATAAATTTACCTCCTCTACTTCCTACATGTGAAGTCAATACTCCCCATGGTATAAGCATATGAAACATATATAATTTTAGATTTATGATATTCAATTCATTCAACCATTTACTCATGGGATATATAAGTGAAGCACGTGCGTGAAGATCAATGAGTAGTCAAATAATTATTTAGCTATGTGAGGACTCTCTCTCATTTAAATATTTTAGATCTTGGGATATTATTCAAACAGCGAGCAAAACAAAATAAAATGACATTTCAAGGATAGCACTCATCATGTGAATAAGCAAAACTTAGGCTCAACCGATACTAACCGATAATTGTTGAAGAAGAAAGGTGGGATGCCTACCGGGGCATCCCCAAACTTAGATGCTTGAGACTTCTTGAAATATTATCTTGGGGTGCCTTGGGCATCCCCAAGCTTGAGCTTTTGTGTCTCCTTAACTCCTCTCATATCACGGTTTCCTAAATCTCGAAAGCTTCATCCACACCAAACTCAACAAGAACTCGTGAGATAAGTTAGTATAAACCAATGCAAAAACCTTATCATTTTCTACTGTAACAAAACACTAAAAGTATTATTCAACATTGCATACTAAATGCCTCTGCATATTTGATACTCCTATCCTAAAATAGAATCATTAAACAAGCAAACATATGCAAACAATGCAAATATAACAGCAACCTGCCAAAACAATACAGTCTATAAAGGATGCAAGATTCATCATACTTCCCTAACTCCAAACATTATGAAATTCTACCACACTGTACAAAATTTATCACAGATCAATATGCAAAAAGTTTCAACATTTTACCATATTCTGACTTTTCTCGTGAATTTTCGCAACAGCGGTAACTTTCTGTTTTGAAACAACAACATGTATACTTGCAAAATAAGCATGGTAAAGGCTATCCTTGACATTTTTATTGAAAATAGAGATGCAAAACATTATTCTAAATAACAGAAATCAAATATTAACAAAATAAAATGACGCTCTAAGCAAAACACATATCATGTGGTGAATAAAAATATAGCTCCAAGTAAAGTTACCGATGAACGAAGACGAAAGAGGGGATGCCATCCGGGGCATCCCCAAGCTTAGGATTTTGGTTTTCCTTGAATATTACATTGGGGTGCCTTGGGAATCCCCAATCTCAGGCTCTTGCCACTCCTTATTCCACAGTCCATCGAATCTTTACCCAAAACTTGAAAACTTCACAACACAAAACTTAACAGAAAACTCGTAAGCTCCGTTAGTATAAGAAAATAAATCACCACTTAGGTACTGTTATGAACTCATTATAAATTAATATTGGTGTAATATCTACTGTATTTCAACTCCTCTATGGTTCATACCCTCTGATACTACTCATAGATTCATCAAAATAAGTTAACAACACATAGAAAACAGAATCTGTCAAAAATAGAACAGTCTGTAGTAATCTATATCAAACGCAAACTTATGGAACTCGAAAAAATCTTCCAAAATAGTACGACCTATCTAATTTGATTATTGATCTACTGCAATTGCAATCAGTATTTTATCACTTTCTGGTGATTTTTAACAATTGTTTTCGTGAGCAGAAAGTTTCTGTCTTTTTCAGCAAGATGAAATAATTATCATCTAAGAAGATCCTATAGGTTTTACTTGGCACAAACACTAATTAAAACATAAAACCACATATAACCCGAGGCTTGATGAATTATTTATTACTAAACAGGAACAAAAGCAAAGAACAAAAATAAAATTGGGTTGCCTCCCAACAAGCGCTATCGTTTAACGCCCCTAGCTAGGCATGATGATTTCAATGATGCTCACATAAAAGATAAGAATTGAAACATAAAGAGAGCATCATGAAGAATATGACTAGCACATTTAAGTCTAAACCACTTCCCATGCATAGGGATTTTCTGAACAAACAACTTAAGGGAACAATAATCAACTAGCGTAGGAAGGCAAAACAAGCATAACTTCAAAACTTTAAGCACATAGAGAGGAAACTTGATATTATTGCAATTCCTACAAGCATATGTTCCTCCCTCATAATAAATTTCAGTAGCATCATAAATGAATCCAACAATATAACCATCATATAAAGCATTCTTTTCATGATCTACAAGCATAGAATTTTTATTACTCTCCACATAAGCAAATTTCTTCTCATGAATAGTAGTGGGAGCAAACTCAACAAAATAACTATCATGTGAGGCATAATCCAATTGACAATTAAAATCATGATGACAAGTTCCATGGTTATCATTTTTCTTTATAGAATACATATCATCACAATAATCATCATAAATAGCAACTTCATTCTCATAATCAATTGAGACCTCTTCCAAAATAGTGGATTCATCACTAAATAAAGTCATGACCTCTCCAAATCCACTTTCATAAATATTATAAGATTCAACGCCCTCCAAAATAGTGGGATCATTACTTCCTAAAGTTGACACTCTTCCAAACCCACTTTCATCAATATAATCATCATAAATATTCTCATCAAAACTTGGGGGACTAAACATATTATCTTCATCAAACATAGCATCCCCAAGCTTGTGGCTTTGCATATCATTAGCATCATGGGTATTCAAAGAATTCATAGTAACAACATTGCAATCATGCTCATCATTCACATATTTTATTCCAAGCATTCTATGTAATTCTTCTTCTAGTACTTGAGCACAATTTTCCTTCCCATCATTTTCACGAAAGACATTAAAAAGATGAAGCATATGAGGCACCCTTAATTCCATTTTTTTGTAGTTTTCTTTTATAGACTAAACTAGTGATAAAATAAGAAACCAAAAGATTCGATTGCAAGATCTAAAGATATACCTTCAAGTACTAACCTCCCCGGCAACGGCGCCAGAAAAGCTTGATGTCAACTACACAACCTTCTTCTTGTAGACGTTGTTGGGCCTCCAAGTGCAGAGGTTTGTAGGACAGTAGCAAATTTCTCTCAAGTGGATGACCTCTGGTTTATCAATCCGTGGGAGGCGTAGGTTGAAGATGGTCTCTCTCAAACAACCCTGCAACCAAATAACAAAGAGTCTCTTGTGTCCCCAACACACCCAATACAATGGTAAATTGTATAGGTGCACTAGTTCGGCGAAGAGATGGTGATACAAGTGCAATATGGATGGTAGATATAGGTTTTTGTAATCTGAAAATATAAAAACAGCAAGGTAACTAATGATAAAAGTGAGCACAAACGATATTGCAATGCTAGGAAACAAGGCCTAGGGTTCATACTTTCACTAGTGCAAGTTCTCTCAACAATAATAACACAATTGGATCATATAACTATCCCTCAACATGCAACAAAGAGTCACTCCAAAGTCACTAATAGCGGAGAACAAACGAAGAGATTATTGTAGGGTACGAAACCACCTCAAAGTTATCCTTTCTGATCGATCTATTCAAGAGTCCGTAGTAAAAATAACACGAAGCTATTCTTTCCGTTCGATCTATCATAGAGTTCGTACTAGAATAACACCTTAAGACACATATCAACCAAAACCCTAATGTATACTAGATACTCCAATGTCACCTTAAGTATCCGTGGGTATGATTATACGTTATGCATCACACAATCTCAGATTCATCTATTCAACCAACATAAAGTACTTCAAAGAGTGCCCCAAAGTTTCTACCATAGAGTCGAGATGAAAACGTGTGCCAACCCCTATGCATAAGTTCACAAGGTCACGGAACTCGCAAGTTGATCACCAAAACATACATCAAGTGGATCACGTGAATATCCCATTGTCACCACAGATAAGCACATGCAAGACATACATCAAGTGTTCTCAAATCCTTAAAGACTCAATCCGATAAGATAACTTCAAAGGGAAAACTCAATTTATCACAAGAGAGTATAAGATCCAACTATAATAGCAAAGCTCGCGATACATCAAGATCGTGCCGAATCAAGAACATGAGAGAGAGAGATCAGACACATAGCTACTAGTACATACCACCAACCCCGAGGGTGAACTACTCCCTCCTCGTCATGGAGAGCCCCGGGATGATGAAGATGGCCACCGGAGAGGGATTCCCCCCTCCGGCAGGGTGCCGGAACAGGTCTAGATTGGTTTTCGGTGGCTCCAGAGGCTTGCGGCGGCGGAACTCCCGATCTAGGTTATGTTCTGGGGGTTTCTGTATATATAAGAGCTTTTGGCGTCGGGAACAAGTCATGGGGATCTCCGGGCTGTCCACGAGGTAGGGGGCATGCCCAGGGGGTGGGCGCGCCTCCCACCCTCGTGGGCAGCCCGGGACTCTTCTGGCCCAACTCTTTTACTCCATGGCCTTCTTCTGGTCCAAAAATAAGCTCCGTCAAGTTTCAGGTCAATTGGACTCTGTTTGGTTTTCCTTTTTTCCGATACTCAAAAACAAGGAAAAAAAAGAAACTGGCACTGGGCTCTAGGTTAATAGGTTTGTCTCAAAAATCATATAAAATAGCATATAAATGCATATAAAATATCCTAGAAGGATAATATAATCGCATGAATACTTCATAAATTATAGATACGTTGGAGACGCATCACTCGCCGCCAGATGGCGGCACCAGCAGCGCTTCAGGCCGACTGCCTTGTGCATCAGCAGTCGGCGCGTGTGGGGGCACCTCCGCCTCCAAAAAACGGGGCCGCTCCCTCCTATCTCCAAGGCCGGCTGGTCGACACGAGCCCCTCCTGTCGGCCCCTGTCCCTCCGGCATCGGCGGCTCCACATGCTGCCGGCCGGCGGACCCTGGAGCCCTGCTGCGGGACGCCTCTTCGTCCCGCGCCTTGGCGGCCGTGTCCACCTGCTCCTTGGCCGCCACGTCGGCTTGTGCCTTGGCTACCGCATCAGCCTCCACTCGCGCCACCTCCGCCGCCTCCGCCTTCTCCTGGGCTGCGGCCTCCCGCTCCTCTCGCGCCTCCCGCGCGTTCTTCTCCGTCGCCTCCTGGAGGGCGGCGAGTGGGTCCACGCGGCGGGGGTCTGCGAAGCCGTCTGCCGCCCCAATGGCCGAGCCGGACGAGGCTCACGACAAGGAAAGCAGGGCACTATGCACCGAAGGAAGAATGAAATAAGAAGACTGCAAGAAAAGAAGAAAAGCAAACGCAAAACAAAATGCAAGAAAGATCAAGGGCTTACGCAGACACCAGCAGGAGCTGCTTTGGGCCCTTCTAGAGGAGGGCCGCTTTCGCGGCGGCCGAGGTCTTGCTCTTCTTGGGCCGACTGCCAAACAACCCGGCGTCGGCCTGATGCTTCGGCGCGCCGCCTGCTGCAGTCGGCGCGGCCGAGGAGCCGGCGCCTGTCCTGTCGGTGCCAAGGGTGCGGCGCGGCTCATCACCCTCCTCGTCATCGTCCGGACACTCCCCGAGGCCGCCTCCTGAGGAGTCGCCTGCTCCCTCGCCGCCACCTCCTGTGGCGTCATCCTCCTCCATGGCGGCCGCCCCCAACTCGGGGTCATCCACATCGCTCTCCGCCCGGTCCGCCAGGTACTGATGACCTGGAGCCAGTGCGTCAGTTGGCGTCTAGCCCGCGAAGTGCTGCATCATGGCCGGGTGGTCAGGCGGCAAGAAGAAATCCAGACAAACAAAGAAAAAGAAAACTAGAAGACTTACCGCATGCGGCGGGTTTGCATGGTTGTACGGCTCCTTGCCGAACCGCCAATCCATCTCTGAGAGCTTGCAGTCGGAGAAGAAGTTCACCATCCGGACTACCTCCACGTCTCGCAGCGCTTTGGTGCACATCCGGCATGGGTCCCGGCGCCCACTCATGTTGCTGATTATGTGGGGCAGAGCTTGAAGAGGCAGCACCCGGTGCTCCACGAAGGCGGCCAGCAGGTCCGAGGCCCTGAGGCCCTCCGACTCCGTCTTCTCCTGGAGTGTCCAGGTGGGTTGTGCCCACCTCGGTGGCCTCCCGCACCCCCTCTTTGCACTATAAATTCCGAAATATTCCGAAACCCTTCGGGGTTAACCTAGATCAGAAGTTGCGCTGCTGCAAGGCTCTGTAGCCACCGAAAAGCAATCTAGACCCGTTCCGGCACCCTGCCGGAGGGGGAATCATCACCGGTGGCCATCTTCATCATCCCGGCGGCCACCACGATGAGGAGGGAATAGTCCACCCTCGGGGCCGAGGGTTTGTACTAGTAGCTATGTGTTTAATCTCTCTCTCTCTCTCTCTCTCGTGATCTATATCATGGGATTTGTTAATATAGATGGATCATATGATGTTTCTCCCCTCTATACTCTTGTTGTGATGAATTGAATCTTTACCCTTTGAAGTTTTTTCTTGTCGGATTGAATATTCAGATATGAGAACACATGATGTATGTCTTGCGGTATGAATACTTGAGGTAATGATGGGGTATCATATTGATTCACTTGATATATGTTTTGGCACTCAACTCGCGGATTCCCGAGGTGACATTGGGGTAATCTATGCATAGGGGTTGATGCACGTTTTTATTATCTTTTCTCCAATAGAAACTTTGGGGTCTCTCTGTAGTTCTTTGTGTGATTGAGTATTATCAATATGAATTTTCTTTGGTGTTATTTTAGTACGAACTCTTGATTAGATCGATCGGAATGAATAGCTTGCGTTATTTTAGTATGAAGTTTAGGATAGATTGATCGGAAAGAATAGCTTTGAGGTGGTTTCGTACCTATGAACAATTTCTGTCTTTTGTTCTCCGGTAATAGGAACTTGGGAGTGATTCTTCATTGCGCTTTGAGGGATAATCATATGATCCAACAATGTTTGCACTGTTGAGAAATTGCACTAGCGAAAGTATGGACCCCAGGCCTTGTTTTCAAGCATTGCAATACCGTTTTTGTGCCCGTTTACTATTTGCTACCTTGCTGTTTTTATTTATTCAGATTATAAAAATATATTTCTACCATCCATATTACACTTTTATCACCATCTCTTCGCAGAACTAGTGCACCTATACAATTTGCCATTAAATTTGGGGTGTTGGGGACACAAGAGATTTCTTGTATTTGGTTGCAAGGTCGTTTGAGAGAGACCATCTTCATCCTACACCTCTCACGGATTTATAAACCTTAGGTCATCCACTTGAGGGAAAATTGCTACTGTCCTACAGAACTCTGCGCTTGGAGGCCCAACACGTGTCTACAAGAATAAAGTTGCGTAGTAGACATCAGGCGGCCGACAGATTCTTCGGTCGGAATTTCCAGTTGGTGTAGGGCTCAACAGGCAGGCCAGCGGCATAGGCCGGCAGGTTGACGTAGTCCCGCATCGAGTGGATGTTCTCGATGTAGAAATACGATTTTTGCCTCATCTTGGCCAACTGTAGCAATGTGAGAGCCAGGAAGCGGACCCTAGAGCCTGAGCGCCGCACCGCGACGCAAGCCCCGCACTGGGCCGCCTTGTCCTTGGCGGTGGTGCCGAGTTTGAGGTAGAAAAGCTCCCCCCATAGCTCGACCGAGGGGAGCACGCCGAGATACCCCATGCAGAGGTTGACATAGGCGGAGAGCAGCACCGCCATGTTTGGTGTGAGATGGTGGGGCTGCACTCTGTAGAAGTCGAGCAACGAGCAGAAAAACCCGCTCACCCGCAAGCCGAGGATCGAGCAGCACCGTCTCCCGGCGCTGGCGAGATCTCCGCCTCGGGAGGAACACGCACCTTCACGTTCGACGCGCGGGGAAGCCATCGCGTTTGGCGGAGGAACTCCAAGTGGTCGTCGTGGACGTTGGAGCTGTCCCAATCGCCTGAGAGGCCACCGCGCGCCATGGGCTTCGTTGCTCGGTGGTGGCGCGAGGTAGCTGCGCGGGGCGAAGCCGTAGCGATGTAGAGAAGTCCGGCGACGGCGGGCTGCGGCTGTGCTCCGGCGACGAGAGAGGACATGCCAGCAGCAAGAAGAAGAAGAAGAAGAAGAAGAAGAAGAAGAAGAAAAAGAGGATGAAGGGCGAGGAGGGCGCACGTGCGTTCTGTCGCCCCCTCCTCCCCTACTTATAGGCTCCCGGCATCAGAGCTGAGGAGCCGAGACGTGGGAGGGGGGATTAACTGCGCCCACTTCCCCCACGACCCCAGAACTTCCGCGCCATAAGGGCGTGAAGTTAATCTGCCCTAGAGGGGCAACCGTTTGCCTCGGCCGCAGCGGATCTGAGCGTGTGTCGAGGCCCTGTAGTGGCAGGCCCTGGCCCGCGGCGACATACCGTCGTGCGCGTGGGCTAGCAGGCCGACCTGGTCTGCTGGCGCCGCGTGGAAAATGAGCAACAGGTGGAAAGCCCGTCGCCCGGCTGGAGCGCCACCCGGCCTCCATCTCGACGATTCGAATTCACCGGGCGGTCGCCCTGGCCGTGGCCGGCTCCTAACAGTCGACATCTCCAGAAGATGGATGAAGCAAGATTACCAGATCACTCGGAGTAGGAAGCTGCTGAGGCTCCTCGATTTTCAGTCCTGGCGCCCCACCAGCTTCGGGGACTACTGTTGGAGTAAATGACCATGGGTAGCCTCATCAGCCCCCCCATGGTATTTCAAGACATAAGGGCTAGCTGCACCCCTCACACCTCCCGGACATACGGCTGGCTTCTTGGGCCAGCTGGTCTAGGACGCAGGCTGTTGGAAGATGCCAAGACATCAGAAGGCGGCCACGAGGGAGCCGACTCCTAGCAGGCAGCCCCTCATGCCCTCAAAGTTTCAACCCGCTTACCACGACGAGATGGGGGTGGCTACAGTGCGACCTGACACCCCCGAATCCAGGGCGGAACATGGCCATAATGCGGTGTACCAAGCGGACACCCCACGCTCGGCGTGGCACTGTCGCCACATGACCCATGACATCACCTACATCAGAGGGCACGCTCCCACGACGGTCGGTCGGTCCGGTCCGCAGGTGGCGGACCCTACATGTCCGCAAGCCACCAGAAGGCGGCGAACCCCAAGCAGGCGGCAATGAGGGCCGGCCGACTCCTAGTAGGCGCCCCCTTCCCCTCGGAGTCTGCGCGCTATTAACCAGATGAGACAGGGTGTGGCTACAGTGAGCGCCCGCCAGGCGGCGGGGCTGTAGCCATGCTCCCCTCGACAAAGCCTCCATCATCAGGAGTGAGGCCACAGTATAAAGCAGTCAACATGGCCTACAGGCGGCGGGCCCTACCTGTCGGTTGAGATCATGGCAGCCGGCGGGACCCACCAAGCGGCGGGCCCCAGCAGCCGGCGGAGAAGCCGACGCCCAGAGACACTGACGGCCGGGTCCTACACCCTGCTGGATTACCATTGTACCCCTGGGGGGTAGGCCTATATAAAGCCCCCAGGCCTCCCCATGCAAGGGGTTCAGAACCTTGGCCACCATCCACACACCCATAGAAGGAGAAGTTAGGGCTAGCCTTGCTCTTCTTCCACCTCTAGCCGAAACAGCTCAAGGAGCCATCTTGTAGCTACTCTATTGACTATAGTCATCATGCGGAGACCCTGCAGAGCAGGATTAGGGGTGTTATCTCCACTGAGAGCCCCGAACCTGGGTAAGATTCGCAGGCGTATGCGGTCTCGCTCACTCCCGCTTCTAGAGCCCGGCGTCATCCTCTTGTCCCCATCCATGATAAGCCACCCCTAGCATATGTCGCTAGATATCCCCGACAACTTCAATGATTCCAAACACTCTTTGGGCTCTGGGTGTTTTGGGTTTTGTCCTCGCAAGGATTCTCTCTCAAAGGCTTCGGAGGTGGGTTGCTCTAAAACGACAGTAGCCATGCACTAACTTTGAGTAGCCACCAATTTCTGATGTAGGGGGTGGGCTATTTATAGCAAGGAGGCAACCCGACATGATATGTCCGAAATGACCCTGGGTCACTAAGAACCGACATGTGTCCAACAGTCGACTTCCAAACACACACGACAGCTTGACTTGGGCTACAAGCGAAGCTGACTCATCCAACTCTGGATAAGATTTTCTCTCATTGTCTTCAGTCGAAGACATATGATTTGGGTTGAGCATCACATCAGTTTTCTGACTTTGTTCACCTGGACCCCACTTGACAGTTCGGTGGTTCCTATAACTCAAGAATGAAGAAAATGAAACTACAAAAGAAACTACGTTTTCGCACTCCATTGTCTTTAAGTGAATGTCTTCACACGTCATTATCTTCGACGTGAATGTCTTCACGAACCACCATTTTCTTCAATGTCTTTATACATTTTTAGGGATCATATCTGATAGGTAACCCGAATCAATGAGGGACTTCTACTTGTGTTCTCTTGTGAATCTCACAAAAACATTAGTCCCTCAACCACGTTTGTCGTCAATACTCCAAAACCAACTAGGGGTGGGACTAGATGAACTTACAAGGCAGGAGTCGGTCTACTTGTCACGGACAAGATGCCTATATTCATGATCATTACCTTAGATATTGTCATAACTATGCGCTTTTCTGTCAATTGCTCAACAGTAATTTGTTCACCCAGCCTATGCTTTCTTCGTGAGAGAAGCCTCTAGTGAAAAGTAGGGGCCCCGGGTCTATTTTTTATCATATCATTTTCAGATCTATAAAAACAAAAACCCAAAAATACCTTGCTGTAATTTATTTACCTTTACCTTATTTTACTCTTTTACTTATCTTTTATACCTATCTCTATAAGATCTCACTCTTGCTAGTGGCCATGAAGGGATTGACAACCCCTTTTTCTCGTTGTGTGCAAGTGTTTGTTAGTTTGTGCAGGTGTAACTATTGGAGACTTGCGTGTACCTCCTACTGGATTGATACCTTGGTTCTTAACTGAGGGAAATACTTATCTCTACTTTGCTGCATCACCCTTTCCTCTTTAAGGGAAAAATCAACGCAAGCTAACACTACCGCAGGTTGCTGCTAACGCAGCACTACAATCAGAGACCCTTCGATGAAACTATGTGCGATACCATAATCGTAAATGGTGGTGTAAAAAACCCGTCAAAAAAGGTGCAAAACGTTTGCGATGGAGGATGCATCAAACATGGTTCAGATTATAGTTGCGTGTGTGATGCTGGGCATATGGTTCAGTTCAATTAACTATTTGCGATGTGTCAATACAAAAGAAATGGGCAGCCAGAGGAAGGTGTGTGCGATATACGGCTTACGGTTCACTCGGATGAACTATTTGTGATTAGGCAACACAAAAGAAATGGTCTGCCAGATCAAGGTGTGTGCGATGTACGGCATGCAGTTCACTCAGATGAACTGTTTGCGTTGAGACAAGAGAACAGAAATGGTTCAATATATCAAGATGTGTGTGATACGCGGCAAAATGTCTGTAATCAGAAATGTGTGCGAAGACCGATAATAACGCAGCGATTGCTTCTAATAAGACGTATGTGATATGCTCTATCTACACAACATCTATTGGCCATTGGGTGACGGGCGGTCATCCGGGTACGCAATAAGGATGGAAGAGGGCATCCTATATCAGCAAGGACCAGCTGTTCCAATAGTAGCTCATCTAAGAGAACTCTCAAGTTAACTGTGCTCAGGCTGGAGTAGGCATGAGATGGGTGACCGGATGGGAAGCTGTCTTGATGTTAATCCCACTGATGGGATGTATCTTAAATGTCCATTAAGGACATTTGTGACACATCCCATCAGTGGAATTAACCTCAAGGTCCTTGTTTTGATTTTTTTGTTTTCAACACATGTTAAAGAAGGTCTATCGCATTACTTTTTGACAATGTGCAATTGAGGGCATACGCTTCAGAAGGATTAACTGTTTGCGATTAGGCAACATAACAGAAACGCCACGTACGCGGCCAACAAAGCATACCCACGTTACGCTGTCCGGGAATAGTGCCGCACTTAGAAATTATAGAACCGTCAATAAATTTTGAGCCTGCGTCCCGTCACATTCCAAATTACAAACCTGTTCACACCGATCAAAACCTAAACGGTTTCCCACTTAGGAGCATATTAGTACTCGGTTATAAATACTACTACTCCAAGATGACTACACATTCCTCCTCAACTCCTCATCCACAAAAACAAACAAGTCATTCATCATCGTTCCCTTGCGTGTGCCATGGCCAACATGAGTTCTGGGTCGAGAGATTGCCACTAGGGAGAGGAGAGCATGGAGGCAGAAGGGCGAGAGATGTCCCACCTCGCCGCGAAAGCAGCGGACATGTCCCGCCGCACGGACGTAGCAGCAGAGAGGTCCCGCCGCACCGTCAGAGCAGCACGGAGGTCCGGCCGCGCCGTCGATGTAGCAGACTGGTCCGGCCGCGCCACGGAAGCAGAAGAGATGTCCTGCCGCACCGCAAATGCATTAGAGATGTCCTCCCGCACCACGGCGGCGTGGGAAAATGTCTCGTAGGCAAGCGAGGACTGTTACAGGCGCATGCATGCCATCATCCTTAGCCAGATGGATCAGATCTCCGGCTGGGCGAGGTTGCAGGACGACATGAAAGCCTCGTTTGAACAGGCTACCGGCATCATTCGGCAACTAAATGAGAGCAATGCGAAGCTCCGGGCCGAGCGCGACCAGGTGAGGGCGAAGATCGTTGGAAGTGCGGAGCAGCAGGAGGAGACCACTGCCTTGATGAAGAGGACTGACATCATCGTCAAGAAACTTATGGATGAGAATGCCATGGTGCACATCGAGTGCAGAAGGCTGGTGGAGGAATCCGTGGATGCTCTCAAGCAGCATCTTCAGGACAGTAGCCCCGGGCCCAAGGTGCGCTCGAAATTGGCTTCAAGGTGAAGCCAAAGGGCAAGTGCGAAGCGCCTCGGGCCCTAACCGCCTACGGTCTTGCTCGACGCGTGGCTCTTAATAGGACGTGGGCGTCTCCGCTTCCCCACGCTGTCTCGGCAACTATTCCGGGCTGACAAAAAGGCTTGTGCCTGGTGCCGAGCCTTCATTGCCCTTCCTTCGTCTTCATCCAGATCCCCTTCTCCCTTTGCTCAGAAAACCTCCAGACCTGCCGAATCTCTTCCCCAAGCTTGCTACCGATGGCTTCCGACAAGGCGAAGTCATCAGCCCCTCCTGCGCGCCCGGCCTCCTGGTGCGAGCCTACCTTGAGCGCGTCCACCATTGCCTAGGAGAAGCACCTCACCGCCGTGCTTCCGCTGACAGCGAAAACCAGCAATGAGGGGGGCGAAACGGCGCTCCGGGCCAGCTCTGCCAAGCTGGAGATCTTTAGGGAGACCTTTTACCCTTTCTTTCTGCACAGCGCCTTTGCGGGGCTCGTCCCCTCTTTCTCAAAATTCTTCCTCGCCATCCTCAACCATTACCAGATCCATGCCCTTCATCTCCATCCCAACTTTGTTCTCCTCTTGTCGATCTTCGCCTTCTACTGCGAGGCGTTCTTGGGGGTGATGCCCTCCGTCGCGCTCTTCCGCCACTTGTTCTACCTCCGAATGGGTGGCCCCCTGTGATTCGGATGCGCCAGCTTTGTTGCTGCCAATGGAGGCAACGCAATTTTGAGGACCGGGAAGAAGGTGGAGGGCTTTCGGCATAAGTGGATCTTCATGGACGCCCGGTGCTCCCATGCCTAGCTGGAACTGCCGACCGCGCTACTGACGCCGCAGGATCGATGGGCTCACGAGAAGCTCACCGACCCCTGGGCGGAGAAGTTGTTGGCGAAGATGAAGGAGAGGGAGCTGACGGGGGCCATGATCTTCAAGGAGTTCCTGACCCAGCGCCTGGCCCCACTCCAGGCGCGCTCGCTCCCCCTGTGCAGCTTCAAGGATGCGGAAGACAGCCTCCAGTTGTGCCCGGGTAGCCTGTCCGATGAGGAGCTAAGCAAGGCCATGTCCACCTTGCTTGAGAAGGACCAGGGTGGCCCCGAGAAACCCATCTACCTCTGTTCTGCCGTGACGACGGGGAGGAGGTGGTCGCCGCCATGCCTGTTTTCAATGAGTGGGGGCTCGTGCCGCTGGAACCATCCCTGCCCCCTGGCTCACTGGTGCGCATGTCCTCCGGCGAGCCCGAGGGGGGGCAGAAGTCGGACTAAGAGGCGTCCTTGGAGGAGGTGGGAGAGACCTCTCCCCTATGGCAAAGCGAGCTCCTCCGCTCCTTCTCTAATGACGACGATGCCGACGAGCACCCTGTCAGGGAGTCGCTGCACTCCACCTGGGTCACCACGAGGTCTGGGGGCACCCCCAGAAGAGGCTGAGCTAGGAGCCCGAAGAAGGACAGGTCAGTGTTGCTTCCCCAGGGCGGCGGCTCCACCTCGTCACCGGCCGCCACCGTTGCAGAGCCGGCCACACGCTCGTCCGCCCCTGAGAGCGCGGCAACGCCCGTGCCCAGGAAGCCTGTGGGCATCGCGCTCCTGAGCAGGAAGAGGGACTACATTGCTGAGGAACAGTAAGTGTATATTCTTGCCTTGCTCTTTGATCTTGACGCAGGACTCATCATCTTCATCTTGATGCCAGGCTGATGTCGGCGGCGAAGATGAGGAAGGAGGATTCCGGAGCCGTCGAGGCCCAGTGACCTGTCATGGTCGCGACGACTCCGGCGCAGAGGGGCTGGGCCACCTTGCGCACTCCTGCGACAGGGCTGCCCTCCAGAGGCTCGGAGGCCCAGCCTCGGGTGCAGCCTGCCCCTGCGGCCAAGACGACTCCTGAGGCGCTCGCCCTCAGCACGCGTGCTGATGACCCGAGGGCCCCGGAGCCCCCAACCCTCCTTGCTGCCGCTGCTTCACCAGTCTTGACACCGGCGCCGTCTCCTCCCCCAGACATCACACCGGCGGACCATGGTTCTTCTACCGTGATCGGTGCTCTGGAGGAGGCCTTCTCCATGCTGGACCGGCTCCGGGATGATCTTTAGGGCCTCGACAGGCACAGGGCATTGGGGCGCTTGGAGCTAGTCTCGGGGTGGCTCCAGGCCGACTCGTCCGTCATGGCGGCCTAGGGCCAGGTTGAGGCCGCCGCAGAGGAGGGCCGTAAGGTGGCCGGCCTGGCCACGACCGCCCGTGACGTGGCGTTGAAGGACGCAAAGGCCGCCGAGGAGCGCTGTCGTGCGGCGAAGGCCGAGCTGAAAACCCTCCGCGACAAGCAGGCCACCCGCACCCGCCAGCTCGAGGAGCAGGTGGAGAAGCTGAAGGCCCGGGAGGCTACGGTCGCCGACCGTGACGTCGAACAGGAGCTGGTAACCCGGGAACAGGCTTCGAAGCGCGGCCGCCTGGATAAACTGAAGGGGAAGTGGAGGCGACCCAGGCGTCCCACGCCAAGCTCATCTCCGAGGACGAAGCTTGGCTGGAGACCAGGGAGAAGCTCCTCACCGCTGCTGAGCAGACGGACGCCATGGGGCGCGCCGCCTTCGACTCCCGCACAGCACCGCAGGATCTCTATGGGAGTGGGTACGAGAAGCCTCTGGTGACTCCAAAAGAAGGCCCCGCAGGGCTGCTCCTCAAGCTTGTCGCGGCGCTCGAGGGCATCATCGTCGGAGTAGGCCCCATGGTGGAGGGAGAGGCTTGCACGCTTTCCACCTCGGCCGCGACGCGCCTCTTCAGCCACCTCTACCTTCGGGATCCTAGCTTCGACTTTGGGGCCTTGCTCGAGCCCATGGATCCTGAATTTTACACCGCTGCTGCCGAGGACGTGAAGGGTCAGATGGAGGCCCTGCTGCGGAAGTTCCTCGCCGTCGATCGCGCGACCACGGCTGACGGCAAGGACGGCGGCGACATCGTCGATGACGAGGCTCCCCAAGTGGGCGGCAGTGGCGTCCAAGGTTGAAGAAGAGGCTATATGGCGGCGCTTCCCCTGTTTAAGTCCTGCAACATGTGTCATGCCTCGTGGAGGCGTAAGAACTTGTGCTCGACACTTTGAAGAGACAATATGTTTTGTAATAATTTGCTAGGGTTCCGCGATTTCCTTTCCATTTGCTTTAGTGTTCTGCGTCGGCAGGGCCTGGCCCTGCGCATACCTCCGCCGCCGTTGGATAGTCCGGATCACCAGGACAAGACCAAGGGGTGAGGGGCTATTTGACCAGTTAGGCTCCTGAGTCGCGATGCTCAGGATTCCCCCTTGAAATACAAACAGCCCTCGAGAAGGAGATGCGGAGAGTAGGTCTTAGCGTTCTGCGTCGGCAGGGCCCGACCCCGCGCATACCTCAGACGCCGTTGGGGCGTCCGGATCACCAGGACGAGACCAAGGGGTGAGGGGCTACGTGACCAGTTAGGCTCCTGAGTCGCGATGCTCAGGAGATCCCCTTGACGTACGAACAAATCACATACCTTTCCTCGCCGGGCTCTCACTCAGGAGGGGTGCGCGAAGACCTGGTCCAAGGGACCTGGCGAGGTGGCGTACACCAGGCATGACCTGAGCGTAGCCCCCATGCCCAGCCCCCTCGCGCAACTCTCCCAAGGGGAAAGTGGCGCGGTGAGGTTGAGCACCGAGCCTGGTGGCTCGCCTAAGGTTAATGCAGCCATGAGGCAATGCTCAATTGTTTATCACCAGCGCGGAGCATGGCGCTTCCGCTCTTGCACGGGCATAGCTGCTCCTCGACCATGTCGACTGCCAGCGCGAAGCATGGTGCTTCCACTGGTACATGGGTGGGAGTTCCCTCTGAGGGGAGACTCCGGGGCATGTACAGCCCCGCCCTGACACGTGGCTTGCATGGCAGGGCTACAGGAGGTGTGTATGGGCACTCATGAGCCAGCGCGGGACTCACGAGGCCCTACTTTAAGGCGGGTTGCGCCTGAATTTCGCTTGGAACACTTGTGATAGTCCTGCGAGATGGTCAGGCAACATGCGCCGAGTGAATCTCCTGAGGTTATCGCATGAGAAGGCCAAACACCAATGACCCCAGGAGGTGACGTGAACGGGACCGGCCCACCAGACAGAGCTTAGCCGTTGGGTTTATCGACACTACATGGACGGACCCGAGCACAGATGTCGTGCCTAGTCTTCTCATGCACAGGTCCTGAAGAAAGACAACCGACACGTGGCTCCCGTGGTGATGAGGCACCGGGTCGCGCGCCCTCACTCATCCGCTCGCGATTAGCTCATGCAAGAACAAGGCACCAAGGACCATGGGAGGTGACGTGCACGGGAGCTGGCCCACGAGCTAGAGCTCAGCCACTTGGGTTTAGCGACGCTGCTGGGACGGACCCGAGCGCAGACGTCATGCCAGTCCTCAATCATGAGGTGGTCGTGGGTGGGCTTGCAAAGGCATACGACGTTGATGGCGGCGAAGCACCGGACAGATAGATGATAATCATAAAGCAACTTGTAAGTGCATCTAGTGCAACCCCTAGTTGGTTTTGGAGTATTGACGACAAACCTGGTTGAGGGACTATGTGTTTGTGAGAATTGCAGGATAACACAGGTAGTAGTCCCTCATTGATTCGGTTTACCTACCAGAGATGACCCCTAAAAATGTGTGAAGACATTGAAGACAATGGTGGTATGTGAAGATATTCACAACGAAGATTATGACTCGAGAAGACATTCACGTGAAGACTATGGAGTGCGAAGACATAGATGTTTCGTAGTTTCCTTTTCTTCTTTGTTGAGTCATAGGAACCACCGTACTATTAAGTGGGGTCCAAGTGAACAAAATCAGAGTGACTAAAGTGATACTGAACCAAATCCTAAGTCTTTGAGCGAAGACAATGAGAGCAAATCTTATCCAGAGCTGGATGAGTCAGCTTTACTTGTAGCCCAAGTCAAGCTGCCGCGTGTGTTTGAAATCTGACTATTGGAACACGTGTCAATTCCTTAGTGACCCAGGGTCATTTCGGACAAATCAGGTCGGGTTGCCCTGTGGCTATAAATAGCCCACCCCTACACCATAAATTGGTGGCTGCTCAGAGTTAGTGCATGGCTTTTGTCGTTTGAGAGCAACCCACCTCCGAAGCACCCAGAGCCAAAGAGTGTTAGGCATCACCGAAGTCTTTCTGTCCGCGTGACCTGAAGACTTGTTACACTCGAGGACTGTGAATCCTCCAGCCGGTTAGGCGTCGCGTTCTGAGCATCCAAGAGTCATTCTGTATTGCGGGTGAATGAAGTCTGTGAAGGTTTGGAAGTCTACCTTGAAGACTTACCAGAGTGATTGGGCGAGGACTAAGTGTCCTTAGCTCAAGGAGAATAAGGTGAAGACGCGGTCTTCTGAGTTGAATCTCAACCTCCCTAACCAGACGTATAGTTGTCACAGCAACCAGAACTGGTCCAACAAATGCTTGTCCTCACCAAGCAACTGGTTCTATCTCTTCCCTCACTTATTTACAGTTTGTCTTTGTGAAGTCATTTGCATGCTTGCCTTGTCTGTTTGACTTCACTTGTGACGACTATTGTTTTTTGGCTTCATACTATCTTCCATCTTGATCCGTACTACCTAGCTGCCAATAGTCTTCGTACTTAAGCTTCATTACTTGTTTGACTATGGCTTGTCTAGTGTATTCTACCTTCCGCTGCATGTCAATAGGTTCATTTCTTTTTTTGTCTACATAACTCCCATGTTTTGAAGACTTTCATAAAAATCGCCTATTCACCCCCCTCTAGTCGATAACTAGCACTTTCAATTGGTATCAGAGCAAGGTACTCCCATGTTCTGTGTGATTCGGTTTAACCACCTGTAGTTTAAGCTATGTCGACTGCAGGGATAATCAAAGTCTCCGCTGCGTGTCCTGTCTTCGATGGCACTGATTACCACCACTGGAAGAATAAGATGTGCATGCATCTTGAATCCATTGATATCGATCTATGGTATGTCGTCAAGAACGGTGTTCCCAAGACGGGTGAAGGTGTCACCCCTGCTGATGTCAAGAAGTTCGTTCAACTAGATTCTACTGCCAAGAACATCATCTGTGGTCATCTAACCAAAGGACAGTATGGCCGTGTGAGTGCTCTGGAAATGTCGAAGCTAGTCTGGGACTAGCTCTCCAAGGTCAACGAAGGCGTCTTAACCCACAAAGAGTCATGGATCATTGTTCTTCGCAACCTCTTCAACCGCTTCAAAAGACACGACAATGAGAACGTCCAGCTCACATTTGATCGCCTCACTGATATCACAAATGAGCTTCATGCTCTAGGCGCCACTGAGATCACCAAGCATGAAATCGTCAAGACACTCCTAAGATCACTTGATAGCTCGATTGACACCCTAGCCCTAATGATTCAAGAACGCCCTGAATTCAAGACACTCAATTCGTCTGACATACTTGAGAGGCTCAACACACATGAGTTTCAGCTATCTGAGAAAAGAGACATCTATGGTCCCAACTATGGCCGAACTCGCGCTTTGAAGGCAAAGGTTGTTTCCTCATCTGAAGAAGAATATGACTGCAGTTCTGGGGATCCTGAAGACATTAGAAAGGAGCTTGCTATGCTTGTGAAGAAGTTTCAGAAATTTACCAAGAAGAAAGGCTTCAGTAAATCTTCAAGATCCAGCTCGAGAAATGATGAAGCTTCTACTCATGACCACAAGAAGAGAACATGCCACAAGTGCAAGAAACCTGGTCACTACATCTCTGAGTGTCCTCAGTGGGACAATGAGAGCAAGAAGAAGAAGAAGAGCAAGGAATATGATTCTGATGAAAAGAAGAAGAACAAATCCTCAAAGTCTTCGTCCAAGTCTTCATCACATAAGAAGAGCTCATCTGGCAAGGCTCGCGCTTTTGTTGGCAAGGAGATGGATTCAGAGGAGGAGCCTGCTTCTGAGGAGGCAGAGGTGGAGTCTGAGGAGGAGTCCGACTCTGGCGTTGCATGTCTAGCTGTAGCCACAGCCTATGTAGCCAAGTCCATCTTCAACACTGAAGACAATGGCTCCGTCACCAACGCTGATGCTAATGACAAGGACGACTCTGCCCCCACCTACTGCTTCATGGCATGTGGTGCCAAGGTAAACTCACGCGATGCTTACTTTCAAACATCAAGTGAAGATGACTCTGATTGTGAATCCAAACCCAGCTACAAAACACTTGCTAAAATTGCAACTGAACAACAGAAAGCTATGGAACATATTCAAAAACTGTTAGACAAAAGCGATGACCTGTTGGACGCGGAAATGACCCGATCTCAGTCCTTAATTGAAGACATAAAAAATCTTCATGTTAAGTACGAGGAACTTGAAAGTCGTCATGAAACGCTCTCAAACTCATGAAAAGCTTTCCTATGATTATCTTCAAAGGAAGCAAGAACTTGAGAAATTGAGAGCAGTTCATGAAGATCTTCAAAAAGAGAACGAGTCACTTCGCGCTCAACAGATCAGTCCCGCTCAGGAAGGATTTGAACCACCATGTCTAAAATGCCTTGAGCGTGATAACGCTACTTCTATTGCTGAATGTTCTACTGCTGCTACTGTCACAGTATCTTCAACTGCTGATGTGGTAACTAACCCCTCTGCTGAGGATACCACTACTATTGCTGATGAAAATGCTAGGTTGAAGACATTGCTTGAGACTGGGATGTACAAAAGTCTCAAAGGGCATCAGACACTATGTGATGTCCTCAAAAAGCAGATTCTGAACCGAAACCCTAGAAAGAGGGTGTTGGGTTCGAGAGGAAAATGAATGTTGATGGTTCTTACTGGAAGCCTGAGCAGTACCCCAAAACCACATGGGTTGCTGCAAAGGGACCTTCAGTGGACCCATCCACCTTATCTGGCTTCACTTGTGCTAACCCGATTATCATTGATGAATCCTTTGATGCAAACTATAAACTGTTTAAGAATCAGAATGGTGAAGTGTTTGCCAGGTATATTGGTACTAACTGCAGGAATGGACCACCTATGAAGAAGATCTGGGTGCCCAAAAGGTGTCTTGAGAATCTTCCTGTGAATGTCATCATGACACCACAAGGGAAGAAGACAAACCCCAGACCAAAGGCTTCATATGGTCCAAAGGCTTCATACAGACAGAGGACTCACAAGAGTCACCCTAACGCCAATGTTTTGCAGGGAAATCATACTCAGACTTATGAATATGAGCGTGTATCATCAAACCGCTATGTTCATCAGACTAAGAACTATTCTGCTTATTCATATGAGTATTATTCACCTCCTGCAAGGCTATTTGCTAGGGCTCCAAAGCCGAAGTTCTCAGATGCTGCACTTAGACTCATTGCTTCTAAGCCACCCCTGAAGATGTGGGTGGTTAAGAAAAATTAACTTTCTTTTGCAGGGAAAGGTCTCCAGCCGAAATCAAAGGCGTCCGATGCTTATGCTGGGGACCTAAAACATCTTGTGGGGCGCAAGATAAAATGCCCAAATGGTCTTACTATGTATTTTGTTCCTGAATCGCTTGCCAATCATCCTATCAGTCCTAACCTTGATCTGAGCTTTGATAATCCTCTTGTCCATCAAATGTTTATGCTTCACTATACTCTTGGTGAAGCCTATCCCCCTAACTGTACTGTAGGGTATGACACCAAATGCTTCAGAATGGATTATGGACAGTGGATGCACTAATCACAAGACTGGTGACCGAAGTCTTCTCATGGACTCAACCTTACGTCCATCTGACAAGAGTCACATCATATTTGCTGACACTGGTAAAAGCAAGGTATTGGTTCTAGGTAGAGTTGCAATCTCAAAGGATCAGCACATGGATAAAGTGATGCTTGTTGAATCCCTTGGTTTCAACTTAATGTCTGTCTCAATGCTTTGTGATTTGAACATGATTGTGATATTTGGAAAATATCATTGCCTTGTACTAATGGAATGTGACAAGTGTCTAGTCTTTGAAGGGTACTGGAAAGATGATCTATATATGGTAGATTTCTCAGCAGGATCTATATATGTGTCTTCTAGCAAAAGCTTCAGAGTGCTGGCTCTGGCATCGGAGGCTAGGGCATGCTGGCATGAGGAACTTGTACACTCTTGCTAAGAAGAAACACGTCGTAGGCATCGAGGGCGTCAAGTTCAAGAAAGATCATCTGTGTGGTGCCTGCAAAGCTAGAAAGATGACTAGGGCCAAGCATCCCTTAAAGACAATCATGACGACATCTCAATCCTTCGAGCTGCTACACATGGACTTATTTGGCCCTACTCACTACTCTACTCTTACTACCACTACTTGCCTCTATGGCTTCATCATTGTTGATGATTATTCAAGATATACATGGGTGCATATAATCCTCTACAAGAATGAAGTGCAGGATGTCTTCAGACGCTTCGCAAATCATGCCATGACGAACTATGGTGTCAAGATCAAGCACATCAGAAGTGACAACGGCAGAGAGTTCAAGAACACCGGCCTCGATCTTTACCTTGATACCTTAGGCATCACTCATGAGTTCTCTGCTCCATACACGCCTCAGCAGAATGGCATCATGGAGCGCAAGAACAGAACACTTATAGAGATGGCTCGGACGATGCTTGATGAATACAAGACTCCAAGGAAGTTCTGGCCCGAAGCCATTGACACTGCATGCCATGTCATCAACCGTGTTTATATTCACAAGCTTCTGAAGAAAACATCCTATGAGCTCCTAACTGGTAAGAAGCCAAACGTCAGTTACTTCAGAGTATTTGGTGCTAGGTGCTGGATCAAGGATCCACATCACACTTCAAAATTTGCACCGAAAGCACATGAAGGTTTTATGCTTGGTTACGGAAAGGATTCGCACTCCTACAGAGTCTTCAACCTCTTTCACTATAAAGTGGTTGAAACTGTAGATGTGCGGTTCGATGAGACTAACGGCTCGCAAAGAGAGCACCTGCCAAATGTGCTAGATGAAGTTCCACCTAGTGAATCCATCAAGCTTATGGGAACTGGAGAAATCATACCTTCTGAGGCACAGGCTGAAGAGGAACTTATCTTTTCTGCACCTAATCAACCTGAAGACAATGCTCAGCCTGAAGCCAATTCTCAGAATGAAGACAATGCTCAGCAAGAGCAAAATCTTCGTCCAGTTCATCCTCGTGTTGCAAATGAAGTACAGATTGAGAAGATAATTGATAGCATCAATGCACCCGGTCCACTCACTCGTTCAAGAGCAACACAGCTAGCAAATTTCTGTGGGCACTTTGCATTTGTCTCAATATCTGAACCCAAGAAAGTTGCTGAAGCCTTCATGGAACCTGAATGGATTCAAGCTATGCAAGAAGAGCTTCAACAGTTCGAGCTGAACAATGTGTGGGAATTGGTCAAGCGTCCTGATCCTCGCAAGCACAACATCATAGGCACCAAATGGATATATCGCAACAAGCAAGATGAGCATGGTCAAGTTGTCAGAAACAAGGCTCGTCTCGTTGCTCAAGGATACACTCAAGTTGAAGGGATTGACTTCGATGAAACATTTGCTCCGTGGCTAGGCTTGAAGCCATTCGCATACTGCTAGCCTATGCCAACCATCACAACATCCTTCTGTATCAAATGGATGTGAAGAGTGCCTTTCTCAATGGCAAGATTGAAGAAGAAGTGTATGTTGCACAACCACCTGGCTTTGAAGATCCAAAACATCCTGATATGGTATACAAGCTCAACAAGGCACTGTATGGCCTCAAACAAGCCCCTCGTGCTTGGTATGACACACTCAAAGACTTCCTCAAGAGCAAAGGCTTCAAACCTGGTTCTCTAGATCCTACACTCTTCACGAAGACATATGATGGAGAACTATTTGTGTGCCAAATCTATGTGGATGACATTATCTTCGGCTGCACTAACAAGAGATACAGTGATGAGTTTGGACACATGATGCAAGAGCAATATCAGATGTCCATGATGGGTGAGCTGAAGTTCTTCCTAGGTCTTCAAATTCGTCAGCAAAGCAACGACATCTTCATATCTCAAGAGAAATACCTCAAGGACTGCCTGAAGAAGTTTGGGATGCAAGACTGCAATGGTTACACGACGCCAATGCCAACCAAAAGTCATCTGAGTCCCGACGCCAATGGTAAAGAGTTCGATCAAAAGGTATACCGCTCCATGATTGGTTCTTTACTTTATTTATGTGCATCTAGGCCAGATATCATGCTTAGTGTTTGCATGTGTGCCCGATTCCAAGCGGCACCAAAGGAATCGCATCACTTAGCTGTGAAGCGAATTCTTCGATATTTGGCTTACACCCCAACACTAGGATTATGGTATCCAAAGGGCTCAGAGTTTGATCTAGTTGGATTCTCGGATGCTGATTATGCTGGTGACAAGGTGGATCGCAAGTCTACATCAGGCACATGTCACTTTCTGGGACAATCACTTGTCTGTTGGTCTTCAAAGAAGCATAACTGTGTGTCTCTCTCCACTGCTGAATCTGAATACATTGCTGCTGGATCTTGCTGCGCTCAGCTTCTATGGATGAAGCAAACTCTCAAGGACTATGGCATCCATCTGAAGCAAGTACCACTCTACTGCGACAATGAAAGCGCCATCAAGATTGCCAACAACCCAGTTCAGCACTCGAAGACAAAGCACATTGAAATTGGTCATCACTTTCTCAGAGATCATGTCATGAAGGAAGATATTGATATCATTCAGGTCAACACTAAAGAGCAATTGGCAGATATCTTCACAAAGCCCTTGGATGAGAAAAGGTTTTGCAAGTTGCGGTGTGAGATAAATATCTTAGAATCCTCAAATGTCCTGTAATTGGCACACATCCTAACACTTATGCATGTTGATGACTTAGATGTGCAACACACGAAGTAAGTATATCTTCAATCAATGAAGACATACACTCTAAGTGTGAATACATTAATGTGGAATTTGACTTCGGAGCGCCACGATAATTGTGCGCCGTGTCTGGGTCTAATACTTCCTATACGGTGGGTAACGCCACCACCAAACTTTTGTTTGAAGTGTTTCATTTGGCGTTACATTTGCAAAGTCTTCGCATTTGATTTATCTTCAACATTTATTTGTCCTAATGTTTATCTTCGTCATGTTGATTTGGTCTCATTCTGATATATACATATATTTGTGTTCTGTCCTCTACAGCATTCACTTATAGCTATGTCTTCTTGCTTGAATATTTTGATCTAAGTGAATGTGATCGGACCCCAACCTCTTCTATGCTTCTACCTCAAATTCTATCTATCCAAATCATATGCATCTATTGAAACTGTCGAATGTCTTCTCTGTGTCCTTGTCAGCAGAAGATACGACAAAAGATGAATATGTTTTAAATGCTATATCCTTTTTTTGCCTGAAACCCGGAGAAGCCGGAACGACCACCCGACAGTCTAGGCATGCGTGGGAACATGGAACAACTTCCAATGTGTTGCATGTTTGACACGTGTCCCTCAGATGTGAACTGCCAGGGGCACCTGCGTAATTGCATTGTGTTGTCCCTTTCCTTATAAATACACATCTCATCGCAGTCAAAATCCTTCTCCCACCTCTCCACCTCGCACAAACCCTAGCGCCACCGCTAGCTCTCGACGGCGCCCGCGATGAAGCACTTAGCTGCCGCGACCTGACCGACGCCGCCCTCACGCCGGCCGCGGACCTCGTCTCCTCCGCCGCCGCCGTAGGTGTCTTCCGTCGCCAAGTTAGGGCACGAGAGATTGAACTGCTCGGCCTCCCACTCCACTCCGTCTAGCGGTTGTTCGTGTGGTAGTTAAAGCCTTCTTTTACTGCCTTTTTGATTCGATAGATTCATCCTTCTCTACCAAAAGTGGTTTCTAGACCTACAAAATTGGATCTATCCTGTTCTACATCTCATATCATGCCTAGTATATTCACTTATGCTTCACAAGTAGTTAGATTCCTCACTTGTACCTATTCTTGGATTCGTACAAATCTGGAACCAACTATCAACATATAAGTGCATGTCTTCGCGCTATGAGGTCAATGTCTTCAAACTGATTTATCTTGAAAATCTTCTGAGAATGCATATGACCTCTTCCCCTTCCCTCGCATCTAATGCTGTCACAGGTACATGTTCGTGGGAGAATCCCTTGGTTCTCATAGTCTGCATTCATCTGCAGAATTCTTACAGCGTCACATCAATTCTCCTGAAGCCAGTTCCTGTCTGACCATCAGACGGAAGTCTTTGCAAGTTCTGAAGCCATTCAGTTTGAACTACATGGCTACTGAAAAGTCAGCAAGAAAGGGCGGCAGACAGCGCCATGGGAACACTTCCAAAGATCTGCCACCAGATCTCTATGAGCTATACAAGACAGACCCTGAAGAAACCTATGGCGAACGCAAGACTCGAATCCAATGGATTCGCAGATACTGGGCTAAACAATGGTTTCTGTACAGATTTGTGACTGCAGAGTATGCAGAGAAGAATGCCATCAAGCGACCTTGGGGAGATATCTTATACAAAAATCTTCAACCCAAGTCCAAGTTAGAAGCCATTGCTCAAGGGTTCTATCCGTGCATGGTTCGAGGACCACAACCAGAGAATGCTGACCCATCTTCTCTGCTATGGTGTCGTGACGATAATCTATTCAAGCGCAACTACAAGTTTGCCAAGGATTCTGCTGTGAAAAACAAGAAAGCATTTGGACTCGATTTCAACCCCGGTCCATCTGCTCCTCGGGCTGACGGCACCCGTGATGTTGAACCAAATATCGTTGGGCCCTTCTACAACCTCGAAGGTCTCATCACACACATTGCTGATCAGGGGAAAGTCGTGGAGCACTCTCCTGACGACGCTGATTCTGATGAAGCGCCTGCTCCTAAGCCACAGAAGTAGAAGAAACCAAAGGCTTCAAAGCCCTCCCCTGCTCCTAAAGCTTTGCGTGCGAAGGCTCTGGCCACTGCACCCCCTGAAGAAAGTGTGCAATCCGAAGATCTTTCTCGCATCTCCAAAAAGACCGAGAAGTCTTTAAAGAAGAAGAAGCCCATCCAAAGTTCTGGTCAAGCACTGACCCCAGCTGTTGTTCTGAGGAACGATACTGAAGCCATTGATCTGTCAAGTGACGAAGATCTTGGTGATGACGCTCTTGAGCTGCTGATAAAGAGAAAGCAAGAGGCGGAGATCTTCAATGATCTGCCCCTCTTCGATGTGGACATCTTGAATAACTTCATTGATGAGTGGTTTGAAAATCCGAGCCTCAGCATCGATGATCTTCAGCTTCCAATTGGCATTAGTGCCTCCTTCCATGGAGCCATTGCTCATGAGCTGGCACTGGCTCAGAAGATTGTCAAACTGAAGAACAAAATTGACTATGAGAAGGCTCAGTTCAAGAAGCACATGGCCAAGCGTGGCTGATGTCCAAAACTTAAAGCAGATGCTGCATGACCTCAAGGAGGCATTTCACAAGAAACGAGAGGAAGCAAAAGGTTCAAGAGAGCGAATGAAAGACCTCGCCTCCAAATGTGTTCAAGCTCACAATGAAGCAGAAAAGTGCAAGGCACTTGGGCGTCCAGGCATCGACCCCAAGATGGCTGCAAAGAAGAAGCCTGCTGTGGTCCAAGCTGAAGCATCAGGGCGAGAAGCACCTCGCATTGTCTTCCCTGCCAGCATGACAGGCACGAAGCCTAAGGCCCCCACAGTTGCTTCCGAACTGAAGAAGACAAGGGCAGCTGAGGCTGAAGCCAGGAAGCACAAGAACAAGAACACCACTGATGATGCACCACAGACCAAGAAACGGAAGACAAAGTCTTCGAAGAAAGATTGGGATGCTCCCACAGAGCCCCTTGTTGTTGAGCCCATCTCTGTTGCTCGCCCTGCATCCGAACACCAAGAGCGTCAGATTGTGATCCACGAGCCTGCTTTCACAGAGGCTCCTGAAGCTGAAGTTCCAGCTGTTGACCCCACCGTAGCTGAAGACATTGGTCCCCAAGACAATGTAAATGATGATGAAGTCCTTCCTCAGATAGAGCACCAAATGGTATCATCGCCTGTTCTCACAAACAACGAACTCATCAGCATTGGTCGTCCCCTGGCGCCAATTGCTCAGGATGATTCATGGGCAGATCGCCCTCAAGACTCCCCCCGTTAAGAAGAATCGCCAAGTACTCCACCACCTCAAGTCACCACTCTAGTGCTTGATGATGATGACTATGTGGTCCAGCCAACTCCCTCTCCAAAAGTGTTGCCCGCATTCTACAGGCTTCGCAAAGGACCAAGGCCACAAGTCGCTCTGTCGAGCGTTCCAGAAGGAGAAGAGCACCACAACTCAGTGGCACGACAAGTGTTTCCTGACGCCACTCCAACTATGAACGTCTCTGTGTCTGAAGCCAAAGCTGCATCAGCCGATGATCAAGAAGAACACCATCAAGAAGAAGAGCGTGTTGACACACCCCCTACCATCCAAGAAGCTATTCTCGCGGAGAACGTGTCTGTATCCGATCCTCCAGCTACTCAAGTGGAGGTTCACAATACTGAGGCGGCCCCCACAACGCTACTGAAGCCAATGACGTTGTCATGGCTGAAGCTAATATGGCGCCTGAAGTGAATACAGTGCCTGACGCCACTACTGCGCTTGAAACCAATGCTGCACCTAAAGCCAATCTACAGCTTCAACCCCATGTCAATGCCGATGCTCCTGTACCACCTCCAAGGCCTCACATGATTGAGCTAGCATTTGATCGCGGCCAACCTGTCATGGTTCGATGGCCTATTCTGGTTCCTCCTCCTGCTCCCAGACCACAATTTGACTATCATGTGGAGCACAGGCCTCAGGTGCAGAAGCCTAAACCAAGGTTGCCAAGGTTTCCAGGTACTGCATCTTCGCCCGGATCGTTCAATGTTAATGGCTTCAAGGCACAGAATACCTTCTTTGATAGTGTCAAGAACCCATACACCAAGCCAAGAATTTCATCTGATCGGTTCTGGAGCTATCAGCAGGGTAGTTACTATTCTTGTGTCCTATACAATCAAGGGCGCATCTTTCCCCACATGCGTCTAGACTGCGAAGCCATTGCTGGCCTGCCCTGCTTGGAAGATGCCCTTGACTACTTCAGAGATGCTGGCCTTCTACAGTTTGTGACCGACAAAGAAAATTGGAATGAAGAGCTTCTGTTACAATTCTATGCAACTCTTCACATTCACGGCTACAACAGGGATCCGAAGACTTGGGTCCTTGAGTGGATGACAGGCAATGTACACCACGAAGCCAAAGCTATTGATATTATTGAGCTTACTGCCTTGCCCACTCCAGGTGAACTCTATGAACCTGGTTGTCAGCTTCACCGCAATGCGTTGGAGAGCATATTCCAGAAGCCTGAGCCGAATATGAGCCAAATGATGAGTATGATGAAACCACTGCCTAGAGATGCTGAATATCCAACGGAATTCTTTGTTGAAGACCTAGAGTATCCGCCCCGCACTATTTATCATATCATCAGGCGAACTCTATGGCCTGTCAAAGGACATTCTCCAGCAGCGAAGCTTGAGGGAGCAATGAAGATATTGGTTTTCTATATCCTCAATGGCATCAGCATCAATGCTCAGGACTTCTTCATCACGCAACTTGCAGCAACCGGCTCTGATCTATTTGGTCTCAGGTTTTATGCTCCATGGGTAATGCGCCTCATCAAGCTTCACTCTGCTATCAACTATCAGCCTTCTGCGCGCAATCACCTCATATTCTTGCCAGAGGTTGATATGTCTGTCGAAGCCATATACCCAGAGCCTGCCAAGGAACCAATTTATCTTCACAACGCCGATCACCAAAGCTTCACACAACCCATTGAAGGCGTTCTTGCTGCAACTCGAGTTTATCCTCTGGCTGGTATTACACGTGCACCTCATCGTGCCCATACTAAAGCCACTGAAAGCACTATTGCGCAAAGGCCTCGAAAGCGATATCGTGTTCTCAATGACCGAGAGCTTCTCGTCACCCTGCATCAAAAACAGGATAAGCATCATGACTGGCTGAAACGTCAGATGCAAAGCCTCTTGGTGGATGTCAATCGCATTCGCAATCTTGCCACCAAGAATGCTTTTGTCACTCATGAAACCTGTCGGCGGTCGTGGAAGAGTCTGACATTGCTGAGCTCTGAAGTTGATCTTCAACAAGATGGCTTCACAGAGAGATTCAAGTTTGATTCCACTCCTCCCAGGAACGCTGTCTTGCGTCGGACTCCCTCACTCGAAGACTCTGAGTACTCCTCGTCTGCGGCAACTTTCAATGCCAGAGTCATTGATGACGAAGATGATGCTACTTCACCAACTACAGCTTCGCCTCGTATCGACACCGCACCAAGTTCTTCTGCACCACCGGACCTCAACGACGACCCTGTAGCTTCACCTACTCCTCATGGGGACGAGTAAACGCTCTATGTCTTCAAACCTTTTTGGTCCTTACTGACAAAAGGGGGAGAAGCATATGAGTTGTTAGTCTTCGAGCGGATCCATATGGATGGTTGCTATACTTTTGCCAAGTGCTTACAACTCTCGCTTTTGATACATTTGGTTCTTTGAGTTGTAACACTTAAACTTGATGGTCGTCTGCTACCTTTTCTGTCAACTATGTGATGCGATGATAAATTCCGCATGTGCGACGATAAATCCCGCACGAAGTCATTTCGCAGACGTCCATTTTTCATTATGCATGTCATTATCTTCGTTATATCTTTCATGCATGATGAATTGTCTTCATAAGTTGAAGAGGATCTCCACAAGTACAACCTGCCATGTGCATTTGCATTCAAAAGCAAAATACTTATATGCACATCTTCAGGGGGAGCCTTTTGCTACTTATGAAGACAATACCTTAATCCTTTACAATTTCACATACTTTTATCCCCGTTGAAAACTTCAACCAGTTTGTCATCAATCACCAAAAAGGGGAGATTGTAAGTGCATCTAGTGCCACCCCTAGTTGGTTTTGGAGTATTGACGACAAACCTGGTTGAGGGACTAATGTGTTTGTGAGAATTGCAGGATAACACAGGTAGTAGTCCCTCATTGATTCGGTTTACCTACCGGAGATGACCCTAAAATGTGTGAAGACATTGAAGACAATGGTGGTATGTGAAGATATTCACAACGAAGATTATGACTCGAGAAGACATTCACGTGAAGACTATGGAGTGCGAAGACATAGCTGTTTCGTAGTTTCCTTTTCTTCTTTGTTGAGTCATAGGAACCACCGTACTGTTAAGTGGGGTCCAAGTGAACAAAGTCAGAGTGACTGAAGTGATGCTCAACCAAATCCTAAGTCTTCGTGCGAAGACAATGAGAGCAAATCTTATCCAGAGCTGGATGAGTCAGCTTTACTTGTAGCCCAAGTTAAGCTGCCGCCTGTGTTTGAAATCTGACCGTTGGAACACGTGTCAGTTCCTTAGTGACCCAGGGTCATTTCAGACAAATCAGGTCGGGTTGCCTAGTGGCTATAAATAGCCCACCCCCTACACCATAAATTGGTGGCTGCTCAGAGTTAGTGCACGACTTTTGTTGTTTGAGAGCAACCCACCTCCGAAGCATTTGAGAAAGAGATCCTTGCGAGGACAAAGCCCAAAACACCAGAGCCAAACAGTGTTAGGCATCACTGAAGTCTTTCTGTCCGCGTGACCTGAAGACTTGTTACACTTGAGGACTGTGAATCCTCCAGCCGGTTAGGCGTCGCGTTCTGAGCATCCAAGAGTCATTGTGGATTGCCGGTGAACAAAGTCTGTGAAGATTTGGAAGTCTACCTTGAAGACTTACCTTGGGCGAGGACTAAGTGTCCTTAGCTCAAGGGGAATAATGTGAAGACACGGTCTTCTGAGTTGAATCTCAGCCTCCCTAACCAGACGTACAGTTGTCACAGCAATTGGAACTGGTCCAACAAATCCTTGTCTTCACCAAGCAACTGGTTCTATCTCTTCCCTCACTTATTTATAGTTTGTCTTCGTGAAGTCATTTGCATGCTTGCCTTGTCTGTTTGACATCACTGTGTGATGACTATTGTTGTTTGGCTTCATACTATCGTCCATCTTGATCCATACTACCTAGCTGCCAATAGTCTTTGTACTTAAGCTTCATTACTTGCTTGACTATGGCTTGCCTAGTGTAGTCTACCTTCCGCTACATATCAATAGGTTCATTTCTATTGTTTGTCTTCATAACTCCCATGTTTTGAAGACTTCCATAAAAATCGCCTATTCACCCCCCTCTAGCCGAACTAGCACTTTCACAACTCATAATTGAAGGGTAGAGCAAGTTCTGATAGATGCAAGTTGGATACATGCCGCAGGGACGGACCCACGCGGCTTGGGGAGAATGCATCCCGAGGGGCACCCCCAACTGAACAAACCTGAAAAATGTCACCTAGCACCGTTGTTGAAGAAGTGTTGGAGTAGCTGAAGACGTGTGCTGCAGAGGTCGCTCCTCATGAGCCGCCCAGGTCTTGAACCTCGGGAGACTCTGGAGGCCCGGGGAGCTTGCAAGGATCGATTTCCATCTCCATCAGGATCGCCTGGTGCCAGGCCTCGTGAGCTACCAGGATGCCCCACATGTGGCGCTGATACACGACAACCCTGTTCAGCAAGCCGAAAGGCATGAAAACATAGCTATGAGGTGGGCCCTCGCACCTGCCAACGTGGGATGGCCAGAAGAGCTCCTAAGACGTGGCCCTGTTGAGCACAGGGATGTTGACGCAGGCGCGTGGCTTGCTATCCTCGCTGGGGCAGAGAGCTGTGCCGGGTGGTGGGCGACAGTCGCCTCGCATAGCTCTTGCTTTGTAAAGCTCCTCGGTTGCCTTGGTGATGAACTCCTGAGCGCCTGGCACGTCGGGCCCTGCGCTTTCCTCACGAAAGCGTGTGTTGAAGCACGCCTTCACATGGTGCCCGAACGCCTCCCTCATGACGCTGGCCAAGTCGGAGGCCCTCCAAAGGAGAGCCCCCGAGCCCAGCCTGAGAGGGGCGCCGGGCGCGGCTTCCTATGTGAGAGGGGAAGGCACCCCGGCAATGGGCGCGGGGCTTGAGGCAGCACCGCCTAACGCCCCAACCTCCTGAGGTCCTTGGCAAAGCAGCTGCTTCTTCTTCTTGGGGATAGCCTCAGAAGGGTAGACAACGCCCTCGTTTTCTGGGTCCTCGACCGTCACAGCCTTTTAGGCACGCTCGAGAGAGCACACCGCATCCTTATCCTCGTAGGCAATTGTGATGACGCCGCGGCTTCCTGGCATCTTGAGGACATTGTAGCCATGGTGGGTTACTGCCATGAACTGCGCCAGGGCTAGATACCTAAGGATGGCATTGTACGGGAGGCGAATGTGGGCGACGTCAAAGTCGATTAGCTCAGTGCGGTAGTTGCCGCGGGTGCCGAAGGTGACAGGGATGCGGATCTGCCCTATCGGGGTGGTGGAGCCGTCGGTTACTCTTGAGAAAGGCTTGGTGCGCTGCAGCTGGTCGTAGGGCACCTGGAGGCGGTCGAACGTCTCGACGGAGAGACCATTGAGCCCCGCACCGCCATCGATGAGTGTCTTGGTGACGAGCACATTGCTAACGGTAGGCGAGCAGAGCATTGGAAGGGCACTGGCAGCACACTTGAGCTGGTTGGAAGAGTTTAAGGTGATGGTGTACTTGGACCACCTTAGTGGACGTGTTGCCTCGAGCTTGGGGAGGGCCGCATTCACCTCACGTGTGAACTGCTTGAAGATGCGATGGGAGGCTGGGGCTTGAGCCTGCCTAGGATGCAAGCGACGGCACGAGGCTCCTGGAAGCCCCCAACCCCCTCATCCTGGTGATGGTCGTCGTTCCTTCTTGGTGGTGGCGGCAGCGGGGGAAGGCCGCGTTGCCCTGAGGACGGTCCTCGCGAGGCTGATCTCTCCAGGCACCCTCGCGAGGCTAGCACTGCCAGCAGTCCTCACGAGGTTGGTCGCGCCATTCCTAGCGGGGGTCGCGACCGTCCCAGCGTCCTCCGCCTCGGCCCCCTCCGGGGCCGTAAGCTCGATCGTTGCGCTCGGGGCGACGACTGAGGCACCCGTCGTGGATGGCCCTGAGCTCCTGGCAGTCGTTGGTGTTGTGGTTGTGCACGCTGTGGAAGAAGCAGAACGGGCGGCTGCCCTTGGATGACTCCGGGTGGTCGCAGCCGCGCTTCATCTCTGGTTCGGTCGGGAGCACGACCGCCCCCTTGTGCTTCACGTCCTTGGCCTTGGACTTCTTGTCTTATGGGTCAGCCTCAGGGAGCTCAGGAGGGAGAGGCGTCCCTCCTCAGCTCTCGCACACTTGGTTGCCATGTTGAACATCTCCAGAGCCGTGCACAGGTCCTCGTGTATGGAGAGCTCCTCCTTCATCTTGACGTTGCAGACGCCCTCAGTGAACGCCGAGATGATGGCCTTGTCCGACACCTTGGGGATCTCAAGGCGAACTGTCAGGACCCTGATCCTAACTCACATAGATCTAGCATGTAGCACATCATATCACTTTGCGGCCTCACGGACGGTATCCCCACGGGTGCCACCTTACCTGGCCCGGGACCGTTTGCGCCTTTTGGCTCACGTATATGATAGTGTCGCTAGCATCCATATGATAGAGAACCCGGGCTCATTTAGAATCATCCATATGACAGGCCTTTTGGCTCATTTATAACCCTGCAGGGGTGTACTTCTTCACACATGTTTCCACCACTTAGCGTCTACACACGACATGTGCTCGGTAGACTTCAAGCGAAAGCTGACGTGGGTGTAGACCATGACTTGACTAACCACACAAGTATATAGTCTAGGTTTATCGCGTATTCAGGTTCCATTCGTAGGGAGTCCGGCCGAGGTTTCCACTACGGCCCCAAACGATGTGTGCAGGGTTCTCGAGCCCACCAAACGGGTGCCCCGGTACACCGTGCCACTTGCCTACCGCATCATAGCCCACCCCTAGGGTCAGCGCTACGCACGGCCTCCAGCATACTACAAACACCAGAAACTACTTGCAACTCCTGGACAGAGGACATGTGGGTTAATAAGTCGAGCGGGGTCATATTTCAGGGCCCAACGTGTGGTAGTAGCTGTTCTTGGATCACAAACATAGAACTCAGTTCCTGAGGACGGTTTCAATGAGACAACCCACCATGTACTCCTACATGACCTCTCACCGCTACCTATACCAATTCGTGTTCACACACTTAGCTCTCAACGGTAGGACATGATGACCACATTCCAATTCATCCCCGATGAGTCAGACCTGACACAACTCTAAGCAATAGCAGGCATGACAAGCAAACATAAATGAGTAGGCATATCATGGCTCAAACAACTCCTACTCATGCTAGTGGGTTTCAACTATTTACTGTGGCAATGACAGGTCATGTAGAGGAAAGGGGTTCAACTACCGCAGCATGTAACAGTTGAAACGTTGTTGTCCTAATGTGGTAAAAGAGAGCAAGAGCGAGAGAGTGGGATTGTATCGGATGTTCAATGGGGGTTTGCTTGCCTGGCACTTCTGAAGATAGCATTGTGTCTTCATCAGTGTCATCGATCACATCGTCGAAACAACATCTACCGAGAGGGAACAACACCAGCAACAGAGAAGGAACACAATAATTGCAATGCAACAATATGATGCATGATCATGACATGGCAATATGCTGTTGATTGACCTAATGCAACTAGCAACGAATTAAATGAAGTAGGTTTGAACTCAAGGTTCAAAATCAAACTCCATAAGTGGTTGTTAAATGCCATTTATTTGATTTCACTTATAAAGTAGGTATAAGTTGCTTGAACATGCATGAAACTAGTACCAATGGATAGATTGGATTTTTTTGATTATTTTTCATATATAAATCTTTTCAATCTGAGTTATAGATTATTTTATATGATTTTTAGAAGTTTTAACTATTTTCTGGAATTTCCTAGATTATTTTAAAATCTAGAATTTTTTTAACTGTGTCAGCATTGTGTAAGCATGAGGTCAGTAGGTCAACTGCGCTGACCCAGGTCAAGCCTGACCAGAGGGGCCCGCACGTCAGTGACTAGACTAACTAATCTAATTTAACTAACACTAACCTAGTTTAGTTAGCCGGGCGGGGCTCATATGTCATAGACCCAGGGGGTCAAATCCCTGGTCAACCAAACCTAACTCACCGGCGGCTCAACACCGGCGAAGCCAGACGTGGCAGCGAGGTGCGGGATTCCTCTTCCGGCGACCAAATGGCCGCCGGAGGGCATTTATGTGACGCGGGCACTCGTCCACGTCGAGTGGTGGCGGTGGTTGGGCCTGGAGTGGCCGGAGTCGTTGCCGGCGTCGACCTTGGCGGTCGCCGGAGCTCGGGTGAGCTCAGGGTCGACACTACGGCGGGCGGGGCAGCTCATGCAGGGCACCTACGTGTTCTACGCGACACGGGGAGGAAGCTGAGCACGACGACCGGACCGTTAGGGGGCCGGAGACACGTCGGCGGCGCGTGCGGGCGAGCAAGGTATGTGGCTATGGCACAGAGAGCGAGAACAGAGAGGGCGAGAAGGGTCGGTGGCTCATGGCGAGTGCAGGGGAGCGAACGGCGAGCTCGGGGATAGGCTGGAGACGTCCTGAGGTCGCCGGCGATCTCAGCGGCCGAGCGGGGCAGAAGTCGACGGGGCGGCGATGCAGGGCGAACGAGCACTCGGGGCTCGATCAAGGCGAAGTGGCAGACGACGGCGGAGATCATGGCAGCGTGGGAGGCGAGGGGAGCACGGTAGGCGTGGTGGTTCACGGCGGTGCGGCCATGGCGGCTTCGGCCATGGTGGGGAGAGGGCAAGGGGGAGAGCAGGGGGGAGTGAGGTGTCGGCTAGATCGGAACGGCTCCGAGGCGTTCACCAACGTGTCCAGAGGCTCGACGGCAAGCAGAAGGAGGCGTGGCACCTCGCGCGCTCATGCGCTGTCCCGCCTCTGCCTACTGGCAAAGGTTAGGGATGACTGGCACCAGGCCAGGTGGGCTGGGCCAGCACAGGTGAGGCCCAGGTGGGTTTCTCTCTCTCTCTCTCCTTTATTTTGTTTCAGTTTTCTATCTTATTCCTCTATTTTGCATTAGTAAAAATACTAATTCATTTCCAAAATTCCTGAAATAACTTGTGGGCACATTTTGAATTATTTCCAACAGCCCTCAAATCATTTCAGAATAATTTGAGCATTTAAAATATTTATAGAATTTAAATGCCCTAATTCAAATACAATATGGATTAATTCAAAAATCTAGAATGTCCTAGGAATATGTGCACCATTTTTGGTAGAGGTTTTTAGCCAATTCAAAAATGATTTTATTTGAACCTATCTGGATTCATTTGGTGCTAGGGTTTGAACATCTCCAATTCAAATTCTTTTGAATTTAAACATGATGCATGGATGCTCACAGATGCAACTAACTACAAGAAATTCTAGGGCTGTGACAACTCACCCCCACTAAACAAGAATGTCGTCCCGAGATTCAAGACGTGAGGTAAGAAGACAGAGGGACACAAGCTAACACAATCTTCATGACCCAGGTTGCACTTCATAAGAATGTTGATTCGATCATCATCTTGTCTCTACGTCTTGCTCTGAGAACTCCATCCAACATGACAACAAGAAGAAAGGGAAAACTCTAGAAGAATCGATCTTCACAAAGATCGAGCAAGTGACGATCAACTCACGGAATGAGACGTAGGAACACCTCTTGAGTTGAGAGTCAAAACACACATCGAAAGAGATGGAAAGTAATAGATGACGAAAGTTTAATTTGGTAAGCAACAATCCCATGCTTAAGAAGATGGTGCATGGTTTCAAGATAGCGAGGAAATAACTGCCATGATTCCCTAACTCGACACCTTAGAGGAGGTGACTCGTAGTATTATTTCCTTAAGTGGCAAAAGGAATTACTTTTGCTACAGAGATCATTGAAACCCTCTACAACAGCCTAAGTAAATTCACAAATGATGGTTTGAAGGAGTTCGAAGAATTGGCATACTCACATCCGAAAGGAAACTATGGTTATAGAACAACTCGGCAAACGGGAGGCATATCCCAATTGATATCGAGGATATAACCTAGTGACTGAGTGTGCTCTCAAGAACTTGAGCATTTCCATACTCATCAAGGTCTTACCAACATCCGTGCCGAGGATCCTCGCAACACATCTTACTAACATGATGAATAGTGATGGACAATGCGGATGCAAAGGAAGACAACACTTTCTCGGATTTCACCTTAGCGAGGCCAAGGGAACGAAATCTCGACGATCGACCGAGAGACATTTAGCACTCCGCTTCTAATGTTCTCCTTGATGTTCTAGCTACCACTGTCATGCTTAATAGCTCAAAATGTCCATCAAGTGAAGGTCGGACTTCGGGAGAACAAAGAACCCATAAGGTACAACTTATAGACTAATTCATACCAACTCCTCGTGGAAGAATAGCCAAATTTCTGAATCAAGATAGTACATTAATAGATCTCCCGGATAAGTGTGTTAACCATGACATCCACTTATCGGTTCAAAAGACCAAAATTATAATTCTTGGGAATGTCCCAACCATCATATCCGCGTGAGATTCAGATTTGGTTGGTGTCATGATATTCCAGACTGCATGTCTAGAAAAGAAAGTTTGCAACACAAATCGACGAGATGATGTTGCTAGATTCTCGGGAAAGGAACTATGATAGCAAGCTCCAAAACATGAGCTGGCTCTGCTACACACATGTGAACACATTGTCCCAGACAAGCATGACCACATGGTAGTCCTATAACAAAACAAGCGAGTCCTGGTTGGGAATCATCATTAACGATATCAAAGTCTCCGCGCGGAAGTCTAAAGGATTAACGCTTTAGAACATTCTCCTTTATCTTAGCAAATCAATCAGTGGCTTGGTGTGCTAGGGAATACAATGGAATGAAGATGATCAGTCTATCAGACCATAGCATGCTTCGCACATGCATGGCTTACTTGGGATGATTCGAGAGGAACCAAAAACAAGCTTTCTCGAATTCACGACGGCAACTTGCATCGAATGCACGTGAATTAGAGGAAGTCACTTCTTTCATCCAAACATATGCTTCATGAAGAGGACACGAATAAAATGCTTACACAAATTTCCAACGCTAGCTTAATGTTCACCATGAATTATGGAGGAGATGGAAATGTTGCTGATGGGCTCAACAACAATTCATCCAGGCTTCCATATAGATGGAATTCCACAATTAAGTGAACACGGGGATAGCATTGGTCAGACCCAAAGATGTAATGGTGTATGCTCGAGGGATCAACCACGAGTAAGACAACATTACGAACATCATTAGTTTTGATTTGATTTGACACTAACCCACACTTAAATCAAAGTTCTGACAAGACAATAGATCCAACAACCGATACGAGGACCAATTGATGAAGATATCATCTTTCTTCAACACAAACACAAAAAGATATCCCTTAAAATGAACTAAGTCAGACAGGCTTTTATCTTCCAACTCTCCAAGCTGTTGTTTGGCTTAACCAACTAGCTCAACGGTATCCAACACAGATTCTTGGAGAAAGAGTGGTTTATTGGAAAACCAACTTGATCACGAACTCAACATATCGATCAGGGGACAACCTGGTGATACTTCCAAGAAGATATTTGGCAAATCACGAACCACCGACATGTTATTAAGCTCGAGAACAATCTTGCTTTTCTGGGCAAGATGATATGATCAAATAAGCAAGGGATTGACACAATCCTAACTCTTTGATCGAAGAGTGCTGCAGGAAATATGGACTAGGTAGCACAATCAATCTTAGGATGATGATTCGATAACCAGCATGCTAAGAATGAGAGTATTATCCATTAACTACCAAGCAACAGGGTTTCTAGGAGTATTGACTTCACACATCACAATTCACTTGTCGGCATTCCGATTACAATATCACAGGAACCGAGGTATGAACAATGATGGCGAGAAGTATCACTGCGTCAAGAGTTCATAGGAGGTGGTGCAATTCCCATGATATTCCTGACATAAAGTGGGTAATACTTTAGGGTAGAACAGACCAGAAGCTGGATTGGCATTTGGATCTGCGGAATACAACTGCTTTGACGCAATCCTAGAAATGGATGAGGTACTGGAGTTTGTTTTCTCCTAGTCATTCTAAACTAGAACGGCTTGACAGACCACAAGAGTAAAAGGCATCGATGAACATGAATGCACACATGCTCTTGACTATCAACTGATAGATGAAGGCTGAAATACAATTAAAGAGGGACAACTCAAGAAACATACAATTTTCTGAGTTGTGGATGTATAGATTAGCATGTCAAACGAGTTCAACATATTTCTTCCGGATAACCCATGCAGAAAGGTAGAACTGGCAGGGTCACAACATAGAATCGAGAACTCATCAATAGCACTCTGGTTGTGATCTTTCGGTTCAACGAGGAACTTCTGGCATAAGTAGTTCATGGTATTTGGAAGAAGGTAATACCATGAACCTCGAGGACTATCGCAAAGGTTACTAATAACCTAGAGGAACAAGCAAACACTATCAACAGGAAGTGAGTAGAGCGATTCTTGGGTCAAAAACCCAGGAGTAGAATAGCTACTACTAAATGGCATCACGGGATGCTTTCAAGAATGATGGCCAGAATCATCACACCCTGAACACAAAACATGGCTGGATTACTAGGTGGTTCTCTAAGATGCCTAGGGTCATAGTAATAGCTCCAACATATATGTCAAGGCAATGGAGTACCCCAACACACCGATTAGTGTGGTTAAACTGACCCAAAGGGACATCGGGAATGAGAAGAAGGGATTTGCAAATGCATCAGACTATTTAGAAACCTGGGATGACTCGGACAGCATAATGGTTGTAAATGCTCAAAAAGATTTGAGACATCCTGCAAATTGGTGGCATAACCACTTAACTGTCGGATCACGGGTTCCGGCAAAACCCTCAAGGTTCGAACACTGGGGTGCGCACGAAGATTCCCCCCTACCGATCCACGTCCTAGTTTTGCTAAGATCTCTCAGACTAACTCGACGAACTCATAACACAAGGGACACAAGATTTATACTGGTTCGGGCCACCATTTTGGTGTAATACCCTACTCCAGTGTGGTGGTGGTGGATTGCCTCTTGGGCTGAGGATGGACAGTACAAAGGGGAAGAACAGCCTCCTGAGGTTGAGGTGTTCTTGTGCTTGGTGAACCTGTGTGTGTGAGGATCCGATCAGCTCAGGCTCCGTTCTGGTTCAGTTGCCTTCTATTGTGGTGGCTAGTCCTATTTATAGAGGCCCTGGTCCTCTTCCCAAATATTGAGCGGGAAGGGAGCCGACAACGGCCAATTTGGAAGGGGACAGCTAGTACAGCTTATCCTGACAAAAGTAGTCTCCGCCTACAAAAGGCTCTGGTGGTGACGCCGCCTTGGGCTCAATGGTGACCTCCGTCTTGCTGTCCTGCTGGTCTTGGTCTCGTTGCACCGATATGGAAACCTTTGCATGATGCCTCGGTACTCCGCGCCTGCGCTTGCCTCCTTAGCACCAAAGAGGAAACCAGGACGCTGCGCGCGCTGGCGCCCGCCTGGTCTCGATCGTCATGGCTCACGTCACGAGAACCTCGCGAGGTTTGCCTTGCCTCGATCTCTCCGCCTCTCGTGAGCCTGCCTGGCGAGGCTGCTCCTGAGGAGGTCTTGCGTCGTCCGCCTCGCGAGGCTTGGCCCCTCGCGAGGGTCTTGGATGCCTTGTTGATGAAGATGGGCCGTACGGGCCTGCTAGCTAAGACACGCCGTGGGCCGCAGGCAGGCAAGTCTGGGGACCCCCGTTCGTAGAATGCCGACAGTAGCCCCCGGGCCCAAGGCGCGCTCGGGCTTGGCTTCGAGGCGAAGCCAAAGGACAAGTACGGAGCGCCGCTGGACCCAATAGCCTGCGGCCTTGGTCGATGCATGGCGGTTGATTGGACGTGGGCGTCTCTGCTTCCCCATGCTGCCTCGGCAACTACCCGACTTGACAAGTCCCTGCGACATGCAAGGAAAACCATCATTACCTGTGATCATGGGGGGCGCTGGTTGGCCTTCTCCTGCTATAAATGAGGAGGGGTGTAGAGCCCCCGTCACCATATCTTCCCATTCCGCTTGCTTCTCCCTCCTCTGCTCCACCGCCGACATCGATGGCGCCATTGAAGAGGTTCTCTGCCGCGGAGAAGGGAAAGGCCCCTCACGAGGGCCCCAGCTCCCCGGCGCATAGGCGTGGACGGGGCCGTCCCCGCAAGCACACCGCGATCCCTGCTGCGGTCCCCCGTTCCCGCGATGGCGCCGCTGTGCATGGCAGGGGTCGTTCCAGTCGTGGCAACCTTGTTGACGAAGGGAGACGCGCCATGGTTGCACAGCCTCCCCGGCCGCGTTTCCATTCTGCGGAGGTGTTGCCGGAGTTCGTCATCTGGTCGGAGAACCCGGCCGGCAATTGGCTTCAGCTTCCGCGCTTCTTCGCCGATGAGTTGCTGGCCTTCGATCCAGGTGGCCTCTAGCTGCAGGCGGACGGTTGCTGCAGCAGAGCTTCTTGGGTTGCGGTTGAGGTCTCCGCCGCGGGCAACATAGCTCTGGCCCACGGTTGGCAGACGTTTTCCCACGCACGCGGACTGGGCAGGCGGTGCACCCTCCATTTCAGGTACAACGGTGACGCGACTCTCTACGTGAGGGTGTTTGGGGAAGATGGTCGGCGCGCCGGGTGCTGCCCCGAGCTGAGCGATGGAGAGGAGGTGCTCGGCCTCAGCGATGGTCGAGACGAGGACGAGGATGAACCTGCCCTTGGCGCCGACCACGTCTTGTCCAGCTACGGCGGCTCTTCCCCCGGCGACAGCTCCAGTAGAGGTGGCTACGACCAGCCGCCATGCTGTCGCGCCCGCGTCGAAGGCGGTAGCAGATCGTCTCGTCGCCGTGCCTCCATGAAGCGCGAGGAGGGGTCTGGCCGAGCTCAGGACGGTGCCAGGAGCCTGCCTCCGTGGACTGCTGTAGGGGCAGGCGCCGCTATATTTTGTTCTTCCTTTCTTTTCTGCATCAAGAAGAAACCAGTATGGGCCCCAGAGGGGCGTGTATCGAACTATGATTTCCCAATCATCATGATGTGTTTGTTGTTTCCATGCTGTGTCGTTATGTTGTGTAGAGGTAACTTAGCTTGGCACGCTTGGGGTAGCCTCCTCCTCGCGAGGGACTCGCTTCCTGGTGCCTGCGGAGGCCTTCCTTGACTTGGCGGGTGTTTGGGAACTGCAAAAAACTTGTTAGGAGCATCGCCAGGAGGCTTAGCATTCACCCGAGCCTAGACCCAGCGCTTCGTATCGCGATACCTGAGGGGCACGGATTAAGAGAGGTGCGCCAGCTTGTTGGCTCGAATGAGGATGCCTCGCAAAAACACAGACGAAGGGCAGAGGAAAGGAAAAAAGTTCACGAGGGCACCTGCCTAACCCCCTCGCGAGGTACGCGCGAGAGAGAAAACAAGCTAAACTGGAACCGGAAACAGCACAAAAAGCGAGGGTACCAAACCAGCAAGGAACTCCAGAAGCAAACTTTCGATTAAAAGGAGGCGAGCCAACTACGGAAAGCAAATGAAAAGCCGCGTCCGGCACCTAGTCTAGTCTTCAAGTCTTCTCACCAGCGCGGAGCTAAGTGCTGCCACTTCGACGTGGGAGGGAGCCCCCGAGGCCCGAGGGCGGCACTCCTGAGACTCCGGGCGTGTACAGCCCCACTCGTTATTATGTGAGAGTGTCACGGGCGGCGATCTTCAAAGGCACCGGGCCTTCTTCATAGGCACTGGGCCTTTCTTCATGGGTAGAACTTCCGGAGGTGCTGGATGTTCCAAGCGTTCTGGATGGGTACCCCGTCCTGTGTCTCTAGGCGCGCGGCGCCAGGCCTGGAGACATGAACGACCTTGAACGGGCCCTCCCACATGGGTGTGAGCTTATGCAGCCCTTCCCTGGAGAGGACCCGCCTCAGGACGAGGTCACCCAGCTCGAGCGTCCTGGAGCGGATGTTGCGGCAGTGGTATCGCCGCAGCGCCTGCTGGTACCTTGCCGCCCGTAGTGCGGCTTCGCGGCGGCGTTCCTCCCCCAGCACGAGGTCCATCCCCCGCGTGGCGTCCTGTTGCATTTCATCAAACGCCAGGACACGTGCGGAGCGATGCCTGAACTCGTGAGGGAGGACCGCTTCTGCTCCGCAGACGAGGAAGAATGGGGTCTCGCCCGTTGGCTTGGTGGCGGTGGTGCGGATGGATCACAACACGGACTGGAGCTCGTCGTACCAGCCCTTGCCGTAGGCCTCGAGCTTCTTCTTGAAAGTCCTGGTCTTGAGGCCCCTCAGGACCTCTGCGTTGGCACGTTCGGCCTGACCATTGCTCCTGGGGTGTGCCACCGAAGCGTAGCAGATCTGTGTTCCAAGGTTAGCACAGTATGTTCTGAAGAGATCACTAGTGAACTGCGAGCCTTTATCAGTGATGATACGGTTGGGGACCCCGGAACGGCTCACGAGACCGCTGATGAACTTGACTTTGGAGCCAGCTGGGATGGTGGGGACGGCTTCCACCTCCGCCCACTTGGTGAACTTGTCGATGGCGACGTAGAGGTAGCGGTAGCCCCTTGGCGCTCGAGGGAATGGGCCCAAGATATCCAGCCCCCAGACCGCGAACGGCCATGTGAGTGGGGTGGTCTAGAGGCCCTGAGCCAGCTGATGGATCTGCTTGGCGTGGAACTGGCAGGCTTCACAGGACTTCACCAGCTCGGCTGCATCGTTGAGCGCCGTGGGCCAGTAGAATCCGCTGCGGAACGCCTTGCGGATGAGGGTTCGCGACGACGACTGGTGCCCGCAGTCCCCACCGTGTATGTCGGATAGCAACTCCTTCCCCTAGTCTCTCGAGATGCAACGCAATGAAGCGTCATTTGGTCGCTTCCTTTTTAACTCACCGTCCCGGATGCAGTATGTCGTGGCTTGTCGGGCCACGCGCTCCGCGTCCTCCTCCTTCTCCGGTAGCGTCCCTTGCATCAGGTATTCCTTGAATTCCTTGGTCCAGCATCCCTCCTGGGGCTCGAGCGCTAAGACTAGGCGCGCTCCCGAAGTCGGGCCACAGGCTGCGGCTCTTGTGGCAGGCGGCTGCGGGAGCTCCTCCTGAGGCTGAGCTATCCTTGAAAGTGGTGGCGTTGCTGACGGCTTGAAGAGCCGCTCTTCGCAGACGCCGGGCTCTTGGGGCTGCCGATTGGATGCCCTCTTGGTGATGTCATCATCTTCCCTGTTGTTGCCATGGGGCACGTGCTGCAACTCTAGGCCCAGGAACTGCTTCTCCATCTTGCTCACTTCCGCGAGGTATGCCTCCATGTGCTCGTCCTTCAGCTCGTATAACATGTTGGAGAAATTCAAGAGAAGCTGCGAGTCGCCCTTGACGGTGAGGTGCTTCACTCCCAGGGCTGCCGCAGCTTTAAGGCCAGCAATGAGGCCTTCGTATTCTGCAATGTTGTTGGAGACCTTCTCGCCCTATTGAAAGCAGAGCTGTACAACGTAGTAGAGCTTGTCTTGAGTGGGCGAGACGAGTACTGCTCCATCCCCTGCGCCCTGGTGCGCGAAGGCACCATAGAAATACATGACCCAGCCGTCAGGCGCCTCACTTCCCAGCGAGGTGGACTGGTCCTCGCCTACTTCCAGCGTCGGGGCATCCGTCCATTCTACCACGAAATCGGCGAGTGCGGTTCCCTTGATGACCCTGGTAGTGCTGAACTCCAACTGGAATGCCTGCAGCTCGATGTTCCACTCGGCGACCCTTCCAGCAGAGTTGGGGCTCCTGAGCACTCTCTCCAGCGGGTAGGCCGAGACGACCTTGATAGGGTGGCCCTGGAAGTAGTGCTGCAACTTTCTTGAGGCCACCAAGAGCGCGAGCAACAGCTTTTGGGGCATGGGGTATCGTGTCCTTACGTCCCGCAGCACCGTGCTGATTAAATACACCGGGTGCTCGACGAGGACTGGCGTGTTGGTGAGGCTCGTGTCTTGGGAAGCTGGGGTGTCTCCTGAGGTGATGGAACCTCCGACGCTCGATCGCTTGTCGGGACCTTGGCGACATCGTCCTGCCGAGCTTGGTCTTCTGCCGACGCTGCTACGACTCTTGCGGTGTCTTCCTGAACTTGCGGCAGTCCGGCTGGTGGCGCGGCTTGTCGTACCGCACCTTTGGCTTGGTGCTTTTCCCGAACCGCCACCAGCGCCGCGCTGGCAGAGTACGGAGTGGCGGCAAGATAAAGCACTAGGGGCTCGAGAGGTCACGGCGCCACCATCACTGGAGGGCTGGTCAGGTATCTCTTGAGGTCTTGAAAAGCTCGGTTGGCCTCCGGGGTCCACTTGAACGGGCCCTTCTTCTTCATCAGCTTAAAGAAAGGTAGGGCGCACTCTCCCAGCTTGGAGATGAAGCGCCCCAACGCGGTTACCCGACCAGCTAGCTTCTGCATTTCCTTGAGGGTCTGCGGTGGGCTCATGTCTTCAATGGCCTTGATCTTTTCTGGGTTCACCTTGATCCCTCTGTGGGATACGAGGAAACCCAGCAGCTTGCCGGAAGGGACACCAAACACGCACTTCTATGGGTTAAGTCACAAGTTCACCTGGCGCAGGCTCGCGAAAGTCTCCTCCAGATCCTAGATCAAGGTTCTGGCCTCCCGAGACTTTACCACGATGTCGTCGATGTAGGCCTCTGCGTTTCTCCCGAGCTGTCGCCCTAAGGCGATGTGCATCAGCCGCTGAAAGGTTGCACCCGCGTTACGCAGTCCGAAAGGCATGCAAGTGTAGCAGTACACCCCACACGGGGTTAGGAAGGTTGTCTTCTCTACATTTTCTACCACCATCTTGATCTGGTGATACCCTGAGAACGCATCCAGGAAGCACAACAGGTCGCACTCGGCGGTGGAGTCGACGATCTGGTCGATGCGTGGGAGCGGGAACGGATCTTGGGGGCAGGCCTTGTTGAGGTTGGTGATGTCGACGCACATTCGCTCCTTCCCTCCTTTCTTTGGTACAACGACGGGGTTCGCCAGCCATTTGGGGTACCGAACCTCGCGAATGGCACCCGCCTCTCTAACTTGCGGGACTCTTGGACGATGAAGGCATGCTTCTCCGTGGACTGCCGTCTCGCCCGCTGCTTCACTGGGCGTACGTTGGGGCACACCCTCAAGTGATGTTGAATCACTTCTCTCAGGACCCCCACCAGCTGCTTGTGCTCCCATGCGAATATCTCCTTGTTTGCGCGCAAGAACTTCACCAACGCTTCCTCTTGGCTCGGGTCGAGGTCGGCAACTATGGTAAAGGTGGCTCCCGAGGATCCGTCTTCATCGACCGGCACCTGCTTGGTTTCCGCCTTGTCTTGGGTGAACAACTGCTTCTTCTTGGTTGGTGCGGCCCCCTTGGCCTTGGAGGCGCCCGTGCCGACGGGCTGTGATGCCGCGGCGGTCTTGAAGGCAAGCTTGAGCACCGACACGGCCTCCTTGGCGTCCCCCTTGATAGTGAGGACACGCTTGCTTCCAGGCATCTTCATGAGGTTGTACGCCGGGTGCGTTGCTGCCATGAACTGGGCTAGAGCCGGGTACCCGAGGATGGCGTTGTACGCGAGGCCGATGTGGGCGATGTCGAAGTCGACCAGCTCGGTGTGGTAGTTGTCGCGCGTGCCGAAGATGACGGGGAGACGGATCTGCCCCAGGGAGTGGGCGGTGCCGCCGCCAACTCCTGAGAAAGGCTTGCTGAGGCTGAGCCGCTCGAGCGGTACGTGAAGAAGGCTGAAGGCCTCCACGGAGAGCACGTTGAGGCCGGCGCCACCGTCGATGAGGGTCTTGGTGACGGCCAAATTGCAGATGGCGGGCGTGCAAAGCATCGGGAGCATACCCGAGCCGGTGGTGGTGACGGGGTGGTCTTCTGGGTTGAAGGTGAGGTCGGCTTCAGGCGCGGCCCAGCCCGACGGAGCCCTCGAGCGCTTGGAGGCGGCGCCGATCTAGCGAAGGAATGGCTTGACATGGCGATCTAAAGGCGGTGCTTGAGAGCCACCTAATAGGGCCGCAACCGCATGGTGCGCCGGCGCCGCGTAGCGCACCGTGAAGTGGTCGCGCAGCTCCTCCCAAGATGCCATCGTGGATCCGGGGAGGTTGAGCAGCCAGGTGCGCGGCGCACCGGTGAGGGCCATGGGGAACCAATTGGCCATGACCTTGTCGTCGCCCCCGGCCTCGAGGACGTCCTCCTCGTACACCAGCAGGAAAGCTGACGGGTCCGCCGCACCGTCGTAGCGCGGCGGCATCTCCGACTTGAACTTGGGCGGCCACTGCACCTGCCGGAAGGCGGGGGCCAGGGCTCGGAACCCCCTGGCCCCGTCATCAGCACCAGCCGTCGGAACCGGGAGCGGGGAGCCTACCATGAGGGCGGAGCGCGGTGGTGGCGGAGCGTAGATTGATGGAGGGAAGGCTACGGCGCACCCCCTACCTGGTGCGCCAAATGTCGGATCACGGGTTCCGGCAAAACCCTCAAGGTTCGAACACTGGGGTGCGCATGAAGATTTCCCCCCTACCGATCCATGTCCTAGTTTGGCTAAGATCTCTCGGACTAACTCAAGGAACTCATAACACAAGGGACACAAGATTTATACTGGTTCGGGCCACCGTTGTGGTGTAATACCCTACTCCAGTGTGGTGGTGGTGGATTGCCTCTTGGGCCGAGGATGAACAGTACAAAGGGGAAGAATAGCCTCCTAAGGTTGAGGTGTTCTTGTGCTTGGCGAACCTGTGCGTGTGAGGATCCGATCAGCTCAGGCTCCGTTCCGGTTCAGTTGCCTCCTACGGTGGTGGCTAGTCCTATTTATAGAGGCCCTGGTCCTCTTCCCAAATATTGAGCGGGAAGGGAGCCAACAACGGCCAATTTGAAAGGGGACAGCTAGTACAGCTTATCTTGACAAAAGTAGTCTTCGCCTGCAAAAGGCTCTGGTGGTGACGCCGCCTTGGACTCCATGGTGACCTCCGTCTTGCCGTCCTGCTGGTCTTGGTCTCATTGCACCGATATGGAAACCTTTTCTTGATGCCTTGGTACTCCGCGCCTACGCTTGCCTCCTTAGCACCAAAGAGGAAACAAGGACGCTGCGCACGCTGGCGCCCGCCTGGTCTCGATCGTCATGGCTCACGTCACGAGAACCTCGCGAGGATTGCCTTGCCTTGATATCTCTGCCCCTCGCGAGCCTGCCTGGCGAGGCTGCTCCTGAGGAGGTCTTGCATCGTCCGCCTCATGAGGCTTGGCCCCTCACGAGGGTCTTGGATGCCTTGTTGATGAAGATGGGCCGTACAGGCCTGCTAGCAAAGCCACGCCGTGGGCCGCAGGCAGGCAAGTCTGGGGACCCCCATTCCCAGAACGCCGACATTAACATCACAATATCAAGGTTTCGAGACCAATAGTTAGCACACGGAAGTAGTAGAAACTGAGCTGAGACTCAAATCCATCAATCTTATAAGTCTACGGATTAGTTACATGTGATCCTGATGGAAAGATGAGAAGCCTAATTCTTAATCCCCGTTGAAGAGAAGAGGATGACTCGGATCAGAGGGACACAGGGTAAAGGACTAAAAAGAGCCTTATGTTCCCTTCCACAATCAATTCCCTTATATAACTAAAGCATTTCTATATTCGACTTCGACTGGTTTGGCTTGGCAATCCTACAGGCAGGCAGGCTCTGATACCAAAGCTGTCAGGACCCCGATCCTAAGTCACACTGATCTAGCATGTAACACATCATATCACTTTGCGGCCTCACGCACGGTATCCCCACGGGTGCCACCTTACCTGGCCCGGGACCGTTTGCGCCTTTTGGCTCACGTATATGATAGTGTCGCTAGCATCCATATGACAGAGAACCCGGGCCGACATGACTAGTCGTAAACCCAAGGTTGCACTAACTTACAGTGACATGCATACATGACCCAGCATGAACGTGTCGATCATCAACGTATGAACCCAAGTCATAGCAAGCTACAAGGACTTACAGGAACAACGCGTGACATTTCCCTGAAGAGACAGACACAGGAACGAAGAAGGACACATGCCGGCCAGCCTAGGTGTTCCGTAGTAGTAGCAAGCTACCATGGCTCAGTGGAAGCACTAGGAGACATTTCCCCATAAGAGAGGCTACCAAGAATAAACAACTAGGTTGTCGGATCCCACACATACCAAGCATTTCAAAATCATACACACAATATGCTCGATATGTGCAAATACAACATGGCATCACAACAAAACTCTACGACTCAAAGTATTTATTCAATAGGCTCCGAGGAGTCAGATATTACAAACAAGGGTTACATGACCCAACATACAGAGCATACAGGCAACGGAAGCATAACATGTCTGTGTACAGACAACTACAAATGAAAAAGGCTGATGTCTGCATTATGGGAACGGGGGTCCCCAGACTTGCCTGCCTGCGGCCCACGGCATGGCTCCACTAACTTCCTAGTACGACCCGTCTTCACCAGCAAACACTCAACCCTCGCGAGGCGGGCAACACAAGACCTCCTCAGGGGCAGCCTCACTAGGCTGGCTCGCGAGGAGCGGAGAGATCAAGGCGAGGGGCACCTTGTGAGGTTCCCGTGACGTGAGCCATGACGACCAAGGCCAGGCGGGCGCTCCAGCGGGCGCAGAGTACTGGTTTCCTCTTTGGTGCTAAAGGAGCAGGCGCAGGCGAGGAGTCCCGAGGCATCAGGCAAAGGTTTCCATATCTGTGCAACGAGAAGACCAGCAGGACGGCAGGATGGAGGTCATCGCGGAGCCCACGACCGCGTCACCACCAGAGCCTTTGGTAGGCGAAGACCACCTTTTGTCAGGATAGCTTGTACTAGCTGTCCCCCTTCAAATTGGCCATTGTGGGATCCCTTCCCGCCTAATATTTGGGAAGAGGACTCGGGCCTCTATAAATAGGACTGGCCACCACCGTAGAAGGTAACTGATCTTGGATCATATCCATTCCATCCACACACGCACAAGCTCACCGAGCTCAAGAACACCTCTCCTCAGGAGGTAGTTCTTCCCTTGTACTTGTTCATTCCAGCCTACAAGGAAATCCACCACACCACACTGGAGTAGGGTATTACACTACATCGGTGGCCCGAACCAGTATAAACTCTTGTGTCCCTTGTTCCTTGGGTTCGGCGAGTTAGGCTTTGAGATCGTGGTGAGAGCGTGAGCTAGGGGGAGAGAGATCTTCGTGCGCACCCCAGAGTTCGAACCTCAAGGGTTTTACCGGAACCCGTAATCCAACATTTGGCGCGCCAGGTAGGGATGCGCTGAACCTTTCCTTCCATCAATCCACACTCCACCGCTCCACCACGTCCATGGCAGACGCGCGTCGAGCTCACGCCGAGCGCTGGGCCGCCCTGGCCGCCCATATCGCTTGGACAGCCCCTGTCGGCGGGCCTCCCCGTTGTTCTCCATCACCCGCCACCAACGCCGCCACCAGCCCGGTAGGAAACAAGCAGCAAGCATCTTCGCTGCACCCCTCTGTGCGGCGGGATAGCCGCACTGCTACCCCGTCGCTGACTCCGGCCGGCTCATCGTCCCACGCTCGTCGTGCGCCCACGGTCAGAGATTCATACAGACACAAAGGGGCCCCTATTTTCAAGCAGGAAAGTCACGCGCAGGCCGCGCTGCTCATGGCACGCAAGCTCCCGCGCTGCCGCCCGGTCGATGACCTCTACAAGGACTGGCTGGACCGCATCACCGAGCTCGTCAGCACCGCTGGGGGCTCCGCCGCACCGTCCCTCTCACTGGCTCGCCCTCCTCCAGCTGCAGGCGATGTACCTCACGGAGCGCCCTCGCCGCCTCCGCACCAAGGCGGTGCCCTGGCACAAATACGCGCGGCCCCTCGGCGGGATCCGCCGCGCCGGGCGCCCGCGCATGAAGAAGGAAGCTACCAAGAAGTTTCCCGACCACGAGAAGATGTTGCCGCACTCCCGTCGCCACCACGTCAAGACCGAGTGCCGCCTGCGGCAGCGATGCGCGGGCATCAAGACCAAGCTCCGGCCCCGCGGCGGGCCCCGGTGGCCACAACAGGCTGCCATGCCTTCACTCCGGAGCTGCATAATGTCGTTTGGCTAGGCAAGTTCAAGCCAGACCTTCCTCTGCGCTACGACGGCACCCCCGACCCTGCGGAATTCCTGCAGCTCTATGAGCTGAGCATCGAGGCAGCCAACGGCGACGAGAAAGTCATGGCAAACTGGTTTCCCATGGCTCTCAAAGATGGTGCTCGCTCGTGGCTCCTGAATCTGCCCCTGGGGTCGATCTCCTCCTGGGGTGAGATGCGCGACCGCTTCATCGCCAACTTCCAGGGCACTGCGACCGCCCGCCGGCCGCGGGTGACCTACGCCGCATCAAGCAGGAGCTAGGAGAGACCCTGCAGAAGTACATCCAGCGCTTCAACAGCGTTCGCCTCAAGATCCCCAAGGTGACGGACGAGGCCATCATTTCAGTGTTCTTTGATGGCATCCGCGATGTCAAGATGAAGGAGGAGCTCGCTATCCATGAGGAGCTATGCACGGCACTGGAGATGTTCAACATGGCGACCAAGTGTGCGAGAGCTGAGGAGGGGAACATCTCCCTCCTCGAACTCCCTACTGCCGACCTAGAAGAGAAGAGAGCCAAGTCCAAGGACGTGAAGCGCAAGGGGGTAGCCGTGCTCGCGGCGGAGCCAGATACGAAGCACGGCCGGGACCACCCCGAGTCGTCCAAGAGCAGCCGTCCGTTCTGCGCCTTCCACAACGTACACAGCCACAACACCAATGACTGCCAAGAGCTCAGGGCCATTCGAGATGGATGCTTCGGTCGACGCCCCGAGCACAACAACCGGGGCTACGGCAGAGGAGGAGGATGAAGTGGAGGACGCTGGGATGACCGTGGCCCCCGTCAGGAGTGGCGCGATCGGCCTCGCGAGGTCCACTGGCAGGACCTGCCTCGTGAGGGCGCGTGGAGGGACCAGCATCATGAGGACCGTCCTCAGGGCAATCCTGGCCTCCCTCCGCTGCCGCCACCGCCAAGGAGGAATGACGACCAACATCAGGACGAGGGGGCTAGGGGCTTCCAGGAGCCGCGCGCTATCGCTTGCATCTTGGGCGGCGCCCAGGCCCCAGCTTCCCAGCGCATCTTCAAGCAGTTTGCTCTCGAGGTGAACACGGCCCTTCCCAGGCTCGAGGCCACGCGCCCGCTCAGGTGGTCCAAGTTTGCCATCACCTTCAGCTCGTCGGACCAGCTGAAGTGTGCGGCTACTGCCGGCGCCCTCCCGATGCTTTGGTCACCTGTCATCAGCAACGCCCAAGTCACCAAGACCCTCATCAGCGTGGGCGCAGGGATCAATGTCCTGTCTGTAGAGAAGTTCGACAGCCTCCAAGTGCCATACGATCAGCTACAACTTACCAAGCCTTTTTCAGGAGTGACCGACGGCTCCACCACCCCGATAGGGCAGGTCCGCCTCCCTTTCACCTTCGGCCAGCGCAACAACTACCGCACTGAGCTCATTGACTTCGACGTCGCCCACATCCGTCTGCCGTACAACGCCATCCTTGGGTATCCAGCATTGGCCAAGTTCATGGCGGTAACCCACCACGGCAACAACGTCCTCAAAATGCCAGGAAGCGGCGGAGTCATCACGGTCCCCTGCGAAGAAAGAGATGCGGTGTGCTCCCTGGAGCGCGCCTTCCAAGCCACATCAATCGAATACCCCGACAATGAAGGCACCCTGTACCCTCCTGAGGCCATCCCCAAGAAGAAGAAGCAGCTACTCCATCCTGGGCCTCAGGAGAATGGCGTCTCCAGTGGCACCACCTCAGGGATCGCGCCCACAGCTGAGGCACCTCCCTCCCTCGCATAGGAAGGCGCGCCCGGCACCCTCCTCGGGCAAGGCTCGGTGGCTCTCCTCTGGAGGGCCTTAAACCTGGCCAACATCACGAGGGAGGCGCTCGGGCACCATGTGGAGGCGTGCTTCGCAGCACGTCTCCCTCAGGAGGGCGCTAGGCGAGGAGCGCCCGGTGCTCAGGAGTTCCTCGTCAAGGCGACCCAGGAGCTTCAAGAAGCAAGGAACATACGCGACGACCGCCGCCCACCACCCGGCGTAGCTCCCCATCCTGGCGAGGACGGTGGGCTGCACGTCTGCGTCGACATTCTAGGGCTCAAAAGGGCCACATCTCAGGAGCGCTTCTGGCCTCCGCATGCCGTTTGTCCTACCGAACGCGGCTGTCACCTATCAGCGTCATCTACGGAGCATCCTGGCGGCTCAGGAGGCCAGGCACCACGCAGTCCGGGTGGAGATGGCGATGGTCCTCAAGGAACCACCCGAGCCCCCAGAGCCTCCTGAGGCTCAGGGCCCTGGTGGATCATGAGGAGCGACCTCTTCAGCGCGCACCTTCAGCTACCTCAACACTCCTTCGACAACGGTATCAGGTGACTCTTTCCAGTTCATTCAGTTGGGGGCGCCCCTCGGGCAGCATTATCCCCAAGTCGCACGGGTCCGCCCCCGTGACGTGTATCCTTTTGCATCTTTAGCTTACTCAGTCGGGGGCTCCCCTCGGGCTGCATCCTCCCCAGGCCGCTCGGGTTCGTCCTAGTGGCATGTATCGTTCTTGCATCTATCCGAACTAGCTTGTCTCCTTGAATGAGTTATCTATGGCTATCACCTACTTATCTGGAACTTCGATACCCCACCCGCAACCAACCTCGTTGCCACGGGAGCCGCGCGCCGGTTGTCTTTCCTTAGGATTCCTTGCATGAGTAGGCTTGGCACGGCGTCTGTGCTCGGGTCCGTCCCTGCAGCGTCGATAAACCCAAAGACCGAGCTCTGTCTAGCGGGCCGGCTCGGTTCATGTCACCTCCTCGGGTCGTTCATGTCTAGCCTTCTCATGGGATCGCCTCAGGAAATTCGTCCGGCGCAGGTTGACTAACAATCTTGCAGGACCACTGAAGCTATCAAGAACCAAGACCAGGCGCAACCCGCCTTGATGTAGGGCCTCGTGAGTCCCGCGCTGGCTCATGAGTGGCCAGACACACCTTGTCTAGCCCTGCCGTGCAAGCCACGTGTCAGGGCGGGGTTGTACACGCCCCAGGGGCTCCACTCAGAGGGAGCCCTCACCCACGCACCAGTGGAAGCACCATGCTCCGTGCTGGCAGTCGACACGGTCGAGGAGCGGCTATGCCCGTGCAAGTGCGGAAGCGCTACGCTCCGCGCTGGTGATAAACAACTGAGGGCGGCCCCATGGCCGTATCAACCTCAGGGAGCCACCCGGCTCAGTGTCCAGCCTCACTGCAATGCTTTCCCCTCGGGAGAGTCACGCGAGGGGGCTGCTAGGTCCCTCGGACCTGGTCATCGCACACCACTCCCGAGCGATACCTCGGCGAGGACAGGTATGAAGGTCAGTTTAAACGTCAAGGGAGACTCCTGAGCATCGCGACTCAGGAGCCTAACTGGCCACGTAGCCCCTCACCCCTTGGTCCTTCCTGATGATCTAGATGGCCCAATGGCGGCTAAGGTATGCGCGGGGGCGGGCCCTGCCGACGTAGAACCCTAAGACCTACTTTAGCGGATTCTTCCCGCAGGCCGTTTGCGCGTCAAGGGGGACACTTGAGCATCCCGACTCAGGAGCCTAACTGGCCATGTAGCCCCTCACCCCCTTGGTCCGTCCTGGTGATCCGGATGGCCCAACGGCGGCTGAGGTATGTGCGGGGTCGGGCCCTGCCGACGTAGAACATCAAGGAAATGGGAAGGAAATCGCGGAACCTAAATAAATTATTACATAGCATATAGTCCCCCAAACAACAAGCAGAGTTTTAACGCCTCCACGAGGCACGTCTCATGTCACAGGAAAGCTCACAGGAGAGTAAAACGAGAAGGAGCGCCGTTCTTCGCCAGCAAGCCCTTTCTTTAGCCTTGGGCGCCGTCATTAGGGAGCACCTTCCCGCCAGCAGCGGCACCGTCGGCCGTGTCGTTGGCCTCGGACGCAGGATCGGAAGGGCCATCAGTTGGAGGCGCAAGCTCGATGGCGAGGAACTTCTTCAACAAGGCTTCCACCTGGCCCTCCACGGCTGCGGTGGCGGCTATGCAGCGGGCCTCCTCCATGGGCTCGAGCAGCTCGCCGAGGTCGGCGCCGGGGTTGCGAAGATGCAGGTGGCTGAAGACGCGTGTCAGAGCCGAAGAAGAAAGCGCACGGGCATCCCCCACCACCATGGGGCAGATCCCATCGACGACACCCTCGAGCGCCTTGACAACATAAGGAAGCAGCTGGGCGGGGCCTTCGTCGTCCATCGACGGCGGCTTCTCCAAGCCCTTCTTGTAGAGTGCCCGTAACGCTTCGCGGGATCTCTCCTCAAGGGACTTGAAGGCCACGTGGTCCTCGGCAAGAATCTTCGCCCTGGCATCCAGCAGGGTCTTCTCAGCCTCCATCTTCTTCTCCAGCTCCTCCAGGCGGTTGCGCTCTGCAGCCTGCACCCTCGCCGACTGCTCTAGCTCGGCGTCATGACCGTTGACCGCGTCTTCTCGGGCCTTCATCTTCTCCTCCTCTGCCTTGCGGTCGCGAGCCTCGGCTGCGCGCTTGTTGCGCATGGTCTCCAGCTCGGCCTCCAGCGACCGGCATCGATCCTGGGCGGCCCCGGCATCCTTCAACGCCACCTCGCGAGCAGCCACGGCATGGTCAGCGGCCTGCTTGTCCTTCTCGGAAGCCGCCACGGCCTGACTCAGCGCTGCATGGACGGATGCATCGGAGTGCAACCAGCCAGAGATTAGCTCCAGGCGCCCGGCCACCAGGCAACGGTCGGTGCCTTGAAGATCACCCCGCAGCCGGGTCAGCGCAGAAAGGGCATGTTCTAGGGCGTCAGGCGAGGCAGAAGGATCACGAACTGGCGGTGGGATGGAAGAAGAAGGCAGCGTCCTCACCAAGACCTGCAGTTTGACGGCGTCGGAAGAAGAAGCCAGGAGCTCTGGAGCCTGCAGGGCCGTGGCCAGCGAGCTGGGGACAAGCGCCTCGGGATCCGACGTGGTATCAGGGGTGGCTCTCCCCTGGAGACGCTCCTCTGGGCCTCGCGAGGAAGACTGGGCTAGAGAGGTGCGGGCGCCTTTGCCGCCCATCTGCACCGTAGGAGGTGCGGCCGTGCCAGGCTGCTGGGTCCCCGAGGATGTGGCCACCCCCTCCTCCTTCTTCTTCAATGACGACGTCAGCCTAGCAGCACAAGGAGGAAGCATCAGGAAGCCGCAACGGAAGCAGGAGCAAGGGCAAGGTCAGGCTAGGATACCAACTGGTCCACGACGGCGTAGTCCCGCCGCCTCTTCAGAAGTGCGGAGCCTAGGGGCCTCGCGGCCTGGGGTGCTGGCGCGCGGGCCCCAGGTGTCGGCGAGGCCGCGGTGGCTCCGGGAGGCGACATGGCGAAGGCGTCACCCCGAGAGATCAGCGCCGATCTGCTCTTCGTCGGGACATAGGGCGGCGGCTTCCTCGAGGGGGAGACCCTGGACCTCGTAGTGACCCCAGAAGGGGGTAGGGCTTCCCTCACTGGGTTGTCGTCAGCGTCGTCGTCGTCAGGCAAGGCGCGGAGGAGATCGGCCTTGCGCGGAGGGGAGGTCTTCCCAGACCCCTCCGGGGTGACCGCAGAGTCCTGATCCTCCTCGCCAGAATCGTCGGAGGACACCACCACCGGAACCGTCACCGCCGGGGCCTCAGAGGGTGCCGGCGGCACAAGACCACGCCCATCGAAGACAGGCATGGCGGCGGCAATCTTTGCCCCATCCGGGCGGCGGTACAAGGGAACGAAGGTGTCTGACGGGTACCCCTGGTCGTCCCTAACCAAGGAGCGGAGGGCCGTGCCTGGATCCACGTCAGACAAGGCCTCCGGACGTAGGCCGAGGGAGCCTCCTTCGTCCCTGAGCTTCCACAAGGGGCGCGAGCGCGCCTGGAGGGGAGCCACGCGCTGCGCCATGACCTCCTTGATGATCATGGCCCCCGTCAGCCTCGCCGCCTTTGGGTCATCAGGCTTCAGGTCGGCGGTCATGCCCTCCAGCACTAGCTCCGCCCGAGGGTCGGTGAGCTGCACGCGGAACCACCCGTCATGAGACATGAGCATTTTCGTTGGGAGCACCAGCCGGGGGTGAGAGCACTTGGCATCCATCAGGACCCACTTGCTCCTGAAGCCCTCGGCCTTCTTCCCGGCCTTCGAGATCGCGTTGGTCTTGTTGGCTGCAATGAAGTTGGCGCAACCGGAGCAGGGGCCGTCCTTGATCCGGAGATAGAAGAAGTGGCACAGCAACGCCACGGACAGCATCACCCCAACGTACGCCTCGCAATAGAAGGCGAAGATCGACAGAAGGAGGATGGAGTTGGGATGAAGATGGAGGGCGTGAAGCTTGTAATGACTGAGGAAAGAATAGAAGAAGTCGGAGAAGGGGGAACCAACCCCGCAACGATGCTGCTCATGAAGAAGGGATAGAAGGTGCTACCCGAGGCCTCCGGCTCGGTGGAGCCAGCCCGGAGTGCGGTTTTCCTCTTCTCATCGCCCTCCGCCGTCATCAGACGCATGGCGGCAAGGTTCTTCTCCGAGACGCTTGGCGCTTTCAGCGCAGGCTCGTACCAGGATGGCGGAGCGGCAGCCCGAGCTTTGTTGGGCGCCATTGGCGGCAGGCTCAAAGGAGGATTTGGGCGGATCTGGAGTCTTTGGGAATGAGGAGCAAGGAAGGGGATCTGGAGCAATACGAAGGGGAACAATGAAGGCAGCACGGCCCGCGCCAGCCTTTTGTAAGTCGGGCAGTTGCCGAGGCAACATGGGGAAGTGGAGACGCCCACGTCCTGTTAGTCGCCACGCATCAATAAATGTCGCAGGCGGTTGGGGCCCGCGGCGCTCCGCACTTGCCCATAGGCTTCGCCTCGAAGCCAAGTCCGAGCGTGCCTTGGGCCCGGGGGCTACTGTTGGCGTTCTGGGAACGGGGGTCCCCAGACTTGCCTGCCTTCGGCCCACGGCATGGCTCCACTAACGGCCTGGTACGGCCCATCTTCACCAGCAAACACTACAGACCCTCGCGAGGGGCCAAGCCTCGCAAGGCGGGCGACACAAGACCTTCTCAGGGGCAGCCTTACTAGGCTAGCTTGCGAGGAGCGGAGAGATCAAGGCGAGGGGCACCTCGTGAGGTTCCCGTGACGTGAGCCATGACGACCAAGGCCAGGCGGGAGCCAACGGGCGTAGAGTACTGGTTTCCTCTTTGGTGCTAAAGGAGCAGGCGCAGGCGAGGAGTCCCGAGGCATCAGGCAAAGGTTTCCATATCGGTGCAACAAGACCAAGACCAGCAGGACGGCATGACGGAGGTCATGGCGGATCCCACGACAGCGTCACCACCAGAGCCTTTGACAGGCGAACACCACCTTTTGTCAGGATAGCTTGTACTAGTTGTGCCCCTTCAAATTGGCCATTGTGGGATCCCTTCCCGCCTAATATTTGGGAAGAGGACCCGGGACTCTATAAATAGGACTAGCCACCACCGTAGAAGGTAACTGGTCTTGGATCAGATCCATTCCATCCACACACGCACAAGCTCACCAAGCTCAAGAACACCTTTCCTCAGGAGGTAGTTCTCCCCTTGTACTTGTTCATCCCAGCCTACAAGGCAATCCACCACACCACACTGGAGTAGGGTATTACACCACATCGGTGGCCCGAACCAGTATAAACTCTTGTGTCCCTTGTTCCTTTGGTTCGGCGAGCTAGGCTTTGAGATCGTGGTGAGAGCATGAGCTAGGGGGAGAGAGGTCTTCGTGCACACCCCGGAGTTCGAACCTCAAGGGTTTTGCCAGAACCCGTAATCCGACAGCTGAGAAGCCTGACTATCTACACGACCCTCCCAAGGGTACAAGATCGTAGCTGAGGTAACAAGCTAAAGATCGAAGTCCACGCGGAACTACTAGTGAGACTGAAGTCTCTCTGCAAAAACATAAATTAAGCAAACGTGAGTACAAATGTACCCAACAAGACTTACACGAGAACTATCTACATATGCATCAGTATCAACAAACGGGGTGTTGGAGTTTAACTGCACACGAGTCAGTGGCTATCCTGTACTACGACTACTGGTAACTCTTTTGAGGTGGCGCACACGAGTCCACATATTCACCACATCAATACACCACTATGGATCCGCTCCTGTCTCCCAACGAGAAGGCCATCCATAGCACTCACGCTTATCTTGCGCATTTTAGAGTATCCACTTTCACTTGTCTATGAACAGCATAAGCAACCTAGTAGTCCTTTACCGTGGACGAGGTTATTCGAATAGATCATTTATAACCCTGCAGGGGTGTACTTCACACATGTTTCCACCACTTAGCGTCTGCACACGACATGTGCTCGGCAGACTTCAAGCGAAAGCCAACGTGGGTGTAGACCATGACCTGACTAACCACACAAGTCTCTAGTCCAGGTTTATTGCCTATTCAGGTTCCATCTGCAAGGAGTCCGGCCGAGGTTTCCACTACGGCCCCAAACAATGTGTGCAGGGTTCCCGAGCCCACCAAAGGGGTGCCCCGGTACACCGTGCCACTTTCCTACCACATCATAGCCCACCCCTAGGGTCAGCGCTACGCACGGCCTCTAGCATACTACAAACACCAGAAACTACTTGCAACTCCTGGACAGAGGACACATGGGGGTTAATTACTCGAGCTGGGTCATATTTCAGGGCCCAACGTGTGGTAGTAGCTCTTCTTGGATCACAAACACAGTACTCAGTTCCTGAGGACGGTTTCAATGAGACAACCCACCATGTACTCCTACATCGCCTCTCACCGCTACCTTTACGAAATCGTGTTCACACACTTAGCACTCAACGGTAGGACATGATGACCACATTCCAATTCATCCCCGATGAATCAGACCTGACACAACTCTAAGCAATAGCAGGCACGACAAGCAAGCATAAATGAGTATGCACATCATGGCTCAAACAACTCCTACTCATGATAGTGGGTTTCAACTATTTACTGTGGCAATGATAGGTCATGTAGAGGAAAGCGGTTCAACTACCGCAGCATGTAACAGTTGAAATGTTGTTGTCCTAATGCAGTAAAAGAGAGCTAGAGTGAGAGAGTGGGATTGTATCGGAATGATCAATGGGGGTTTGCTTGCCTGGCACTTCTGAAGATAGCATTGTGTCTTCATCAGTGTCATCGATCACATCGTCGGAACAACATCTACCGAGAGGGAATAGCACCGGCAACAGAGAAGGAACACAATCAATACAATGCAACAATATGATGCATGATCATGACATGACAATATGTTGTTGATTGACCTAATGAAACTAGCAATGAGTTAAATGAAGTTAGTTTGAACTCAAGGTTCAAAATCAAACTCCATAAGTGGTTAGTTAAATGCCATTTATTTGATTTCACTTATACAGGAGGTATAAGTTGCTTGAACATGCATGAAATAAGTACCAATGGATAGATTGGATTTCTCTGATGATTTTTTGTATATAAATCTTTTCAACCAGAGTTATAGATTATTTTCTATGATTTTTAGAAGTTTTAACTATTTTCTGGAATTTCCTGGATTATTTTTAAATCCAGAAAATTGTTAACTGCGTCAGCATTGTGTAAGCATGATGTCAGCAGGTCACTGTGCTGACCCAGGTCAAGGCTGACCAGAGGGGCCCGCACGTCAGTGACTAGACTAACTAATCTAATTTAACTAACACTAACTTAGCTTAGTTAGCCGGGCGGGGCTCGCATGTCATAGACCAAGGGGGTCAAATCCCTGGTCAACCGAGGCTAACTCGCCGGCGGCTCGACACCGGCGAAGCCAGACGTGGCGGCGAGGTGCGGGATTTCTTTTTCGGCGACCAAATGGCCGGCGGAGGGCATCTACGTGACGCGGGCACTCGTCCGCGTCGAGTGGTGGCGGTGGTTGGGCCTGGGTTGGCCAGAGTCGTCGCCGGCGTCGACCTTGGCGGTCGCTGGAGCTCGCGTGAGCTCTGGGTCGATGCTACGGCTAGCGAGGGCAGCTCGTGCGGGGAACCTACGTGTTCTACGCGGCGTGGGGAGGAAGCTGAGAACGACGACCGGACCGTTAGGTGGCCGGAGACACGTCGGCGGCGAGCACAGGCGGCTGCGCGTGCGGGCGAGCAAGGTGCGGTGGCTACGACGCACGAGAGCGAGAATGGAGAGGGGGAGAAGGGTCAGTGGCTCACGGCGAGTGCAGGGGAGCGAATGGCGAGCTCGGGGACGGGCTGGAGACGTCATGAGGTCACCGGCGATCTCGGCGGCCAAGCGGGCAAGAAGTCGACGGGGCAGCGATGCAGGGCGAACGAGCACTCGGGGTTCTGTCGAGGCGAAGTGGCAGACGACGGCAGAGATCATGGCAGCACGGGGAGGCGAGGGGAGCACGGTAGGCGCGGTGGTTCACGGCGGCGCGGCCATGGCGGCTTTGGCTATGGCGGGGTGAGGGCAAGGGGGAGAGCAGGGGGAGTGAGGTATCGGCTAGATCGGAACGGCTCCGGGGCATTCACCAACGCGTCCATAGGCTCGGCAGCAAGCAGGAGGAGTCGTGGCGCCTCGCGCGCACGTGCACTGTCCCACCTCTGCCTACTGGCAGAGGTTAGGGATGACTGGAACCAGGCCAGGTGGGCTAGGCCAGCACAGGTGAGACCCAGGTGGGGTTCTCTCTCTCTCTCCCCTTTATTTTGTTTCAGTTTTGTATTTTATTCCTCTGTTTTGAATTAGTAAGAATACTAATTCATTTCCAAAATTCCTGAAATAACTTGTGGACACATTTTGAATTATTTCCAACAGCCCTCAAATCATTTCAGAATAATTTCAGCATTTAAAATATTTATAGAATTTAAATGCCCCATTTCAAATACAATATGGATTAACTCAAAAATCCAGAATGTCCTAGGAATATGTGCACCATTTTTAGCAGAGGTTTTTAGCCAATTAAAAAATGATGAACTTTTCCAAAGGCATTTTGGGTTAATTGAAAATGATTTTATTTGAACCTATTTGGATTCATTTGGTGCTAGGGTTTGAACATCCCCAATTCAAATTCTTTTGAATTTAAACATGATGCATGGATGCTCACAGATGCAAGTAACTACAAGCAATTCTAGGGCCGTGACACGAACACTGTTGAAGCGCTAGATGTACTTCTGCAAGGTTTCTCCTGGCAGCTGTTTGATGCACCGCAGGTCACCCGCAGCTGGCGGGTGGCCGCGAGTGCCCTGGAAGTTGGCGACGAAACGCTCTCGCATCTCGTCCCAAGAGGAGATTGATCCCGAGGGGAGGTTCAGGAGCCACGAGCGCGCGCTATCTTTTCGGTCCATGGGAAACCAGTTCGCCATAACCTTCTCGTCGCTGTTATCCGCCTCGATGCTCAGCTCGTAGAGCTGTAGGAACTCAGGAGGGTCGGGGGTGCCATCATAGCGTGGAGGCAGGTCGGGCTTGAAATTCCCTGGCCAGGCGACGCTGCGCAGCTCCGGGGTGAACGCGCGGCATCCAGCCATGGTAGGGGGGGCGATCTTAACGTGGCGGTGCTGGGGGCGCACGCGCCTTTGCTTGCGTCCGCTGCACCACCTGGCAGCTTTCTTTGTCACGCGCCGGCGCCTTGCACGGCGGGTCGCTCCATGGAGCCTCGTGCCTTGGCTCGATGATGGCGTCCTGCATGGGAGGTGGAGTAGGTGCTCCGTGAGCTACGTCACTCGCGGCAGGCGGCGGGTGAGGTAGCGAGCGAGATGGTGCAGGAGACTCTTCGATGGCGCTGACAAGCTTGACGATGCAGTCCAGCCAGTCCTCGTAGAGGTCGTCGATGGGGCGGTAGCGCAGGAGCTCGCGTGCCATGAGCAGCGCGGCCTGACTGTTCGCCAGCCCGCGACGAGCATGAGACGATGAAGCGGCCGCCGGGGTCAGCGACAGAGTGGCGGTGCGTCCATCAAGCCGCACGGAGGGCTGCATCGATCAAGCCTACTGCTCGTCGGCTGTGGGGCCGATGGCAGCGTTGGCCGCGGGCGACAGGGAATGGTGGGCAGCACCATCATGAGCGGGTGTCGTCTGGGCGACGCGGGCGGCCCAGCGCTCAGCGCGAAATCGAGTAGCATCAGCCATGGGGACGGCGAAACGATGGCGAATCGACTGGAGGAAGAGCGGCTCCGACACACCCCTACCTGGCGTGCCAAATGTCAGATTTTGGGTTCCGCAGACCCTTGAGAGGTTCATACTCTAGGGTGCGTGCGAATAACTCAACCACCCAGTCTGCCCACTCGCCAATCTCACGACCTAGCTGGATGAACAAGAAGGAAACGGGACACCGCAATTTACCCAGGTTCAGGCCACCTTACGGTGTAAAACCCTACTCGTGCTTTGTGGTGGATTGGCCTCGGGGGGCTGCTAATGAACTAGTATAGTGGGAGAACAACCTCGGGAGGAGGCGTGTTCTTGTGCTCGAGTGAGCTGGTAAGTGTGACGATGGAATGGATCCGATCTTGTCCATGGTGGTGGCTAGGCCCTATTTATAGTGGCCTTGGTCCTCTTCCCAAATGAAGGAGGGAAGGGATCCCACAACGGCCAAATTCGAAGGGAGACAACTAGTACATCCTATCCTGACAAAAGTAGTCTTCGCCTGCAAAAGCTTGTGGTCGTGACGCCGTGGTGGGCTCGGCGATGACCTCCATCCTGCCGTCCTGGCGGTCTTGGTCTTGTTGCCCCAGAATGGAAACCTTTGGTTGATTCCTCGGTACTCCACGCCTGTGCTTGCCTCTTTAGCACCAATGAGGAAACTTTTGTGTTGCGCCCGCTGGCGCCCGTCTGGTCTTGGTCGTCATGGCTCATGTCATTTTGAGCCTCATGAGGCGAGTCTTGCATAGAGATCTCTGCTCCTCAGGAGCCAGCCCGAGGAGGCCGCTCCCCTCGGAGGTCTTGGTCTCATCCGCCTCGCGAGGCTTGGCTCCTCGCGAGGGTCTTGAGTTTGCTGGTGCTGAAGGTGGGCTGTACCAGCCGTCGATGAAGCCACGCCATGGGCCGCGGGCAGGCAAGTCTGGGTACCCCCGTTCCCAGAACGCTGAGAAAGAGGGGGTGGGGAGGAGCGGGAGTGTTCATCCACACACCTCTCCTCCCCCCTCCCTGCCATCTTCTTGTCATGCTAAAAGGAATAGACCGGGGCCAGGCCCCGGGCTCTAGCTTGGGGTTGGTGACGTTGAACGCTCGCGTTGACGCCCGGGGAGGGGAAGAAGGGCACGGCCACACCTTGGTTGGGATAGGATCCCCTTCCCATCTTCGCACAAAGCACCCGGCTTGGAGTGTTGGCCTGATGCTTGATGTAGGTGAAAAGGGCCTCAGGGGAGCGCGCGGGCGGTGTGGTGGTAGCACCGAAGGTAGCGACTCTAGCACGCTCGTCGCCGGGCCGCCTGTATCTTCAATCTTAGTGAGGGGCTACGTGAGCGACACCATGCCGAAACCCATACACTACAAAAAAAAGACACATTCGTGACATTTTGGGCTGAACGAATTTTTTTCTGTCATACTTATGAAACTTCTATGGCGATAATTGTGAGAAAACCCGGTATCATCATAGATGTGGTGGGGTCCTCCTTCTATGACAAAAAATCATGACAGAAAATTGGCTTTTCATCCTGGGAGGGCCGGAGACGCAGCTGCATGACATTCTTTGGGCCGTCCATGACGGAAAAAATTGTGGTAGAAGCGAGGGCGTGGAAAATATCGGGTAGTTCCCGGTTACAGTCGGTGGTCGGGGGCCGAGCGATGCGGGTTTCTCTCGTACACGTACGCGCGTGGGTGCGAGGCGTTGGGCTCTAACTGAACCCGAGCGAGGCGTTGGGCTCTAACTGAACCCGAGCGATTGCACTGCAGGCTACGCATTACACTGAACCCAAGCGATCGATCAATCCCTTGCTGTTAACTGAAGCCGAGTGATTCCTTCGCTACTACTGCTAACTGAAGCTGGTCAATGTTGCCTCTGGATGAACAGTGAGTGTTTTTGGGGGGTTTGGATGAACAGTTCCCGGTGGGGGTTGGATGAACAGGAACCCGTGGTAGTAGAGGCCCTTGCCGCTAGATGAACAGTACCCCGATCGATCGAGCCGGTGGATGAACATGACCCCGTGGAGGGCCAGATGAACAGGACCCCGTGGAGGGCTGGTTGAATAGTAGCCAGTGGAGGGTTGGTTGAACAGTAGCCAGTGGAGGGCTGGATGAACAGTAGCCCGTGGAGGGGTGGTTGAAACGTAGCCGGTGGAGGAGCGCGCGGTGGAGGCTGGATGAACAGGAGCCCATGGATGAACAGTCGCAGGTGGAGGCTGGAGGAGGTCGACGGTGGATGAACAGTAGCCCGTGGAGGCTGGAGGAGGTCGACGGTGGAGATGAACAGTATCCCGTGGTGTCACGTTTTGCGGTACGCCACACCCCTCCCGATGAACAGGACCCCTGTTTCGACCGTAGCGCTCCAACACAAGTCTGTTTCCTCCTATTTGCAGTACGCCATGCCCCTCCCAATCAACAGGACCCCGTTTCGACCGTAGGAGGTCTGTTTCCTCCGTTTTGAGGTACGCCAGACCCCTCCTGATGAACAGGATCCCGTTTCCACCGTGACCGGCCGAACACAAGGCCGTTTCCTCCGTTCTACGGTACGCCAGGCCTCGTTTCCATCGGTTGTTCCGTCCAAGCCGGTTGGCTCCCGATGAACACGACGACGCATTCCGTCCTGACCCAGCCGGTTGGCTCCCCATGAACATGACGACGACGTAGTTTCTCCGTTCCGACCCAGCCACAACCATGTACACGAGCACTGGCCGTACGTATGCGCGAGTAGGCGTTTGAGACCCCACCGGTATGTACGTACGTGGCCGTATTTACTTTCTTGCACCCTGGCCGCTGTACGTACGTGTACATGCTACATGTGCGCCTCTACTACTACACGTGCGCGCCTCTACTACGACACGTGCGCGCCTCTACATCGACCAGTATGTACGTACACATTCGCGACCAGAATGACAACGCTACGTACACTTCGACCAGGTGGGTCCCGACTGTCAGGCACTTCCTTGCGTGCGAAGATGTAGCTGGTGGGTCCCAGCAGTCAGGGAGCGATTCATTTTTTCTGCCTGTAATATGGACGCACTTCCTTGCGTGCGAAGATGTAGCTGGTGGGACCCAACAGTCAGGGGGAGAAAACATTATTTTTCAGGGTAAAAAGGATGCAGTTGCATGCATGCGTCCATGGGCGTGGTGCGTCCCCACTGTCAGCCTCTCATGTACAATCATCTTCTGATGACTCTCGATTGATGACCACGTTGACCACACCGTGCCGAGCGCACCAAGGCCAGTGGACGACAGCGAGGCCCCAGACTGGAACGACCCGGTGATGGGGAAGACGCGGCAGTGGATTCGCAGATGGAGAGGAGTGGGAAACTTGACTGGTTCAGGCGCGCGGCAGCACTGCTGCGGTGCCGCCCACGGGAGACAGGAGCAAGAATAGAGGTTGAAGAAGGAGCACAACTGTTGGATTAACATCCAACGGTCCAGCTCCTAGAATCATTTGTTGATTAAGTTGACAAAGCCATGCGTACACGTCCGCTTTGTAGGCCCACAAGTCAGCCACCAAATCTGACGGGTCCCAGCTGTCAACGAGAAGAATATTTTTTCGCATAACATGGAGGCACTTCCTTCCATGCGAAGATACAGCCGGTGGGTGCCAGCTGTAAGGGGGAGGAAACTTTTTTTCAGCTTAATAAGGAGGAACTTTCCTTGCGTGCGACCATGGACCTCATGGGTTCCAGCCGTCAGGCTCTCCATGTATAGTCCTCTTCCGATGACTCTCGTTTGTTGACCACGCCGCACCGAGTGCAGTGAGGCGGTGGACGATGGCGAGGCCCCGGATGGGAACGACCCGGAGATGGGAAGACGTGGCAGTGGAGTCGCAGATTGAGACGAGGAGAAGGGTTCTAACTGGTTCTGGTGCGGCGTGGCGCTGCAGTCAGTGGAGAATAACAGGAGGTGTGGGGGGTGGAGGGATAGCCTGGCCGGTGGTGGGGTAGCGCTTTGTAGCGATGCGTGCTAAGCAGAGCCGCTAGCCGCCGGAGGCCGGACCAGGCGGTCCCGGTGACGCTGGAGGAAGAAGACGAGAGATTGAAGGTGCATACCGGCCGTTGGATATAAATCCAATTGCTATGGATGTCATAATCATTTGTTGACCAAGTTGACAATGCCCTGCGTAGGCTCCGACCTATTGGCCCACATGTCAGCCTGCAAAAATGTGGCATATATTTAACCCATGTTTTGTCCATTTGCTAGGCTGGGTGAAAAAATAATTTCATGTCAATGTGACCCATTTATATTTTCAAAGAAATCCCAGCCCATTTGCACTTTCTTGAAATACACGAATTAGCTGGGCTCGTTCTATATAAAATGTTTGGTTAGCAGGAGCAATTAATATCAAAAAATAAACCAGAGCGACACATTTTTTATCTATAAAATTAACAAATTAGCGAGTTATTGCTCAAAATAAAAATAAGCGCGTTATTATTACATTGGTCCTTCAAATCTTCGCAAGCTTTTGTACGCAATCACCAGGATTTTTATTGCCTGTGAGTCAAAAACAACCAGGATTTTCCTTCCCAACTTCTGTTAAACATTTACTTTTATAAGTTAATAACACGTGGGATGTTTTTATAATGTATATATAAGTCTCTATAAAATATACGATAATAGTAATAATATAAATATAAATATATATAATGTGGTTAGAAGGGAAAACATAAATTGGAGATAGCATTATTATTCTTATATATAGATAAATAGAACCGAGATCTGCGTTTTATTAAGAAAAATACATTGGGCTGCCGATCTTTAAGAAAAAAGCCCATAGGCCGGTATGCACCTAAAAAAAAGTTGAAACCACTGTCCCCATATGTCGTGGGCTACACATGTTAAAAAACAAAACCTAGGCCTAGCTGATACTGTTGGGGAACGTAGTAATTTTAAAAAATTTCCTACGCACACGCAAGATCATGGTGATGCATAGCAACGAGAGAGGAGAGTGTTGTCCACGTACCCTCGTAGAACGAAAGCGGAAGCATTTAACACAACGCGGTTGATGTAGTCATACGTCTTCACGATCCGACCGATCAAGTACCGAACGCACGGCACCTCCGAGTTCAGCACACGTTCAGCTCGATGACGTCCCTCGAACTCCGATCCAGCCGAGTGTTGAGGGAGAGTTTCGTCAGCACGACGGCGTGGTGACGATGATGATGTTCTACCGATGCAGGGCTTCGCCTAAGCACCGCTACGATATTATCGAGGTGTAATATGGTGGAGGGGGCACCGCACACGGCTAAGAGATCAATAGATCAATTGTTGTGTCTTTGGGGTGCCCCTGCCCCCGTATATAAAGGAGCAAGGGGGAGGCGGCCGGCCTCGGAGGAGGGCGCGCCAAGGGGGGAGTCCTACTCCCACCGGGAGTAGGACTCCTCCTTTCCTTGTTGGAGTAGGAAAAGGGAAGGGAGAAGGAGAAAGAAGGAAGGGGGCGCCCCCCCTCCCTAGTCCAATTCGGACTAGTCCATGGGGAGGGGTGCGGCCTCCCTTTGGGGCCTTGCCCTCCTTTCCCGTGTGGCCCATTAAGGCCCAATACGAATTCCTGTAACTCTCGGTACTCCGAAAAATACCCGAATCACTCGGAACCTTTCCGAAGTCCAAATATAGTCGTCCAATATATCGATATTTACGTCTCGGCCATTTCGAGACTCCTCGTCATGTCCCCTATCTCATCCGGGACTCCGAAATTCTTCGGTACATCAAAATACATAACCTCATAATAAAACTGTCATCGTAACGTTAAGCGTGCGGACCCTACGGGTTTGAGAACTATGTAGACATGACCGAGACACCTCTCCGGTCAATAACCAATAGCGGAACCTGGATGCTCATATTGGTTCCTACATATTCTACGAAGATCTTTATTGGTCAGACCGCATAACAACATACGTTGTTCCCTTTGTCATCGGTATGTTACTTGCCCGAGATTCGATCGTCGGTATCTCGATACCTAGTTCAATCTCGTTACCGGCAAGTCTCTTTACTCGTTCCGTAATACATCATCCCGCAACTAACTCATTAGTCACAATGCTTGCAAGGCTTATAGTGATGTGTATTACTGAGTGGGCCCAGAGATACCTCTCCGACAATCGGAGTGACAAATCCTAATCTCGAAATACGCCAACCCAACAAGTACCTTTGGAGACACCTGTAGAGCACCTTTATAATCACCCAGTTACGTTGTGACGTTTGGTAGCACACAAAGTGTTCCTCCGGTAAACGGGAGTTGCATAATCTCATAGTCATAGGAACATGTATAAGTCATGAAGAAAGCAATAGCAACATACTAAACGATCGAGTGCTAAGCTAACGGAATGGGTCAAGTCAATCACATCATTCTCCTAATGATGTGATCCCGTTAATCAAATGACAACTCATGTCTATGGCTAGGAAACATAACCATCTTTGATCAACGAGCTAGTCAAGTAGAGGCATACTAGTGACACTCTGTTTGTCTATGTATTCACACATGTATCAAGTTTCCGGTTAATACAATTCTAGCATGAATAATAAACATTTATCATGATATAAGGAAATAAATAATAACTTTATTATTGCCTCTAGGGCATATTTCCTTCAGTCTCCCACTTGCACTAGAGTCAATAATCTAGTTCACATCGCCATGTGATTTAACATCAATAGTTCACATCACCATGTGATTAACACCCATAGTTCACATCGTCATGTGACCAACACCCAAAGGGTTTACTAGAGTCAGTAATCTAGTTCACATCGCTTATGTGATTAACACCCAAAGAGTACTAAGGTGTGATCATGTTTTGCTTGTGAGATAATTTTAGTCAACGGGTCTGTCACATTCAGATCCGTAAGTATTTTGCAAATTTCTATGTCTACAATGCTCTGCACGGAGCTACTCTAGCTAATTGCTCCCACTTTCAATATGTATCTAGACCGAGACTTAGAGTCATCTAGATTAGTGTCAAAACTTGCATCGACGTAACCCTTTACGACGAACCTTTTGTCACTTCCATAATCGAGAAACATATCCTTATTCCAGTAAGGATAATTTTGACCGCTGTCCAGTGATCTACTCCTAGATCACTATTGTACTCCCTTGCCAAAATCAGTGTAGGGTATACAATAGATCTGGTACACAGCATGGCATACTTTATAGAACCTATGGCCGAGGCATAGGGAATGACTTTCATTCTCTTTCTATCTTCTGCCGTGGTCAGGCTTTGAGTCTTACTCAATTTCACACCTTGTAACACAGGCAAGAAACTCTTTCTTTGACTGTTTCATTTTGAACCACTTCAAAATCTTGTTAAGGTATGTACTCATTGAAAAAACTTATCAAGCGTCTTGATCTATCTCTATAGATCTTGATGCTCAATATGTAAGCAGCTTCACCGAGGTCTTTCTTTGAAAAACTCCTTTCAAACACTCCTTTATGCTTTGCAGAATAATTCTACATTATTTCCGATCAACAATATGTCATTCACATATACTTATCAGAAATGATGTAGTGCTCCCACTCACTTTCTTGTAAATACAGGCTTCATCGCAAGTCTGTATAAAACTATATTCTTTGATCAACTTATCAAAGCGTATATTCCAACTCCGAGATGCTTGCACCAGTCCATAGATGGATCGCTGGAGCTTGTATATTTTGTTAGCACCTTTAGGGTTGACAAAACCTTCTGGTTGCATCATATACAACTCTTCTTTAATAAATCCATTAAGGAATGCAGTTTTGTTTATCCATTTACCAGATTTCATAAAATGCGGCAATTGCTAACATGATTCGGACAGACTTAAGCATAGATACGAGTGACAAACTCTCATCGTAGTCAACACCTTAAACTTGTCGAAAACCTTTTTGCGACAATTCTAGCTTTGTAGATAGTAATACTACTATCAACGTCCGTCTTCCTCTTGAAGATCCATTTAATCTCAATGGCTCGCCGATCATTGGGCAAGTCAATCAAAGTCCATACTTTGTTCTCATACATGGATCTCATCTCAGATTTCATGGCCTCAAGCCCTTTTGCGGAATCTGGGCTCACCATCGCTTCTTCATAGTTCGTAGGTTCGTCATGGTCTAGTAACATAACCTCCAGAACAGGATTACCGTACCACTCTGGTGCGGATCTCACTCTGCTTGACCTACGAGGTTCGGTAGTAACTTGATCCGAAGCTTCATGATCATCATCATTAACTTCCTCACTAATTTGTGTAAGCATCACTGGAACTGATTTCAGTGATGAACTACTTTCCAATTCGGGAGAAGGTATAGTTACCTCATCAAGTTCAACTTTCCTCCCACTCACTTCTTTCGAGAGAAACTCCTTCTCTACAAAGGATCCATACTTAGCAACGAATGTCTTGCCTTTCGGATCTGTGATAGAAGGTGTACCCAACTGTCTCCTTTGGGTATCCTATGAAGACACATTTCTCCGATTTGGGTTTGAGCTTATCAGGATGAAACTTTTTCACATAAGCATCGCAACCCCAAACTTTAAGAAACGACAACTTTGGTTTCTTGCCAAACCACAGTTCATAAGATGTCGTCTCAACGGATTTAGATGGTACCCTATTTAACGTGAATGTAGCTGTCTCTAATGCATAACCCCAAAACGATAGTGGTAGATCGGTAAGAGACATCATATATTGCACCATATCTAATAAAGTACGGTTACGATGTTCGGACACACCATTACACTGTGGTGTTCCAGGTGGCGTGAGTAGTGAAACTATTTCACATTGTTTTTACTGAAGGCCAAACTCGTAACTCAAATACTCTTCTCCACGATCAGATCGTAGAAACTTTATTTTCTTGTTACGATGATTTTCCACTTCACTCTGAAATTATATGAACTTTTCAAATGTTTCAGACTTCTGTTTCATTAAGTAGATATACCCATATCTGCTCAAATCATCTGTGAAGGTCAGAAAATAATGATACCTGCTACGAGCCTCAATATTCATCGGACCACATACATCTGTATGTATGATTTCCAACAAATCTGTTGCTCTCTCCATAGTTCCGGAGAACGGCGTTTTAGTCATCTTGCCCATGAGGCACGGTTCGCAAGCATCAAGTGATTCATAATCAAGTGATTCCAAAATCCCATCAGTATGGAGTTTCTTCATGCGCTTTACACCAATATGACCTAAACGGCAGTGCCACAAATAAGTTGCACTATCATTATTAACTTTGCATCTTTTGGCTTCATTATTATGAATATGTGTATCACTACGATCGAGATCCAACAAACCATTTTATTGGGTGTATGACCATAGAAGGTTTTATTCATGTAAACAGAACAACAATTATTCTCTAATTTAAATGAATAACCGTATTGCAACAAACATGATCAAATCATATTCATGCTCAACGCAAACACCAAATAACACTTATTTAGTTTCAACACTAATCCCGAAAGTATAGGGAGTGTGCGATGATGATCATATCAATCTTGGAACTACTTCCAACACACATCGTCACCTCGCCTTTTACTAGTCTCTGTTTATTCTGCAACTCCCGTTTCGAGTTACTACTCTTAGCAACTGAACCAGTATCAAATACTGAGGGGTTGCTATAAACACTAGTAAAGTACACATCAATAACATGTATATCCAATATACCTTTGTTCACTTTGCCATCCTTCTTATCCACCAAATAGTTGGGGTAGTTCCGCTTCCAGTGACCAGTCCCTTTGCAGTAGAAGCACTTAGTCTCAGGCTTAGGACCAGACTTAGGCTTCTTCACTTGAGCAGCAACTTGCTTGCCGTTCTTCTTGAAGTTCCCCTTCTTCCCTTTGCCCTTTTCTTGAAACTAGTGGTCTTGTTAACCATCAACACTTGATGTTTTTCTTGATTTCTACCTTCGTCGATTTCAGCATCACGAAGAGCTCGGGAATTACTTTCGTCATCCCTTGCATACTATAGTTCATCACGAAGTTCTACTAACTTGGTGATGGTGACTAGAGAATTCTGTCAATCACTATTTTATCTGGAAGATTAACTCCCACTTGATTCAAGCGATTGTAGTACCCAGACAATCTGAGCACATGCTCACTGCTTGAGCTATTCTCCTCCATCTTTTAGCTATAGAACTTGTTGGAGACTTCATATCTCTCAACTCGGGTATTTGCTTGAAATATTAACTTCAACTCCTGGAACATCTCATATGGTCCATGACGTTCAAAACGTCTTTGAAGTCCCGATTCTAAGCCGTTAAGCATGGTGCACTAAACTATCAAGTAGTCATCATATTGAGCTAGCCAAACGTTCATAACGTCTGCATCTGCTCCTGCAATAGGTCTGTCACCTAGCGGTGCATCAAGGACATAATTTTTCTGTGCAGCAATGAGGATAATCCTCAGATCACGGATCCAATCCGCATCTTTGCTACTAACATCTTTCAACATAATTTTTCTCTAGGAACATATCAAAAATAAACACAGGGAAGCAACAACGCGAGCTATTGATCTACAACATAATTTGCAAAAATACTATCAGGACTAAGTTCATGATAAATTTAAGTTCAATTAATCATATTACTTAAGAACTCCCACTTAGATAGACATCCCTCTAATCCTCTAAGTGATCACGTGATCCATATCAACTAAACCATGTCCGATCATCACGTGAGATGGAGTAGTTTCAACGGTGAACATCACTATGTTGATCATATCTACTATATGATTCACGCTCGACCTTTCGGTCTCCGTGTTCCGAGGCCATATCTGCATATGCTAGGCTCGTCAAGTTTAACCTGAGTATTCCGCGTGTGCAACTGTTTTGCACCCGTTGTATTTGAACGTAGAGCCTATCACACCCGATCATCACGTGGTGTCTCAGCACGAAGAACTTTCGCAACGGTGCATACTCAGGGAGAACACTTTTATCTTGAAATTTTAGTGAGAGATCATCTTATAATGCTACCGTCAATCAAAGCAAGATAAGATGCATAAAAGATAAACATCACATGCAATCAATATAAGTGATATGATATGGCCATCATCATCTTGTGCTTGTGATCTCCATCTCCGAAGCACCGTCATGATCACCATCGTCACCGGCGCGACACCTTGATCTCCATCGTAGCATCGTTGTCGTCTCGCCAACTATTGCTTTTACGACTATCGCTACCGCTTAGTGATAAAGTAAAACAATTACATGGCGATTGCATTGCATACAATAAAGCGACAACCATATGGCTCCTGCCAGTTGCCGATAACTCGGTTACAAAACATGATCATCTCATACAATAAAATATAGCATCATGTCTTGACCATATCACATCACAACATGCCCTGCAAAAACAAGTTAGACGTCCTCTACTTTGTTGTTGCAAGTTTTACGTGGCTGCTACGGGCTTAGCAAGAACCGTTCTTACCTACGCATCAAAACCACAACGATAGTTTGTCAAGTTGGTGCTGTTTTAACCTTCGCAAGGACCGGGCGTAGCCACACTCGGTTCAACTAAAGTGAGAGAGACAGACACCCGCCAGTCACCTTTAAGCAACGAGTGCTCGCAACGGTGAAACCAGTCTCGCGTAAGCGTACGCGTAATGTCGGTCCGGGCCGCTTCATCTCACAATACCGCCGAACCAAAGTATGACATGCTGGTAAGCAGTATGACTTATATCGCCCACAACTCACTTGTGTTCTACTCGTGCATAACATCAACGCATAAAACCAGGCTCGGATGCCACTGTTGGGGAACGTAGTAATTTCAAAAAAATTCCTACGCACACGCAAGATCATGGTGATGCATAGCAACGAGAGGGGAGAGTGTTGTCCACGTACCCTCGTAGCCCGAAAGCGGAAGCGTTTAACACAACGCGGTTGATGTAGTCGTACGTCTTCACGATCCAACCGATCAAGTACCGAACGCACGGCACCTCCGAGTTCAGCACACGTTCAGCTCGATGACGTCCCTCGAACTCTGATCCAGCCGAGTGTTGAGGGAGAGTTTCGTCAGCACGACGGCGTGGTGACGATGATGATGTTCTACCGACGCAGGGCTTCGCCTAAGCACCACTACGATATTATCGAGGTGTAATATAGTGGAGGGGGCACCGCACACGGCTAAGAGATCAATAGATCAATTGTGGTGTCTTTGGGGTGCCCCCCTGCCCCCGTATATAAAGGAGCAAGGGGGAGGCGGCCGGCCTAGGAGGAGGGCGCGCCAAGGGGGGAGTCCTACTCCCACCGGGAGTAGGACTCCTCCTTTCCTTGTTGGAGTAGGAAAAGGGAAGGGAGAAGGAGAAAGAAGGAAGGGGGCGCCCCCCTCCCTAGTCTAATTCGGACTAGTCCATGGGGAGGGGTGCGGCCTCCCTTTGGGGCCTTTCTCTCCTTTCCCGTATGGCCCATTAAGGCCCAATACGAATTCCCGTAACTCTCCGGTACTCCGAAAAATACCCGAATCACTCGGAACCTTTCCGAAGTCCGAATATAGTCGTCCAATATATCGATCTTTACGTCTCGACCATTTCGAGACTCCTCGTCATGTCCCCGATCTCATCCGGGACTCCGACCTCCTTCGGTACATCAAAACACATAAACTCATAATAAAACTGTCATCGTAACGTTAAGCGTGCGGACCCTACGGGTTCGAGAACTATGTAGACATGACCGAGACACCTCTCCGGTCAATAACCAATAGCGGAACCTGGATGCTCATATTGGTTCCCACATATTCTACGAAGATCTTTATCGGTCAGACCGCATAACAACATACGTTGTTCCCTTTGTCATCGGTATGTTACTTGCCCGAGATTCGATCGTCGGTATCTCGATACCTAGTTCAATCTCGTTACCGGCAAGTCTCTTTACTCGTTCCGTAATACATCATCCCGCAACTAACTCATTAGTCACAATGCTTGCAAGGCTTATAGTGATGTGTATTACTGAGTGGGCCCAGAGATACCTCTCCGACAATCGGAGTGACAAATCCTAATCTCGAAATACGCCAACCCAACAAGTACCTTTGGAGACACCTGTAGAGCACCTTTATAATCACCCAGTTACGTTGTGACGTTTGGTAGCACACAAAGTGTTCCTCCGGTAAACGGGAGTTGCATAATCTCATAGTCATAGGAACATGTATAAGTCATGAAGAAAGCAATAGCAACATACTAAACGATCGATTGCTAAGCTAACGGAATGGGTCAATTCAATCACATCATTGTCCTAATGATGTGATCCCGTTAATCAAATGACAACTCATGTCTATGGCTAGGAAACATAACCATCTTTGATCAACGAGCTAGTCAAGTAGAGGCATACTAGTGACACCCTGTTTGTCTATGTATTCACACATGTATCAAGTTTCCAGTTAATAGAATTCTAGCATGAATAATAAACATTTATCATGATATAAGGAAATAAATAATAACTTTATTATTGCCTCTAGGGCATATTTCCTTCAGATACTTGTTTGCCCTCTGGAAAAAAATGATACCAGCTAGATCCCCGAGCGAACTGGATTAAAGAGGGGGCCGGCGGCGCGATTGAAGAAGCACATCAGGAGCGATTTTTTTCTTCAGTGGATGGCTCTCGATGGAGTTTTTTACTTGCCTCTGCTCCATACAACTTGTATTTTTAGCCTCCTAGTCCGTGGTGGACCAGCAGCCCATTTGCTGGGCAGGCCAACCTATAGAAACCAGCACTCGATTTTTCATCAAGCCCCAAAAACAACGCAATACTATGTTTGTTTTGAGGCCGAAAACATTATGGCAGGGGTTGAGCGGAGGAGGGGGGAAGACAGAGCAAAAAAGATTAAAAAGAGATGAGCGCCGTTGCTACCCTAACAAAGCAGGTGCAATTCTTCTCGGGAAGAAGGTGTGTTGTTGACACCCACACGTCACAAATCCCACAGTAGGCATACTGACAAGTTCACACACAAGTACAACAGAAAAGGTAAACATTCGTATCAAACTCAGGTTCACAGGACACGTTCATATTCATAGCCAACATTCCCAGTCAACAACTCAAAAGATTCATATATACACAAGTTCAGCATGTCTATGCATACAAATGATTGATAGATCACATGACATTATTCATTGATAATTCACAAAAAGATTCAGGTATACACATGTTCAGTATGTTTATGCATCCAAATGATTGAGATCACAACCAATATCATCCATGGACGAACTTTAATTACCTACGGTACAGACTGGTAAATGGTGTTCAGTCGGAGGTACTATTGCTAAAATTAATGCTTGTACGAGTAAACTTTCGAGTACATAAGAGGCAGCATAGACAATCTAAACTTTGCTTGTAGGTTTATCCTTAAATAGTGGCCTCGTGCCGAGGGAGGTTTGAGAAACTTGGCCACTACTTTCATCCAACTAGTTTACTGGCTCATCTTGGTCCTGTAGCTCGCCAAAATTCTACATTGCAGACAAGAAAGGAGGCGGTTGAGAAAATGAACCACCCAAATTTTTTGTGCAGTTCAAGTGAAATGGAGCACCCCTGGCGTGCAGACTGATTAAGTGCCAGATGAATATATGCGTCAACCAACTTGTCTAGAATCTTTAGACTCCATGCCATACAGTTCGCTACCATATGTGCCGATAACCAAAAGTCACAAGTTGGGACCAAAGACAGGACTGCGTTTTTTTGGGCTATGCGCCAAGCAATATTTTTGGCGTTCACTCTCCTAATACTTGGAGTTTGACAACTGGTTGACGCCGGTTGATACTCGAATGAATATAGGCACTTCTTCTTGTCAACATCGATGCTTGTCTGAGTGAACTTTGGAGTACATAGGAGCAGCATAAGTACCTGTCCATCTGATCTTTTTGTGCAGTTCTACTGAAGTCACCCAATGTAATTATTTGCCTGCGAGTTCAGGCTCCAAGTTACTCCTTTATGAAATCGGCAAACAGTAGCCTAGACTCAATGGAAAAATTTCTATCCTATGCATCAAATGGCATCTCTTTTTCTATAGGAATTGAGATGCATGTCATCTCACTTCCTATGATTTTCTTATTCATATAAAATTCCTATCCTATGAACGAAAGGAGGCCTCTGCTGGAGTAACTACTGTAGCTAGCAGTACTGCTGGTATAGTAGTTTTCTTCAAGAAGGGGAATTCAACGAAGTCATGATGGTTCCTTTGTCCGAGCAACTTCATAGTGGGAAAGGTTGGGCCTGTGATTTGATGGCTCATTAGTCATTATTACTACGGCGCGACGACTCGGGTGACTCTCCCTTGGAGTTCTGCGTGCATGGCAAGTGGACCAGGATGGTCGACGTCCCACATGTTGGCAACCGGAAGTATTCTTTCCGATATCGAGGAGCAAGGAAACCGCGTGGTATAGTGTCACTGCTGATTTATATTTTTTATCTGATGAATGCTAGCGTTTCAACTCTTACGACGAAGGAGTGCCAAACACGGCATGTGTTGGATGTCCCACACGTCAGCGAAAGGAGTGGCACATGAACAACATGGTAAATAGTACTAGTGGTATGAACGATACAAAGTGCGACCCGGAGAGAAATACACGTCTAGTTGTAAGGTCTCGGGCATACACGTAAACAAATATAAAACATAATATGTGCCTCCAATTAATATAGTAGTAGTAGAGTACTTAGGCACGTACTCCATAACATCACCGTGCATTGCACGTACAACATTTAGTGGTACGTAGTAAGAGACAAATGCCTATATGCCATGCATGTTCATACAATTTGTGCCTTTCTACTTCACTTATTGCGCTACATTACTCAGGTTCGTATGTCCACTCCTGGGTACATGTCCGTCTCGTAGTTCCAGTCCCACGTGTTCTTCATAGATGGAACGATCCATATCATCGTAGTTAGTGTGGCTCCGCATGATGGAGACTCATCCAAACTATGGCCAGCCTCGACGCGGAGCAGTCACGTGCACCGGGAAGCGACGCTCTCTCAGCCGTCGCGCTGCTTAAAAGCCGGCGCCAGTGAGAGGTCGCCTCCGCTCTGGCCGGGCATTAATGCAGCATTGACGCTCCAGGGCGACGCTGACCGTTTCACGCGGGAAGCACGCGCTGGCAAGGGAGTATTGGTTTTGAACCGTTTCAGGTGTAGTACTGGTAGTTTGCAAAACTACTCAATTATTGCACTGAGTTTCCTAAGAAATTGTGGTAAAAAACGTTACTCCACAGCCCGCTTCCCTTCTCCTTCCTCTTCCACCGCCCGCGCACGTCTACGGGAAGCGACCAGTCAACCCTTATATAGGAGTGCTAGTACAAAAAGATGCATGCATGACCACTAAAATTTCCAGATTAAAGCGCTGATCCGGTGGGAGTATGGCGTATGTCGTTACCTTCGGCCGGGCCATGGCTACTGGGCGACGGCGACCAGAGAAGAGGCGGCGGGAGGGGAATGAATGCAGCTACTATTTGGGTTCGCCGTCCGGCTTAAATAAATGTGCACCATCACGTGTACCCGCGGGTACACAAAGTGTAACATACGTGTCTGCTTAAGTGGGTGTCACGTAACTGGTGTGTGTGTGTGTGTGTGAGATTCTGAGAGACAGAGTGCACGTGTGCGACTCTACTCTTCAGACATGTACTCAACCTTTTGCATCGGGATATAAGTATAATGGTATTACACTTAGCTAGTGATTTGCGTGGCCATGTTAACGTGGTTGTGTAAAAAAATGTCACTTCCTGCTCGTGATTTGCGTTATATAATTACAAGCAAGATGCTCGTGCATTGCACGGAACAAAAATGTGCATTTTTTACAAAACACCTGTTGTGATTGACCCATGCAGGAGTAATCCCATGTAATGCCCACGATGCGGCTATATCTCCCACGTGTCGAGGCACGACTTAGAGGCATAACCGCATTGTGGTTTTGTCGCAAGAAGGGTCATCTTCACACAATCCCATGTAATGAACAAGAATGGGATAAAGAGTTGGCTTATAATCGCCACTTCACACAATACATAATAAATTCATACATCATTCAAGATACACACATAAACCGACTATGGTCAAAGCCAAAAGAAAAGAAGACAACCCAACTGCTAGATCCCCAGTCGTCCCAACTGGGCTCCACTACTGATCAACAGGAAAAGAAACATAGTAACGACCAAGGTCCCCGTCGAACTCCCACTTGAGTTCGGTTGCGTCATCTGCACTGGTATCATCGGCACCTGCAACTGTTTTGGAAGTATCTGTGAGTCACGAGGACTCAGCAATCTCACACCCGCGACATCAAGACTATTTAAGCTTATAGGAAGGATGGGGTAATGAGGTGGAGCTGCAGCAAGCACTAAGCATATATGGTGGCTAACATACGCAAATAAGAGCGAGAAGAGAAGCAAAGGAACGATCGTGAAACTAGCAATGATCAAGAAGTGATCCTGAACCCCTACTTACGTCAAACATAACACAAGAACCGTGTTCACTTCCCGGACTCCGCCGAGAAGAGACCATCACGGCTACACACGCGGTTGATGTATTTTAATTAAGTCAAGTGTCAAGTTCTCTACAACCGGATATTAACAAATTCCCATCTGCCACATAACCGCGGGCACGGCTCTCGAAAGTTTATACCCTGCAGGGGTGTCCCAACTTAGCCCATTATAAGCTCTCACGGTCAATGAAGGATATTCCTTCTCCCGGGAAGACCCGATCAGTCTCAGAATCCCGGTTACAAGACATTTCGACAATGGTAAAACAAAACCAGCAAAGCCGCCCGAATGTGCCGACAAATCCCGATAGGAGCTGCACATATCTCGTTCTCGGGGCACACCGGATGAGCAGTCCGTACAACTAAAACCAGCCCTCAAGTTTCCCCAAGGTGGCGCTGCAAAGGGCTGTAGTTTGGACCAACACTCGGAGGAGCACTGGCCCGGGGGGTAAATAAAGATGACCCTCGGGCTCCGGAAACCCAAGGGAAAAAGGCTAGGTGAGGAAAAAGTAAAACCAAGGTTGGGCCTTGCTGGAAGAGTTTTATTCAAAGCGAACTGTCAAGGGGGTCCCATAAATCACCCAACCGCGTAAGGGACGCAAAATCAAGGAACATAACACCGGTATGACGGAAACTAGGGCGGCAAGAGTGGAACAAAACACCAGGCATAAGGCCGAGCCTTCCACCCTTTACCAAGTATATAGATGCATTAATAATATAAGAGATATTGTGATATCCCAACATAAACATAATCCAACATGGAGCAATCTTCATCTTCACCTGCAACTAGCAACGCTATAAGAGGGGCTGAGAAAAAGCGGAAACATAGCCAATCAACGGTTTGCTAGGAAAGGTGGGTTAGAGGCTTGACATGGCAATATGGGAGGCATGATATGGCAAGTGGTAGGTAGCGCAACATAGCGATAGAGCAAACAACTAGCAAGAAAAGATAGAAGTGATTTCAAGGGTATGGTCTTCTTGCCTGAAATCCCGCTAGGAAGAAGAACGAGTCCCCGAAGAAGATAAACGGACGTAGTCGAACGAATCCTCACAACTCCGGAACGAAACCGAAGCTAACGAGAGAAGCAATCCGGAAAGAAACAAACAACATAGTAAACAACCATCACAGAAACATGGCATGATGCACAATCAAGTATGATGCATGTCCGGTTTAAATATGCATAGCATGGCAAAGTGCACAAACAAAACTACAAGTTAAATGGAGCTCAATATGCAACGAGTTGCATATTGACGAAACACCACATCAATTATTTAGTTCTCTCTCATTATGTACTCGACCATATTAAATGTTGATTAACATGGCAAGAGGTGAAGCATAAGTAAACTAACTATCTAGGCAATTTAAATGAGGCCGGAACAACAAATAACAATTCCGAACAATCCCCATGTCATTTAGCAATTTTAATGCAAACATCAATTTTAAACATTTAAATGTTGTTATCATGATGCGGATGACAATGCAAGTTTTAAGAAATTTTATGAAAATGTTGACATGAGCATGTTATGAAGCATTTGTCGCCGTGGTGGAAGAAAAAGGGTGCCACGGCGGTGAAACGGAAATGGTGCCACGGCAACATATCGGTTCCGATAGCTCACGGAGATACCGGTGCAAAAGAAGTGGGCGTGAGCGTGTCATGCAAGGATGGTGGGGTGCTCCCGGATTCCGGGTTCCCACGGTACGGCGGCATAGCAATCGAGGAACGTGCAAAGACCTCTCTCGGAAACGGTGCAAACACGAGCATCTCTTACAACACACATGCATTCGTTCTCGCACGTCGTCTCGGGGTTATACCTTCGAAGCGTGCATTCGGGGCGGAACGCATTTGAAGTGGAAATAGTTGTTCACGTGTCGTAGGGGAAGTAGTCGTTCTCACGACGGTAGTGGAAGTAGTGGTACATGTTTCGTAGTCGTACACATTCCGTAGATGTTCGGGGTCACGGCGAGGAACTTGACGTCCACGGAGTCTTCGAGGGTCGACGGTAGTCGTACGCGGCAACCGTAGTTGAACTTGTAGGGCCGTCAATGTCGTGGTACTTGGAGACATGCACGGGATGAAAGTTGTACACGTTCGTTTACATCCAGTGTCGTTCGTAGAGGTACTTGGCATCCGGTGCGGCACTTGGCGTCTCGTACTGGCCGATCCAAAACGAAGCAAGACAAAGGGCCTCTGGTTTGTGCAGCAGCAAGGCAACTCGTGCCCGACAGTGAATCAACAACAACGGCCACGACGTGGTGGTGGTGGTGCAGAACACCAAGAGGCAGGGCGTGGCAGCTGCAGCAAGCAGGCACGGAGGTGAAGAAGACGGCGCGGCAGCGGGGCGATGGGGATGGACGGAGGAGATGGCTCGACGGCCAGAACGACGACAGAGGAAGGGGTGGCCGGGGTGCCTTGGCGCAACGGAGGCGGAGCAGAGGAGGATCGAGGCGCGGTGGAGCTCCTGGTGGTCGCAGCGCGCGACGAGGAGACGCGGGAGGCAGTGGGTACGGCGACGCCTCGCTGGACTTGGCGCGGCCGCGGACGAGGGCTGGAGGCGGCCAGCTTCAGGATGCAGGGCTCGGAGGCGGCGCCATGGAGCTTGGCGAGGCGACGGGGACGGCGGCATGGACGGGCAGAAGGCGCTCGGGATCGAGCTCCTCTCGATCCAGAGCATGGATGCGGGCGCGGGACGAGGTCAACCGAGGCGCTGCAGAAGCGGCGCCAGGGGACGAGCATGGCGGTGATCGGGCGCGAGTGCTCCTTCTCTCTTCTTGGCGGCACGGGAGGGTGAGAGCGAGGGGTCAGAGAGAGATGGCGGTGCTGCGGGGAAGCGAGAGGGAGAGATCGAGAGGAGGGAGAGATGGGGATCGAGGGCGCGAGGAGAGGGAGAGGGGGTCGGGCACTGGCGGCAGTGTGGGAGGACGAGAGGGAGAGGAGGAGATCGGGTGAGGGCATTGGGCTAGGGTTAGCAACGGGGCTTAGGTGGCCGCGGGGATGGGCTGGCTTGGAGTTGGGAGGCCCAGCTGGGCTCACTACTCTCTCTCCCACTCTTATACTCTCTTTAACAGAAAAGAAATAGAGAGAAGAAAAGAAAGAGAGGGGTTAGGGAAAGATTTTTCGCATGGGGGTAATTTTCCGGGCTCATAAAAATGTGCTTGTTCCGAGAAAATAGAAAAGGCCAAGATTGAAAGATTTAAATTCAAATTCATTTGATTTTAATTCAAATGATTTGAATAGGAAGTGAGGGTTGGGAAGGTCCAAAAATGTTCGGATTTTTGGTGGAGCTCCGGAAAATGAAGAAAGAATTTAGGGCAGAGTTTGGAGACCAAACTTGAAGCAGAAAAGGCACGGAATTATTATGCAAGTGTGTTATGATTAATTCCAAAGTTAATGGAATATTTTAATATAGCTCCCTAATAATATTGGGAGGATATATGTTATAAAGAGAAATCACCATGTGCATTTCCCTCGATTTAAATGGATCGAAGATCCATGCAATTTTACTTGGTTGAGTTTTTTCTAAAAATTAATGACATGATGGCATGATGACATGATGCAATGCAAAAATAAAAGAGCAGGGACAAAGAAACACACAGCGATCACGAAAATATGGAAGTCTTCTAAAGCGTCGGTCTTGGGGCGTTACATCCCATGTGTAAAAACTAATGATATCTCGAGAATTTTATCGGAAAACTGGTATCTCGAGAATTTCATCGAAAAAAAATGAAAGATGAGAGATAAGGTGAGGAGGAGTGGAGCGTGGTGGTGACTGGTGGTCGGACTGGGCGGAGGCATCGGGATGGACGGCGCCGGTAGGCGGCAGCAGCCACCATGCTAGATTGTTCCAGAGACTTCCTTTTTTAATTGCTCAGCAATGAGGTTGTGGGAGATAAGGATGTGGAGAGAGGTGCGGGTATCTTTTTTAAAATTATCATAGTTTTCTTTCTATCCGTCAGATATAGATCATACGGTCTATATTACAAGATGGCAGGCACACCATCATCACCAACTCGGTTTTTTATAAGAGTAGAGATGATAAGTTTGCTAACTACAGAAGTAAAGTGGAATTTGTCCATGTTATACAGGTAAATTAAGGTGATTGTTCATCATACGGGTAAGGTTGGACGAAGGGTGGTAGGAACAAATGGTTCGCCTAGAGCATGTGTGTGTGAGATGGAGTCTTAGTGGGTGCGTGTGTGTCTAGGGGGTGGGTGGGTGCATGCGTGTGTGTGTGTGAGATGGAGTCTTAGTGTGTGTGGGGGGGGTGCGTGCGTGCGTGTGTGTGGGGGGTGCGTGCGTGCGTGTGTGTGTGACGCGGGGTCCTCGGTGGCGGATGTAATTTAAGTGTGCGTATGGCAAAGGCCACTAACGATGGGGTGCGAGAGAGAAAAGGCCCGTAGAGAGGGAAGAGAAGGTGTGTGCGCGTGAGAGGAGTCGACATCGAGAGAACGTGTTTGTTTGAGAGACACCGAGGAAGACTAATATATATCGATGGTGCATGTAGGCGGGAATTAAATGAAGGGATGGTCTTATTAGTGTCGGGGATATAGGGGAAGAGTGAGAGGGGGGTAGCTAGAAGGAGATTGTTAAGTGTGAGTGTGTGTTTTACCCATCCAGACGGAAGTTATGTGCACGCAAGAAGAGAATGATTCGATGTGGCGTTAGGGTTGAGGGTAATTAACTATGTATGGAGACATAGAGACCTTGAACGTGCATGTGCGAGAGGAATACATGTATATGTGCATGTGTGTGTGTGCGCGCGCGCATGATCGAGATAAAAGAAAGAAGACATAAGTCATAAGATCAACGACATGGGAGAGATGGATCGGTATGACAGTAGGCATGCATGTAAGAGTGCAGGGAAGAAGGCCTGACAATTGAGCATGTGTTTTTGTCTTTAAGAGATAGTGGCGTGGGCTGGAGCATGCATCTATGGCGAGCAGAGGGAGTGAGACACAACGATTGTGCAAAAGAGATCAACCTATAAATGCATGTATGGAGAGACATATATAGTGTGGGTGATAGGAAGCAAGAGTGCGTGCGAGAAAGAAATGTTGACGGAGAAACTACAGGTAGATACAGAGATGGAAATGCTAGCTAGAGGGACATCGGCTAGTTTGAGTGTTGGAGATGACCGCTAGGTGGTTCAGAGGGTGAAGTTATGTGTGTGTGAGAGAAAGATAAAAAGAGGGCACTTGACTGCATGTAGAGAGAAACATACATAGTGTGCGTAATAGGAAGCAAGAGTGAGGCCGAGAAAGAAGGTTGATGGAGAAACAGATAAATAGAAAGATAAAGATGCTAGCTAGTGTGCATTAGAGATAGCAGTCGAGTGGATCAGAAGGCTGAGTTATGTGTGTGGGTGTGAGAGATGGAGAAAGGGTGCATGTGACTCACATACAAACAAATATTGGAGAGAAATGAGATCCCGAGAGACGGAGTTTTGTGTCTGCGAGAGAGAAAGATATTTCACAACGAGAGTGATAGCTAGAGAGACATATGAGGGAACGCAAGATATCTCTAGGGAGAGAGAGTGTGTGTGTGTGTGAGCGACATACAAGAGAATGGTGGAGAGATATGAGAACCCGGGAGACAAAGTTTGTGTTTGTGTGTGAGAAAGAGATATTTAAGAGGAAGAGTCGTAGCTTCTCATACCTAAGGAGCGAAAGATATTTCTGTGTGAGAGGGTGTGTGTGTGAGTGGCACACAGGGGAATAGTAGAGAGAAATGAGACCCCGGGAGACGAAGTTTGTGTTTGTGTGAGAGAAAGAGATTTCACATGGAGAATAATAGTTAGAGACACATAGCAGGGAGCGAGATATACTTAGAGATAGATAGAGTGATGGAGGTCGAGGGAGAGAGTACCGTCAGTGTGTTACAAAGATAAAAGATCATTGTCGACATACAGGTAGCACGAGAGATACCCGAGAGACGATGAACGCGTATAAATCTAGAGAGATACTCCTATATAAGCATGAGTGATAGCTATATGAGACGAATATCTGGATTAAAGGGGATTCAAATATTTAAACTGGAGATCACGACATCGATAATATCATAACGCAAATTGGTGTATCAAACATGCATATTCATTTGAATTTGGGGACATGTGTAATGTTATATAGTTTATCAATATTAGTGATCCATAGATTCTTTAATTAGAGACAATGCATGGTTTATATGCAATTAATGTCTAAATGGGATTACACTATATGTTGCATGTGTGAAACACATTATACATGTTTGAGAAGTAAAAAAATAAAAACCCGCATGAAACACACATTAATTGGAGACAGTTGGCGAGGAATGCATACATTGGATTTCAACATAAAGTGGTTTCAAATATTTGAAAATCCAAATTAAGATGGATACAACCTTATGAATATGAGAACATGCCATTTGTAAACCATATTTATGTATAAAGGGCATTGTGCTTTTGAAAGTATATATATATATATATATATATAAAATGATGTATATATAATTTTATTCCAATCGAAAATGGATCCTGCCCGAACAAAAATCGAATACAAACTGGATTCTAATTGAGTTGGCACGGTAAACGTGCACTCTTCCTTTGCAAAAATTTGAACGAAGCGGGGAAAGTCGCAATAACTACCCGAAACCAAAATCTGCGAGATGGAAATTACTGCCTATCCCTGCCATGCAAAGCGTATCGGCTTGATTTCTATAGGTTTTGATAGTTGTAGGTTTGTAATTTCACTCAAACGTGACATAACCGCCTCTCACCCAGATTCATACACGGTGGGCGCCAAAAACAAACTCTCGTCGGCAAATATTCGGTGTATGCGAGATTACCATCCTATCCCCAACCGACTAATATTGTTGTCATGGAGGAAATTTTAAACGGGGGCTAAGTTTGTAAATTTCCTCGCATTTGAGACAAGCGCGCCCTGAAGACATGGTTCCCCTTCCTCTCTCCCTCCATTTCCCCATTCGTACTCCGTGGGCGCCAAAACACCCTCTCCACCCCAGCTTCCTCCGTCCGCCACCCCATCCACCGCCGTCCTCCTCCACCATGCCGGAGCTGATACCCCGATGCCGTCGGCCATTACAACAGATCAACCTCTCTCATCCATGGCTTCGGATCGGGATCCTTGCATCCTTTCCTCTCGCTTCATCCCCGCCGCCGTCCACCTTCTCGGCGCTGCTCCCACGACCGTCTCGTCCACTGCGCCCTGCCGCCACCGTCTAACCTCCTAGTTCTGCTTCCATGCCGCCGACAGCCATCGCTACCGCAGCACCATCAAATTCTCAGCAGATGCATACACGGCGCCTCACCAGAGGCGGTACTCTTTCGTATCTGCTCAACTTATTTATCGCAGCAAGAAAATAGATCGCCACTACTTTACTCTGATTTCTTGTCCATCACTTACTTGTTAGTTGAAAGCAAACATTGGTTGCGAAATTGCCTTTGTCCGGTTTGCACCTTCAGATCCGCCATGGCATGCTCAACACTATACTCGCAATGCTTATGGTTTTCCCCTTTTATATTCCACACTAGTTAAATGACAGTAGACTAAATTTCAAAATTGGGTCAGTCGATTTTTGAGAGCTCGCCAGAGTTCGCCGGTGCGAAGGAAGGGGCTCGGGTGGGGACGGTGGTTGTGGGGGGCGGTGGCGGGGCCTCGCCGAACGAAGACAACTCGATGCGGGTGGGTGGTGGTGGGGCCTCGCCGAACGAAGAAAACTCAACGCGGGTGGGGCGGGGGTGGGGTGGGGGTGGCGGAGGAACACAGGCGGTGGGGGCCGGTGGTTCGGCCGGCGGCCCATGCGGTGTTCTGTATGCGAAGCACAGTATGTTCCTTGTCAGGAAGGGGATCAGGGACATCTGTAGTCGACACCTCTATTGGGCCGGTTCTGCTAAATCATTTCGCACTTCGAGTTGGTCTGCCATAATAGCCCGGAAATGGTGGGAGCCGCGCGGTCTTTGATAGACTAAACTGATAGTAACGGCTGTGCGCCTTCAGACGAATAGACCTGGCCTGTAGGTGATCGATAGGCTGCATATTAGTAGCGGCAAAACCCTAAGTTTTCCATGCAGTTCCGCTTTCCCGATTTATTTATGGTGGTTATGGTGTACCCCTATTATCTACACTACGATCTGCCTACTGGCTCTGTGCTCTCGTTATCATGGTTTGGCAATAAACATTCTATACGGTATATTATGAACCTATCATCTGCCAACTATCCTTACATCTGGGGCCCCCAATAGGGAGCCTATTTTTTTGTGTAGTTGTGCCAGATTATATTAATCTACTCACCATATTACAGCACACATGGGCTCTCTCATCAGAATCCAGTGATAGCACACAAGGGTTTACAGGTAGCCTCTATTTTATTACAATATCCTCTCCATTACAAAGATAATCTCACTACTATCTGTGTTTTCATGCTTTACAGATATTGTACGTAATCACAATGAATTTAAGAATGCGCACATCAGAAGAATATTGCGGAACAGTTCAATGGGTAACAAGCTTGGCATCAAGGGATTGAGGTCCATTGTGGATGCAATGAAACCCACAGTCTCCCGACCTATAGATTCGTATTCAGAATATGATCCTAATGACTATTTTGAGCTCAAGGAGTCAAAGGCAGATGGCCTATCCCGTTCACCCAATAAGGTGTCTGTTCTAAGTTGGCAAGGTTTTATTGGTTGCACATATCTTGCATAAGGTGTCTTGCATTTCTTTTGCTTCGTTGCACCGCCATCTGCTTAGTTTACTCATGATATATGTGAAGATGTCATGCCCATCCATTATCAACACCTATTCCATTTGTCATCATACCATTTTCCATTCAAATGTTGTTCTTGTGTTTCAGACATCCAAAAGGAAGAGGGTGATTGCAGAACCTGAAGGAGTACAAGCAAAGTCCTTGAAAAAGGTGGTGCTACCGGAGAAATCACATAGCACCCAACGTATATTGGCGATAGAACCAGCGCCGCAAAACCTAGGATATCGCAACTATGCTGGTCGCTGATTTGCTCTTGTGAGTACCTATTGTCCTATCGTTGTCCTTACATTCATACCTGGTGGATTATGCGACGTTGTGGCACCCCGGCTCAGAGCAACCGGTTCACCCTGCATCGCCAGCCCAGAGATCAAGTCTTCTGGCAATATACAACAACTTGGTACAGAAACAACCGCTTTATTGATTCTAGCAGATTACATAAGTCTGATATTACATCAAGATACGAGGCCAAGCGGCACGCATGGTGTTGCTGAACAGTATGTACATTATTTAATGAACATGACGAGGGCCTCGATCACACGAACTACGCAGCAGCGGAAGAACGACGAAGTGGAACTCCATAGCACAGGGACACCGATTTGGACACGGCCTAGACGCGAGATGTGCTCCGACGCGAATCGACTTGCCTGAAAGCTGGCATGACACGCCAGGTCAGTACATTGAATGTACTTGCAAGCTGACAACAAACATAAGCACGATGACAGCCAATATCATGACAATTAATCAAATTAATGCAAAAGCAAGAATTACTAAGCATGCAATGAAACCAATACACGCACCGAGTCTCACAGACTCGCTTACCAGACGGTTACCTCGTAACCAAGCGGTGACCATACCGAGGTCACAACTGAAAACCAACCGCTCATGAACAACTCGAGAGTTCATGAAACACACAGCATCGCAACAATCATTTAGTTTGCAAGATTAATTATAAAAGTTGATCCATGGTGTGACTTACTTCCGAGCTATGCCCATAACCGAGGACGCGGCTATCGATAGATTAAATACACTCTATAGAGTAGCGCACTTTACCCACACTACGGAACACCTGGCCTCGCACTCCCATTCGGATGGACCAAAGTTTTCCGACGAAACCCTCCCTTTGTCATCGCACTCTCCCGGCCACTCCGACCAACTCCCTCTAAGGGCTAGGTCTTGGGCGGCCCCAAGCCTACTAAAGGCACCAACGGCCACCGTCGCGGCAAAACGGTCCCAAACGGGGACAAGGTACCATAAAAACAAAAATGAGCACACAAGGTTATGTCTTCTTACCGGGCCAGGGTATGCACGCCCATAACCTTCCCTCGCGGGAGGCACCGGTGAGAGGCACAACAAAGGACCGAATCAAGACCTTCCCACACGGTAAATGTGGTCGCACTGAATAAAACCCGATTCAGTGGCACCATGATGTGATCAACATCATATTCAAGTTGAACTTAATCAAGTTTAACTTTGACAAAAACTTTTTATAAATAACAATGATATTGTGACTTAATCACGCAACTAATCGACATGCAATCAAACAACACATGGATATGGATCAAACTTATCGACATAATTAACTTGCAATATTCAGTATCCAAAAAATTCACTGGTCCTAATTCATTTTTATTATCCAGCAATATTTTTATTAGCTCATCATTTATATGAAAATCTCACTTAGTAAAAGAACTATCATTTTCTACCATAGCAAAATGATTAATACAAATTTTTACTCTACTTGACCAAACAAGTTCATGCAATTTACCCGTAACTAAAACAAGCATATCAAACATGGTAAAGTAACTAGCAATTAACAAAGTTTATTTATCAAATTTTAAATGCAAGTAAAAACTCGTATTCAAATAGAAAATCATAGATATTGAAATAACACCATCCAAATGCTGGTGTGGCTTGCCTTAGTGTAGGGGAGGATCACACCCCTCTTGGTTTGCTTCAAGACAAGCTTCTCCTTCTGAAAATAATTAAACACCACAAAAACAAATATCAAAACCCATTCTGAAAATCACTAGAAATTCTAGACAGCAAGGAAAAATCTACCTTTTGGTGTGCTGCTAGAGCTTTCTGAAACAAAGACAATGCAAAAAGAATCAAATCATTTGGACTTATGGTTTAGAAATGGTGGCTGGTCAAAGTTTGGGTCAATTTCTGAATAAATTTGAATTAAAAAGAAATTCCTGGGGGTGACGTCGAAGGCGTAAAAGAGAAATACGCCTCCACTCGTACCGCTTCGGGCGCGAGTGGTGAGGCTGACGGGCGGGCCCCGCACGTCAGGAGAGAGAGGGGAAATGAGATCCGAACGCGACGGCGCTTCGCCGGAGCGCACGCCGGCGAGGAGGTGGTTTGAGGCTAGTTTAGAGGGACAGGATTGAAGCTGGGTCGTGGCGCACCTGCCCGTACCCGTGGCTTGCCGTGGGATGGCCGGAGCTGCTCGCGGTCAAGCTCGCAAGCTTCAGTGGCGGACGGGGTTCGCCAGAGTGGATGAAGACAACGGCTAGAGGCGGCTCCGGGGGGCTCAGCAGCATCCAGACGGCACCAAGAGACCTCCAATGCCACACCCGAGCAGCTGGTCGAGCTCGAGAGGCACCAGAGCGAGGTGGCCGAGCTGCGGAGGTCGCCAGAGTTCTCTGGTCGGGGCAGCCGGCCAGAGGCCTGCCCGACCGGGCTGTGGCCCTTCTACGTGTTCGTGGAGGTGGTGAGGAGTGGTGCGTGGCTAGGAAACGAGGAGGGAGGCTCTATATATAGCTGGAGCAAGGGGGGTAACGTGTCGCTACCGGAGCTCTCTGGAAGCTGGCGAACGGTGACGAAGCGCTCCAGTGCGAGGGGGCAAGCGTGCAACATCGCTCTGGGAGGTTGTCCACGCTCGTGGACGAGCATAGGACGGAGGGGGGAAGCGGACAGGTGCACGCGCGCACTGTGGCTTTTGGCCGCGATTTGCCCATGCTTGCTGCGGCGTCTCCGGCGTCGGCGAGCGCCAGGGAGAGGTCAAGGGTGATGGGTCGGGGCTAGTGGCGCCGCGCGGCAGTCGTCGGCGAGCGCTGGATCGAGCAAGCGTTGAACAGAGGAGATGGCGACACCCAGAGCACGTTGAGTAGCTGCCAGGCACCGTGTCTTCACGCGGTCATCACGCTGGCATGGTCAAGACAATGCCCAGACGCGGCTAAACCTTGTCTACGCTCTAGTCCACACAGTGTTTAGTCTAGGAAAGTTGACAGCTCATACCCAGGCCGACAAGAATTGACTCAACCAAGCTGGCAAGTTTCTGACCAGAAACTTGGTCGCCAAGTTTGGCTGGCTTTTAGATGGCCATTAGGGCTGATCTCCTAGGGTTTAGGTTCTCATAGGAGGGTAGTTAAGCTCAAGAAAGATCAGGGCCAAAAGATCAAGGAAAAATGAACTTGATGTACAATGTGCATTTCTGGTCCAGAAGAGAAATGATTTTCTATAGCAAAAATATTACAAAAAGTCAGGCAATATTTTTGCTTGGGAAGGTGTGCCAAGGTCCGAAGAATATTCAGGAATTATCTCAAATTTTTAGGAGCATTAAAAATGAGGGTTGCTTTGGAGCACAAGTTTCTGAAAAGGGTTTCAGGGAGGAAAATGAATATTTTTCCTTTATGAAAAATATTCATTTGATTATTTTGGGGATTTATCAGAGAGATAAGGTTGAATGGGAAGAAGATATCTCACTTGGGTGAAAGTCAAGGGTATGCCCAAGTGACAAGTCCATTTGAAATGATTCCAAAATCCAAATCAAGGCAAGTTAAAAACCAAGTCCGGAAACAGAGAGAAGGCAAGTCCAGATTAGAGAGAAGGCAAAATCCACTCGTACCGCTTCGGGCGCGAGTGGTGAGGCTGACGGGCGGGCCCCGCACGTCAGGAGAGAGAGGGGAAATGAGATCCGAACGCGACGGCGCTTCGCCGGAGCGCACGCCGGCGAGGAGGTGGTTTGAGGCTAGTTTAGAGGGATAGGATTGAAGCTGGGCTCGTGGCGCACCTGCCCGTACCCGTGGCTTGCTGTGGGATGGCCGGAGCTGCTCGCGGTCAAGCTCGCAAGCTTCAGTGGCGGACGGGGTTCGCCAGAGTGGATGAAGACAACGGCTAGAGGCGGCTCCGGGGGGCTCAGCAGCATCCAGACGGCACCAAGAGACCTCCAATGCCACACCCGAGCAGCTGGTCGAGCTCGAGAGGCACCAGAGTGAGGTGGCCGAGCTGCGGAGGTCGCCAGAGTTCTCTGGTCGGGGCAGCCGGCCAGAGGCCTGCCCGACCGGGCTGTGGCCCTTCTACGTGTTCGTGGAGGTGGTGAGGAGTGGTGCGTGGCTAGGAAACGAGGAGGGAGGCTCTATATATAGCTGGAGCGAGGGGGGTAACGTGTCGCTACCGGAGCTCTCTGGAAGCTGGCAAACGGTGACGAAGCGCTCCAGTGCGAGGGGGCAAGCGTGCAACATCGCTCTGGGAGGTTGTCCACGCTCGTGGACGAGCATAGGACGGAGGGGGGAAGCGGACAGGTGCACGCGCGCACTGTGGCTTTTGGCCGCGACTTGCCCATGCTTGCTGCGGCGTCTCCGGCATCGGCGAGCGCCAGGGAGAGGTCAAGGGTGATGGGTCGGGGCTAGTGGCGCCGCGCGGCAGTCGTCGGCGAGCGCTGGATCGAGCACGCGTTGAACAGAGGAGATGGCGACACCCAGAGCACGTCGAGTAGCTGCCAGGCACCGTGTCTTCACGCGGTCATCACGCTGGCATGGTCAAGACAATGCCCAGACGCGGCCAAACCTTGTCTACGCTCTAGTCCACACAGTGTTTAGTCTAGGAAAGTTGAAAGCTCATACCCAGGCCGACAAGAATTGACTCAACCAAGCTGGCAAGTTTCTGACCAGAAACTTGGTCGCCAAGTTTGGCTGGCTTCTAGATGGCCATTAGGGCTGATCTCCTAGGGTTTAGGTTCTCATAGGAGGGTAGTTAAGCTCAAGAAAGATCAGGGCCAAAAGATCAAGGAAAAATGAACTTGATGTACAATGTGCATTTCTGGTCCAGAAGAGAAATGATTTTCTATAGCAAAAATATTACAAAAAGTCAGGCAATATTTTTGCTTGGGAAGGTGTGCCAAGGTCCGAAGAATATTCAGGAATTATCTCAGATTTTTAGGAGCATTAAAAATGAGGGTTGCTTTGGAGCACAAGTTTCTGAAAAGGGTTTCAGGGAGGAAAATGAATATTTTTCCTTTATGAAAAATATTCATTTGATTATTTTGGGGATTTATCAGAGAGATAAGGTTGAATGGGAAGAAGATATCTCACTTGGGTGAAAGTCAAGGGTATGCCCAAGTGACAAGTCCATTTGAAATGATTCCAAAATCCAAATCAAGGCAAGGAAAAAACCAAGTCCGGAAACAGAGAGAAGGCAAAATCCAGGCGGTCACAAACCTCCCCCACTTAGGATGAATCTCGTCCTCGAGATTCAGTTGCTTGGGAAAACAATTCTGGGTATGCAGTCCTTAAAAATTCCTCTCTTTCCCAGGTTGCTTCCTCTTCGGTGTGATGCTCCCATCGAACCTTGTAAAACCTTATTGCTTTCCTGCGAGTGACCCTTTCTGCCTGATCCAATATTCTGATTGGCTTTTCCTCATAAGTCAAATCCTTAGCCAATTCTATCTCTGCTATATCAGTCCTTTTCTCCGGTGGTGAGATGCATCGCCTTAGCTGCGAGATATGGAACACATTGTGTACTTCTGACAGTTCCGGTGGCAATTCCAATTGATATGCAACTGTTCCGACTCTGGCCATGACTGGAAACGGACCGATGTATCTGGGTGCCAATTTTCCGCGGGTCTGAAACCTCTCGATTCCTTTCATAGGGGTGACTCGGAGATATACGTGTTCTCCGGGTTCGAAGCTGATCTGACGGTATTTGGCATCATAGTAGCTCTTTTGTCGTGATTTGGCTAGCTGTAGTCTGTCTCGGATTTCCTTGACTTGCTTCTCCGCTTCGAGCATTAAATCAGTCCCGAAAATACGACTGTCTCCGGTTTGAGACCAGTTTAATGGAGTGCGGCATTTCCGGCCATACAGAGCTTCATAGGGTGACATCTTTAAGCTGGTCTGGAAACTGTTGTTTTAGGAAACCTCGGCGTAGGGCAGACAGTCTTCCCACTTGGTTCCTTGGGCCAATGCACATGCCCGGAGCATATCTTCGAGTATTTGATTTACTCGTTCACTCTGTCCATCTGTCTGGGGATGATAAGCCATGTTGTACTTTAGAGCAGTCCCCAAGGCTTGATGTAGTCGAGACCAAAATGCTGAAGGGAAGAGCGATCCCCTGTCGGAGGTTATGGTCTTGGGTACTCCATGCAGAGTGACAATTCGTGACACATATAATTGTGCAAGTTGATTTGCACTGTAGGTGGTCCGGATGGGAAGGAAATGTGCCACCTTTGTTAAGGTGTCCACTATGACCATATTGCGTCATTTCCTCGGTGAGACGTTGGTAATCCGGTGACGAAATCCATGAAGATATCGTCCCATTTCCATTGGGATACTGGCAGAGGTTGGAGGAGTCCGGCAGGTTTTTGGTGTTCCGCCTTTACCTTGTTGCATATATCGCAACAGGCCACAAAGTATGCGATGTCTTTCTTCATTCCGTCCCACCAGAATACCTGACGAAGGTCTTCATACATTTTGGTACCACCTGTGTGAATTGAGTATGGCGCTTCATGTGCTTCTGCCAAAATCTTCTTCTTAAGACCTTCGAGGTTGGGTACGCAAATCCTTCCGCGGAACCTTAACGTACCTCGTTGATCCCTAGAGAAATCCGGTGCATGCCCTTTGTGCATCTTCTGGACATATATTTTCAATAGTTTGTCATCTACCTGAGCACAACGGATTTCTTCTTCGAGAGTAGGGGCAGCTTCCAATATGTTGGCAAGATGGCCATCGGTGATCACCAAATTGAGCTGAGTGATTTCTTTATAAAGCTCAGGTGGCAATGAATCCATGAGAGCATTAAGGTTGGCTGGTTTGCGGCTGAGGGCATCAGCCACAACATTAGCTTTGCCCGGGTGATAATTTATTCCAAGTTCATAGTCCTTAACCAACTCGAGCCATCTTCGCTGTTGAAGGTTCAGATCGGGCAGAGTGAATATATACTTGAGACTCTTGTGGTCGGTAAATATCTGGCACTTCTTTCCAATCAGGTAGTGTCTCCAGATCTTCAAAGCGTGCACCACTGCGGCCAATTCCAAATCATGAGTGGGGTAATTTCCTCCGTGTTGTCGCAGTTGTCGGGATGCATAAGCCACAACCTTGCCATCTTGCATGAGTATGCATCCAAGACCTTTTCTGGAGGCGTCACAGTAGACATCAAAACTGCGGTAGATGTCTGGAAGAGTCAATACTGGTGCTGACGTCAGCCTGATTTTTGACTCATTGAAACTCCGTTCGCAGTCCTCAGTCCAATCAAACTTCTTATCCTTCTTGAGGAGCTCGGTCATTGGCTTGGCAATCTTGGAGAATCCTTCAATAAAACGGAGATAATACCTGGCTAGTCCAAGGAAACTCCGGATTTCTGAGACTGTCATGGGTGCGGACCAATCAAGTACATCTTTCACCTTGCTTGGATCCACCGAGATTCATTCTGTCGAGAGGACATGCCCGAGGAATCCAACTTGCTAGAGCCAGAACTCACATTTGCTGAACTTGGCATAAAGCTGATGGTCGCGAAGCCTTTGCAAAAATGCTCGGAGATGTTCCTCGTGTTCGTCTTTGATCTTGGAGTAAATGAGGATGTCATCAATGAACACCACCACAAATTTGTCCAAGAAATCCATAAACACCATGTTCAGCATGTGCATGAAGAAAGCAGGGGCGTTGGTGAGGCCGATGGACATAACGGTATACTCATAAAGACCGTACCGAGTGGTGAACGCGGTCTTGGGAATATCCACCTTCTTTATCTTGACCAAATGATATATGGTCCTCAAATCAATTTTGGAGAATACTTTGGCTCCGCTGAGTTGAGCAAAAAGATCGTCAATCCTTGGCAGTGGATACTTGTTTTTGATGGTGACGTCATTCAGCTGTCGGTAGTCTACGCACATTCGTAGGCTGCCATCCTTTTTATCCACGAATATCGTGGGTGATCCCCATGGCGAAGAGCTTGGGCGGATGTATCCTTTCTGCAGCATCTCGTCCAGCTGTTTCTTTAATTCCACCAATTCTGATGAAGGCTTCCGATAATATTTCTTGTGTATTGGTGTGGTTCCAGGCACCAAATCAATTGCAAATTCTTGTTCTCTGTCAGGCGGCATGCCTGGTAATTCTTCTGGGAATACATCTGGGTACTCACTGACCACTGGAATTAGCTCCACCTCTTCTTCCACGGCTGTGAACATCATATCCTTCTTGGGTAAGCCCTTGCGGGCATAAAAACTTGTGGTGCGACCTTCCGTATTTGTCATGGTAACTTCTCTGGTCACACAGTTGATGCATGCTTGGTATTGGGTTAACCAATTCATGCCCATAATAATATCCAATTTGTTGGGATCGATGATTATCAGAGATGTTGGAAACTTGATGCCCTTGATGTCAATTTCCAGATTGCGGCAGACCAGATTGCTTTTGAGCAGGGATCCCGGGGATTGTACCAGCATGTGTTTTCCCAAAATCGAGCAAGAAAATTTGTTTTGGGCAGCAAAACTCCGCGAAATAAAAGAGTGGGAAGCCCAGAGTCAAATAAAATTATGGCGGGTATGTCGTTAACAAGGAACATACCAATGACAACTTCTAGGTCCTCTTGGGCTTCGTCTGCGGAGATATGATGGATTTTCCCTTGGATCATATCGAGGGCGGAATACGGCTCCATGTAGTTGACTTGCGGATGGAATGGAGCTGTTTGCTTGTAGTTCTTGGGGCACTGCCTAGCGTAATGTCCTGTTTGCCCAGAGCTGAAACAAGAGTTGTTGCGCTGACAATCTTCGCGCACCGGGCTGGTCACGATATTCTTGACTTGAGTGGTGGTCTTGTTAACATTTTGCTGCCAGTTGGGGTTGTAATCCACCTGAGTCTGTTGCCAAGTACGAGCCTTCTGCAATGGTTGCATCTCCTTCTTCGGCTTGAAATTGCGCTTGTGGTCATTAATAGCTGGCTTGTTGTCGTGTAGGAGCTTGTGTTCCCTTTCTGCGATGAGGGCCTTGTTCACCAGAGTCAGAAAGTCCGGAAAATCAAACATGCTGAGAGTGCACCTGAGATGCTGATTCAAGCCTCCAAGAAATCTATTGATCTTCCATTCTTCTGTGGCCACATCGTAGAGACTATAGCGGGACAAATGGTTGAACTTATTCAAATACTCGTTGACTATCATGCTGCCTTGAGTGAGGGCGAGGAATTCGCGCTGCTTGATTTTCATAATCCCGGTGGGAAAATGATACTTGCGGAAATGATCCTTGAATTTAGCCTAAGTAATTTCCTCGTCCGCGGGCCATATTGCTTTAGCATCATCCCACCATATAGCGGCATCTCCTTCGAGATAATGTGTTATGAAGGGAACCTTGTCTCCCTCTTCAGTGCGAGCAATCTCCAGTTTCCTCTCAATAGTCCTTAACCAATTATCGGCGTCCAATGGATCAATAACATGGCTAAAGCTGGGAGGCTTGGTTCGCTGAAAATCTGACAGCTTGGAGTGATGGCCATTCTGGTTTCCATTCTTCCCAACCATAACTTGCACACTTTTCAATATTTCCAGCGGATCGTTGCTCCTTCTTTCTTCAAACATTCGCAGGATTTGCTCAGTGGAAGGTGGATGTGGCGGTGGAGATGGAGGTGGCTGGTATGGCTCGGGGGAATGTCCTGCATGTCTTGCGGAGCGACGGACCGGGACATCCTCACAAGCTTGACTGCTACTGCCTCCACGCATCATCCTATTATTTATTTTTCCCAATACATAGCAACTGTGATGAGAAAAATCCAACGTGGGAGGAAAGCCATTGACAAATCCCAGAAGAAAACAGCGAAAGAAAGCCAAAGCGAATAAAAAGTTCCAACATAATTATACATAGACTCAACATGAAAGTAATCATCACAACGGGTCTACTACCCTCATACATGAAACTAGGCATCATGACACGTGCGACTACACTCATACATCATACTCATGACGAAAGCGATACTCTAGCGGTCTACTGCTCGGACTGCGCTGCTACGGGCTCCTCTCCTGAGCTGGACCCAGATCCTGAACTAATAGTAGAGACCTCCGGGTTAAGAGAGACGTGACGGCGTTGCCTCGAGGGCTCTCCCTCAGGGGCAGGCGCGGGATGGGATCTAAGCATAGGAGCGGCAGGAGTAGCGACAAGGGAAGCCCACGTAGCAGGAGCACTGCGAGGGGTCACCGTCAGAGGGTTAACGGTACCCTGCGAAGTCACCGGGGGAACGGAGGCGGGAGGAACTGGAGTAGTGTAGATGACAGTGGGAAGAGGGTTCCTAGTACGAGCAGCAGCGAGAGCTGTCCGGGCGCGTGAAAGCTCGTGAGCTAACTCGTAGTTCAGGAGATAACCGGCAGTGATATAGCGAGAAAGGTGGCTAGTGGGACGATCGCACGCCAGATTAATCAAAGGAAAGCGGATACGCCCATTCTCGTGCAGAGATGGGTAGTAGAAGAAACCTGGGTGGGTGTGCATGCAAACCTCATTGTAGTGCAAGTCTACAAGAGCCTCGATAGCAGCAAACTGAATCGCCTGAGATGGCGTAGAAGCTAGACCACCCGTAGTAGAACGAGTGTAAGCGCCAGAAGGGGAACTGTGGTGTAGAGTGACCTCAGCATAATACTCATACAATGCACCAGCCAGATGCTCCCGATACACCCGATATTCTGGATCAGCACCCTCTGGATAGAGTCGTCGCCACATGTTCTGAAGCAGGTGCGATGATGTGTACGGAGCTGGCTCAGGATGGTACAAGATCGATACTGGAGCCATCTACAGTCACAAACTATACGGTTAGTCATAACAACAAATAAACATGCGTGCAATGCAGCAACCAATTTCTATGACTACCGGCACTCAGACTAAGCTATCTACCATTTCACTAACGCACTAACGGTCTAGCGTGCCCTACAATCAGCGCGGCTCTGATACAAAGCGTTGTGGCACCCCGGCTCAGAGCAACCGGTTCACCCAGCATTGCCAGCCCAGAGATCAAGTCTTCTGGCAATACACAACAACTTGGTATAGAAACAACCACTTTATTGATGCTAGCGGATTACATAAGTGTGATATTACATCAAGATATGAGGCCAAGCGGCACGCACGGTGCTGCTGAACAGTATGTACATTATTTAATGAACATGATGAGGGCCTCGATCACACGAACTACGCGGCATCGGAAGAATGACGAAGTGGAACTCCATAGCACAGGGACACCGACGTGGACACGGCCTAGACGCGAGATGCGGTCCGATGCGAATCGACTTGCCTGAAAGCTGGCATGACATGCCAGGTCAGTACATTGAATGTACTTGCAAGCTCACAACAAACATAAGCACGATGACAGAAAATATCATGACAATTAATCAAATTAATGCAAAAGCAAGAATTACTTAGCATGCAATGGAACCAATATGCGCACCGAGTCTCACAGACCCGCTTACCAGACGGTTACCTCGTAACCAAGCGGTGACCATACCGGGGTCACAACTGAAAACCAACCGCTCATGAACAACTCGAGAGTTCATGAAACACACAGCATCACAACAATCATTTAATTTGCAAGATTAATTATAAAAGTTGATCCATGGTGTGACTTACTTCCGAGCTATGCCCATAACTGAGGACGCGGCAATCGATAGATTAAATACACTGTACAGAGGTAGCTCACTTTACCCACACTACGGAACACCTGGCCTCGCACTCCCATTCGGGTGGACCAATGTGTTCCGACGAAACCCTCCCTTTGTCATAGCACTCTCCCGACCACTCCGACCAACTCCCTCTCAGGGCTAGGTCTTGGGTGGCCCCGTGCCTACCAAAGGCACCAACGGCCACCGTCGTGGCAAAATGGTCCCAAACGGGGACAAGGTACCATAAAAACAAAAACGAGCACACAAGATTATGTCTGCTTACCGAGCCAGGGTATGCACGCCCATAACCTTCCCTCACGGGAGGCATTGGTGAGAGGCACAACAAAGGACCGAATCAAGACCTTCCCACAAGGTAAATGTGGTCGCACTGAATAAAAACCCGATTCAGTGGCACCATGATTTGATCAACATCATATTCAAGTTGAACTTAATCAAGTTTAACTTTGACAAAAACTTTTTATAAATAACAATGATATTGTAACTTAATCACGCAACTTATCGACATGCAATCAAACAACACACGGATATGGACCAAACTAATCTACATAATTAACTTGCAATATTCAGGATCCAAAAACTTCACTGGTCCTAATTCATTTTTATTATCCAGCAATATTTTTATTAGCTCATCATTTATATGAAAATCTCACTTAGTAAAAGAACTATCATTTCTACCATAGCAAATGACTAATGCAAAATTTTATTCTACTTGACCAAACAGGTTCATACAATTTACCAGCAACTAAAACAAGCATACCAAACATGGTAAAGTAACTAGCAATTAACAAAATTTATTTATCAAAATTTTAAATGCAATTAAAACTCATATTCAAATAGAAAATCATAGATATTGAAATTACACCATCCAAATGCTGGTGTGGCTTGCGTTAGTGTAGGGGAGGATCACACCCCTCTTGGTTTGCTTCAGGACAAGCTTCTCCTTCTGAAAATAATTAAACACCACAAAAACAAATATCAAAACCCATTCTGAAAATCACCAGAAATTCTAGACAGCAAGGAAAAATCCACCTTTTGGTGTGCTACTAGAGCTTTCTGAAACAAAGACAATGCAAAAAGAATCAAATCATTTGGACTTGTGGTTTAGAAATGGTGGCTGGTCAAAGTTTGGGTCAATTTCTGAATAAATTTGAATTAAACAGAAATTCCTGGGGGGGGGGGTGACGTCGAAGGCGTAAAAGTGAAATGCGCCTCCACTCGTACCGCTTCGGGCCCGAGTGGTGAGGCTGACGGGCGGGCCCCGCACGTCAAGAGAGAGAGAGAGGGGAAACGAGATCCGAACAAGACGCCGCTTTGCCGGAGCGCACGCCGGCGAGGAAGGGGTTTGAGGCTAGTTTAGCGGGATAGGATTGAAGCTGGGCTTGCGGCGCACCTGCCCGTACCCGTGGCTTGCCGTGGGATGGCCGGAGCTGCTCGCGGCCAAGCTCGCAAGCTTCGGTGGCGGATGGGGTTCGCCGGAGTGGATGAAGACGACGACTAGAGGCGGCTCCGGGGGCTCAGCAGCATCCAGACGGCACCAATAGATCTCCAATGCCACGCCCGAGCAGCTGGTCAAGTCGAGAGGCACCGGAGCGAGGTGGCCAAGCTGCGAAGGTCGCCGGAGTTCTCTGGTCGGGGCAGCCGGCCAGAGGCCTGCCCGACCGGGCTGTGGCCCTTCTACGTGTTCGTGGAGGTGGTGAGGAGTGGTGCGTGGCTATGAAACGAGGAGGGAGGCTCGACATATAGCCGGAGCGAGGGGGGTAACGTGTTGCCGCCGGAGCTCTCTGGAAGCCGGCGAGCAGCGCCGAAGCACACCAGTGCGAGTGGGCAAGCGTGCAGCATCGCTGTAGGAGGCTGTCCACGCTCGTGGACGAGCACAGGGCACATGAGGGAAGCGGACAAGTGCACGCGCACACTGTGGCTTTTGGCCGCGACGTGCCCGTGCTTGTTGCGGCGTCTTCGGCATCGGCAAGCGCCAGAGAGAGGTCAAGGGTGATGGGTCGGGGCTAGTGGCGCGGCGCGGTAGTCGTCGGCGAGCGCTGGATCGAGCACGCATTGAACAGAGGGGATGGCGACACCCAGAGCGCATCGAGTAGCTGCCAGGCACCGTGTCTTCACGCGGTCACCACGCTGGCATGGTCAAGACGACGCGCAAACACGGCCAAACCTTGTCTACGCTCTAGTCCATGCAGTGTTTAGTCTAGGAAAGTTGAAAGCTCATACCCAGGCCGATCAGAATTGACTCAACCAAGCTGGCAAGTTTCTGACCAGAAACATGGTCGCCAAGTTTGGCTGGCTTCTAGATGGCCATTCGGGCTGATCTCCTAGGGTTTAGGTTCTCTTACTAGGGTAGTTAAGCTCAAGAAAGATCAGGGCCAAAAGATCAAGGAAAAATGCACTTGCTGTACAATGTGCATTTCTGGTCCAGAAGAGAAATGATTTTCTATAGAAAAAATATTACAAAAAGTCAGGCAATATTTTTGCTTGGGAAGGTGTGCCAAGGTCCAAAGAATATTCAGGAATTATCTCAGATTTTTAGGAGCATTAAAATGAGGGTTGCTTTGGAGCACAAGTTTCTGAAAAGGGTTTCAGGGAGGAAAATGAATATTTTCCTTTATGAAAAATATTCATTTGATTATTTTGGGGATTTATCAGAGAGATAAGGTTGAATGGGAAGGAGATAGGTCACTTTGGTGAAAGTCAAGGGTATGCCCAAGTGACAAGTGCATTTGAAATGATTCCAGAATCCAAATCAAGGCAAGGCAAAAACCATGTCCGGAAAGAGAGAGAAGGCATGTCCGGAAAAAGAGAGAAGGAAAAATCCAGGCTGTCACAGACATCATTGTGCATTGTAGCTTGCTTATCCACTGTTTGCTTCAAATTATCAGATCTATATTAATGCTTAAATTAATGTAGAATAAACCCAATGCCTATGAAGAAATTTAGTTCTGCATTGTTCTTGTAAGTATCTGTTGTCCTTATATTTGTCAGCTAGTTCTTCATGTACACTTTGCACCTTATTTTCCGTTGTCCTCCATTTTACTACACATCAAATCTACATTTACTCTTGCCAAAATATTGAATAAAACCAATGTTACTGAAGAAGTTTAGCTCCGCATTGCTCTTGTCAGTGCCTTCTGCCTACATGCTGTATTTACATTTGTACTCTGCATCTTAAGTTAAATAATCACCATTCGTTCCTATATTTTCACATCTAAATTTACTCTTAACAAAATGTAGAATAAAGGCAATACTCTTGAAGAAGAGTGTGAGGTAAACTTCTTGAATTGCCCCCCCCCATCAATATGGACAAGGCCTTTATAGAGCCTGTCTTCACTACTAACGTAAGTTTGTTCTCCTCGAGCCTTCAAACTTTGTTGTTTATATTTAGATAGCTATGAGTGCAAATGTTGTTTATTTTTGTCGTCTGCATCAAATTGCTTGTTCAAAGTTTATAAAGTAGAAGTACATAAACATAAGTTTGTCATTCTCAATTTCAGTCTTTAGTTGTACAATCCAGTTCCTTATTCATACCATGTAAATTAAACTAAACATAGCAAGTTATCTTCTTTTGCACTATGTGTATGCTTGTGTTCTTGATCTGTAATCCAGTGGTGTGGTGAGACTACCAACAACAGCACATGTCATATCCTGCTATGTCTCAACTATGAACAATGCCATATTATATTAATGTTATTTAAATCGTGTCTCTTTATTTACCAATTTGAAATGGTATAAATTGACAGTACACTCACCATTCATACTTATACGTTGTTTAAAACTACATCTATGCTTGTGTTCTTGGTCTGTAATCCAGTGGTCTGGTCAAGCTGGCCGCTCCTGCACAATGCCATTTCCTGCCGTCTTAACTATGAACAATGCCTATTATGTTAATGCTATTTTAAACCGTGTCTCTTTATTTTTGACAAAGAAATGAGATGAATTGACAGCGCTGATGCTTATACATGCAAAAACTGTTATCTACCTACTTGTTTCTCTTTCAGGGTGACAACACTGCTGCTAGGAAGAACTGCCACAATGATAGTGATACGAACCCATTGTTTGTCCCTCTAACACATATTCCAGAGGAGAAGGCAAAACATATTGAGGGTAGGGATGCAACCACGAAGTCACATCTTGATGTAGTGTCAAACTTACTCAGTGATACAAGCTCGATGAAGTCACCGCCTGAATCTGTTCGACTTCTCCAGTCTGAAATTCAAGCAGAAATACATGCTTCCGCTCAAATACGACTCGAACTCCAATCTCTATGCAAGATTAACCGTAAGTACATGACGTTTATTGATGCTATGCAGCTTAAGTTGGTGGATATGAGTGCCAAAGAAGCGCAGTCTCATCAGGTTGCTAAGCTGCTTGCGCTGCAGCTGCTGGGACGGGCTAACCTTTCTTGAACTATGTTGAAGTGCTGTCGGTTCTGTCTATTATTTTGTCTGCCTGTTAACTTCCACTGGTGGCGACCTGCCCAGTTTATGTAATCTGCTGTCTGGTTGCCCTTTATTATCACTGGCGGCGAACTTTGATGCCGAGGGGATGTAATATGCTATAATTTCTTTGTTGTATTCTCTAGGTTTATTCTTGGTCGGTATGCTATAATTTAGGCCGGAAGGTTCAGTGGATCTCAGTGTTGTCGGTCTTCAGGGCGGCCCGTTACTCATATGGGCCAAAACGTGGGCCTATAATCATCTTGGGCCATTAGCAGGTCTAAACCTTATGGTTGTTTCCCGCCTTTAACACGTCTAGTAAAGTTCTGGCCAGCTGGGCCAGAGAATACAATGGGCTTTTAACAGGCTAAAACCTAGATTGGGCTAGCGTTGAGCCAAAAAATTCACGGGCCAATACAGGCCGAAACTGCCTAAGGCCCATGTTTGGCCCAAATAGGACGAGCAGTTAACAGGCCAAAATATGTCTGAGGCCCGTTTGGCCCAATAAAATTATGGTCTTTAAGCAGGCCGGTATCTACGCGGGCCATAGGCCTAAAAGTGTCACGGGCCATTATCAGATGGGCTGTAAGCAGGCCGTATTCAACGTGGGCTGTAATTAGGGCCAACTGTTACACGTGCCATTAATAGGCCGGTAGGCTAGTTGGGCTGAAATTTATCCACGAAGACTACGGGCCGTTAAGAGGCCTAAAGTTACTTCGGGCAAGAAATAGCCCAGTGTCTGCATGGGCCATTAAATGGCCTAAAGTTAAACCGGGCCGACAACATCCCAGAGGCACCACATGCCGCTAACATGCCAAAACTATTATCGGGCCGAACTGGTAAACGACCATTTAACAGGCTGAAATACAAACCTATCTTAGAATGGGCCCAAAAGAACAGTGGCCTATTAATGGGCCTGATCCGATATGGGCCGTAATTTGGTCCAAAACACGGCAGGCTGTGAACGGGCCTGATCTGGTATGGGCCTCAATTTGGCCCAAAACATGGCGGGTTGTTAACGGGCCAACCCACTAGTGCCTGAAAAAACATGGTGGGCATTTAGCTGGTCCGGCCTTTTAACCGGAATGGGCCTCTGTTGGGTCGTGCCAGGTGTCGACGTATCATAGGCACCTCCTGTCCAATGAGTGGATGACATCTGTCCTAACGGTGAGCAAACACGTGTTTCCTCCGGCCAATGAGTATTTTACACGTGGAAAATTCCCATTGGTCCGGGCTGTTAACGGGTTATCAGATCCAAAACCGGACCCAATAGCTTAACGGCGTTCCGTTACGGTGGATGCCACATGTCAGTCACCCTTGACGAAAGCACTTCTATGATGCGCGATTTATCGTCATGGAAGTGGACACTTCCGTGATGATAATTTTGGTAATGTCATGGAACACTTCTACGACAACACAGGTATGACTATCTTGATTCTGTCATAAAATTGTCATGGATGTACATGCATGACAGAAAACGTGACCTACTGTGACAAACACGTATCATCACGGAACTGTCTTTTTTTTGTAGTGATAACGGGTGTAAAGCGTGGTAGTCGACCGTGGTCTATCCCCCCTTCTCCTGTGATGTTGAAGGGAGACCGCGAAAGCGGTTCGCCATTGATAACGGCAGACCCCTTCTTTTGGGGTACTACTCATCTTGCGTCTGGGCGAGTTCCTTGTGCCCGTGCATGCTTCTTCAGGGGGCGGCATCCTTCTAGCTTTGGGCCGTCGGAGACGACCATGCTCTCTGTGGAGCCTCCCAGAGCGCCTGGTGCCTGTCATGGCTGCCATGGTAGGGGTCTATGCGATGGGGGTGCGCCCCCTCGGGCGACGGTGGCGAGGAAGGCGGCAGCAACCCATGATGTGCCAAGAGCAAGGAGGACCGCTCCAACGAGGCATGATTGCCGGCAACACCATCATCACCGGTTGGGCCTTCGACAGTGCCACCATCCGCACCTGCCCTCCGGTTTCTTCCTCCCAGCCCGGAGACGGTGCCATCTTGATCCTGGGGAGGCGCCGAATTCCAGCCAGGCCTTCCCTCCGTCTTCTTCGTCTCCTCCTATAATTTCAAGGAGGGGAGGGATAGACGAAAGGCATCATGGGGCACTTACCTTTTTTTCAATCTAAAACATGTTGGCACTTGCCAAACTTTAGTCTAAATTATGTAATTTTCTTTACCCATTTTTGTGTTCTGTAAGATTTGTACTTCATCATCAGCATATTAATGAAAAAGACAAGCCTTCCCGGGTACTTGTGCATGTAACATGTCCATGCAGAGGTGAAATGCCTCTATATGTTTAAGTAAACAAGTTTTCCCTGGCAGGTTATCCTACCGTTGCCCTCAAAAAAATTTCGTGGGGCTAGGCCTGCCGGGCACAAATCACAAAGAGGGACCACCCCCCGCCAAACTTTTTCTGCCAAAGGCCACTAAAACAATCCTGACCGAAGCAACATTTGAGTCAAGGGACGGGAGCACCTAAGTTTCGAAGGCGGCGAGGTTTTCATGCACAAGTCTCTACTTACAGAACATGTATGGATAAGAAAGAACTTATCTGTTTGGTTTGCTGGGGATCACAATGTAGGCTTGTCTTCTCTTCTCTTCTTCAGGACCAAGTCCGTGGTAAGAGCCCGACAGCATAGCGCAGATGGAAAATGATGCCACATGCGATCTTATCTACATGAACATGCTATGCTCATGATATGCTTATGCATGCATGCAATTTGTCAGGGGCTGCCAGCGCTTCATTTATTTCTGTGTTGCTTAGGGTCTACGCCTGGCTTTGTACAAGGGGTTACATGCAACATCGGCAAGGCCTGTACAAAAGGGTGGTTGTTGGTTAGGGCCCGACATCCGCCCCTTACGGGTAGAACTTACGGAGATGCTCAATGTTCCATGAGTTTTGCAACTGAATGCCATCTCCGATCTCCAGATGGACTGCGCCAGGTCTCATGACTTATACTACCCGGTAAGGGCCTTCCCACTTTGGCGTCAACTTGTTTGTACCCTTGGCGGACTGAACATACCTAAGGACAAGGTCACCTTCCTAAAAACTCTGGGCATGAACCCTGCGGTTGTGATAGCGACGCAACGCTTTCTGGTAGCGTGCAGCACGCGTAGCAGCCCAGAGATGGTTCTCCTCAAGTAGTACATCATCATCTCGCCAGTGCTGCTGTTGTCCTACTTCATCGTAGGTAAGCACTCGAGGTGACCCGTATATGAGTTTCATGGGGATAACTACTTCTGCCCCATAGACTAGGGAGAAGGGAGTCTGCCCAGTAGCTCGATTTGGTGTCGTTCTGAGGGACCAAAGAACCACCGGCAGCTCGATGATCCATCGCCTGCCACACTTCTGCAACTTATCGAAGGTTCTTGTCTTGAGTTCTCGCAGCACTTCAGCGTTTGCCCTCTCTGCTTGCCGGTTGCTCCTTGGATGAGCCACGGAGGCAAATGACATTTTGCTTCTAAGGGCATGAACGTATTGCATGAAGGCGCGACTCGTGAATTGGGCGCCGTTGTCGATGATGATTCGGGCAGGGACCCCGAAGCGGCACACCAATCCTTTCAAGAACTTGATAGCTGACTGTGCAGTCACCTTTCTCACGGGCTCCACTTCCGGCCACTTTGTAAACTTGTCGATTGCAATGAACAACAATTCAAAGCCCTCGGTAGCACGGGGGAAGGGTCCCAAGATGTAGAGCCCCAAGACTAAAAATGGTCATGACAAAGGGATTGACTGAAGAGCTTGGGCAGGCTAATGGATATTCTTGGAATGGAACTGGCAGGCTTCACACTTGGTGCTCGATGGCATCTTTGAGGGCCCTGGGCCAGTAGAAACCTTGCCGGAAAGCTCTCCCAACCAAGGCCCTTGATCCAATGTGGGAGCCACACATGCCCTTGTGTATCTTGATGACCCACAAGTATAGGGGATCTATCATAGTCCTTTCGATAATTAAGAGTCTCGAACCCAACAAGGAGCACAAGGAAATGGCAAGCGGTTTTCAGTAAGGTATTCTCTGCAAGCACTCAAATTATCAGTAACAGATAGTTTTGTGATAAGGTAATTTGTAACGGTAACAAGTCATGAAAGTAAATAAGGTGCAGCAAGATGGCCCAATCCTTTTTGTAGCAAAGGACAAGCCTAGACAAACTCTAATATGAAGGAAAACGCTCCCAAGGACACATGGAAATTATCATCAAGCTAGTTTTCATCATGCTCATATGATTCACGTTCGTTACTTTGATAAATTGGTATGTGGGTGGACCGGTGCTTGGGTGCTGCCCTTTCTTGGACAAGCATCCCACTTATGATTAACCCCTATTGCAAGCATCCGCAACTACAAAAGAAGTATTAAGGTAAACCTAACCATAGCATGAAACATATGGATCCAAATCAGCCCCTTACGAAGCAATGCATAAACTAGGGTTTAAGCTTCTGTCACTCTAGCAACCCATCATCTACTTATTACTTCCCAATGCCTTCCTCTTGGCCAAAATAATGGTGAAGTGTCATGTAGTCAACGTTCACATAACACCACTAGAGGAAAGACAACATATATGTCATCAGAATATCAAACGAATACCAAATTCACATGACTACTTATAGCAAGACTTCTCCCATGTCCTCGGGAACAAATGTAACTACTCACAAATCATATTCACGTTCATAATCAGAGGGGTATTAATATGCATAAAGGATCTGAACATATGATCTTCCACCAAATAAACCAACTAGCATCAACTACAAGGAGTAATCAACACTGCTAGCAACACACAGGTACCAATCTGAGGTTTTGAGACAGAGATTGGATACAAGAGATGAACTAGGGTTTTAGAGGAGATGGTGCTGGTGAAGATGTTGATGGAGATTGACCCCCTCCCGATGAGAGGATCGATGGTGATGACGATGGCGACGATTTCCCCCTCCCGAAGGGAAGTTTCCCCGGCAGAACAGCTCCGACGGAGCCCTAGATTGGTTCCGCCAAGGTTCCGCCTCGTGGCGGCGGTGTTTCTTCCTGAAATCTTGCTTATGATATTTTCCAGGGTAAAAGACTTCACATAGAAGAAGATGGGCATCGAAGGCCTACCAGGGGGCCCATGAGGCAGGGGGCGCGCCCAGGGGGGTAGGGCGCGCCCCCCACCCTTGTGGATGGTGGGTGGGCCCCCTCTGTTACTTTCTTCGCTCAGTATTTATTATTAATTCCAGAAATGACTTCCATGGAGTTTCAGGACTTTTGGAGTTGTGCAGAATAGGTCTATAATATTTGCTCCTTTTCCAGCCCAGAATTCCAGCTGCCGGCATTCCCCCTCTTCATGTAAACCTTGTAAAATAAGAGAGAATAGGCGTAAGTATTGTGACATAATGTGTAATAACAGCCCATAAAGCAATAAATATTGATATAAAAGCATGATGCAAAATGGATGTATCAACTCCCCCAAGCTTAGACCTCGCTTGTCCTCAAGGGGAAGCTGATATCGAAAAATATGTCCACATGTTTAGAGATAGAGGTGTCGATAAAATAAAATACGGACATGAGGGCATCATGATCATTCTTATAACAGCAACATATATATATATATATATATATATATATATATATATTGTCATATGATTTCTTATGCTAAAGTAACAATCTATTCACAATGTCAAGTACGAATCATAAACTTCATTGAAAACTAACGAACTATGATCTCGGTCATTGAAGCAATTGCAATTTATCATAACATCGGAAATAGTCAATATAAGAGCTTTTCAGCAAGTCCACATACTCAACTATCATTTAGTCTATCACAATTGCTAACACTCACGCAATACTTATGGTTATGGATCTTTAATCGAAAACAGAGAAAGATAGGGGCTTATAGTGTTGCCTCCCAACCTTTTACCTCAAGGGTAATGTCAACAATAATAGTTCATGCTAACTTACATCTAGTTGGATATATATATCAAGATCTTTCCAACACAATGTGCTTGCCAAAGGATAAAATGTAAAAAGGAAAGGTGAAGATCACCATGACTCTTGTATAAGGTATAAGACAAAAGTAAAAGATAGGCCCTTCGCAGAGGGAAGCAGAGGTTGTCATGCGCTTTATGGTTGGATGCACAAAATCTTAATGCGAAAGAACGTCACTTTATATTGCCACTTGTGATATGGACCTTTATTATGCAGTCCGTCGCTTTTATTGCTTCCACATCACAAGATCGTATAAAGCTTATTTTCTCCACACTAATAAATCATACATATTTAGAGAGCAATTTTTATTGCATGCAACGATGACAACTTACTTGAAGGATCTTACTCAATCCATAGGTAGATATGGTGGACTCTCACGGCAAAACTGGGTTTAAGAATATTCGAAAGCACAAGTAGTATCTCTACTTGGTACAAAGAATTTGGCTAGCATGAGGGAGAAAGGCAAGCTCAACATGTTGGATGATCCATGACAATATACTTTATTTCGGATATAAGAAAACATAACCCATTACGTTGTCTTCCTTGTCCAACATCAACTCTTTAGCATGTCATATTTTAATGAGTGCTCACAATCATAAAAGATGTCCAAGATAGTATATTTATATGTGAAACCTCTCTTTCTTTATTACTTCCTATTAATTGCAACGATGACCAAAACTATATTTGTCAACTCTCAACAACTTTTACTCATCATACTCTTTCTATGTGAAGTCATTACTCTCCATCAGATCAATATGATCTCTTTATTTCTTTTTATTCTTTCTCTTTTCTTTTATTCCCTCAAGATCATGGCAAAATAATCAAGCCCTTGACTCAACACTAATCTTTATTATATATAGCTCACGGACTCGATTACATAGAGGGATCATAAAGCAAAACTCAAAACTAGATCATACCAAAACTTTATTCTACTAGATCAAGATATTACTAAAAGGATTGAACTAAAAAACGGTAAAGATAGGAGTGTGATGGTGATTCAATACCGGGGCACCTCCCCCAAGCTTGGCAGTTGCCAAGGAGAGTGCCCATACCCATGTGATTATATCTAATTTGCTGGTGAAGAAGATGGTGGAGTTGTTGATGATGTGGGCTTGTCGTCCATCTTCCAAGGCATAGGCTCGCCATCATAGAAGGATGATCGAGTCTCCGGGATCCTCAAATCTGCAACCAAACTCATCCTCTTGAATCTATATTCATACTCACAGTTTTGGTTTTGCAGGTCATAGATTTGGGCTTGGAGATGCTCGATCTTCTTGTGAAGCTTGAAGATAGTCTCCCCAATGTTCTTGGCATCCAGCTTGTGGTTGTTGGTGAACTCTGCGATCATCATGTGGTTGGCGTTGAGTCCACGTTCCACCATCCCCTAGCACTTGAAAACTTGTTGTTCCATTGCTTCGAGCCTCGTCTCCACGCTTCCGGTCCTCCTTGGTCCCTCAACATCACGGATGTGCGGCAACCCATCATGCATCTCAATGGTTTGAGGGTGTTGCAGCACCTCCGGGAGGTAGGGGTTGATGACCTTCTCGAAGAACTTGTCCTTGGGGGCGCTTGGAGACGTCATGGTGATCTAGATCTATCAGAAAAACAGCTCGAAACGAAAACAGAGGATACTTGCGGGATATGGTGGTCAAAACCTCTAGGAGATTATATAATGAATTTTTACCGACAGAAAGAAGTATCGTGCAAGAAAACGGAGTCCGGAGAGCACACGAGGTGCCCATGAGGTAGGGGGCGCGCCCAGGGGGATAGGGCGCGCCCTCCACCCTCGTGGACGCCTCGTGTCCTTCCTGCACTACTTCTTATTTTCCTATTTTTTTAATATTCCAAAACGGAGAAAAATTGCCATTAGAACTGTTTTGGAGTCGGTTTACTTACCGTACCACATACCTATTCCTTTCGGAGTCTGAAACGTTCTGGAAAGTGTCCCTTATGTACTCCTCCGGGGTTACGGTATCAATAACATTAGTTTCACCATTTATAGGATTACCTGAGATATAATGTTTGATTCTTTGACCGTTCACCACCTTCGGGTTTGTGCCTTCGAAGTTGTTGATTTTTATGGCACCGGAACGGTAGACCTCCTGGATAACGTAAGGACCTTCCCATTTAGAGAGAAGCTTTCCTGCAAAAAATCTTAAACGAGAGTTGAGTAGCAACACATAATCACCTACATTAAACTCATGCTTTTGTATCCTTTTGTCATGCCATCTTTTAACTTCTTCTTTGAACAGTTTGGCATTCTCATAGGCCTGGGTTCTCCATTCATCAAGTGAGCTAATGTCAAATAACCTCTTCTCACCGGCAAGTTTGAAATCATAATTGAGCACTTTAATAGCCCAATATGCCTTATGTTCTAGTTCGAGAGGTAAGTGACATGCTTTTCCATAAACCATTTTATACGGAGACATACCCATAGGATTTTTATATGCAGTTCTATAGGCCCATAATGCATCATCAAGTTTCTTGGACCAATTCTTTCTAGATCTATTAACAGTCTTTTGCAAAATTAATTTGAGCTCTCTATTACTAAGTTCCACTTGACCACTAGATTGTGGATGGTACGGAGATGCAATTCTATGATTAACGTCATACTTAGCAAGCATTTTATGAAAGGCACCATGAATAAAATGTGAACCACCATCAGTCATTAAGTATCTAGGGACTCCAAACCTCAGAAAAATGACTTCCTTAAGCATCTTAATAGAGGTGTTATGATCAGCACTACTAGTTGGAATATCTTCTACCCACTTAGTAACGTAATCAATAGCAACTAAAATATGTGCGTACCCATTAGAGGAAGGAAACGGTCCCATATAATCAAACCCCCAAACATCAAATGGTTCAATAACAAGTGAATAGTTCATAGGCATTTCCTAATGTCTACTAATATTACCAATTCTTTGACATTCATCACAAGACAAGACAAACTTACGGGCATCTTTGAAGAGAGTAGGCCAATAAAAACCGGATTGCAATACCTTATGTGCAGTTCTATCTCCAGCGTGGTGTCCTCCATAAGCCTCAGAGTGACACTTGCGTAGGCTCTGTTCCTGTTCATGCTCAGGTACACAACGTCTAATAATACCGTCTACTCCTTCTTTGTAAAGGTGTGGGTCATCCCAGAAGTAATGTCTTAAATCATAGAAAAACTTTTTCCTTTGCTGGTGTGTGAAACTAGGTGGTATAAATTTAGCAACAATGTAATTAGCATAATCAGCATACCATGGAGTAGTACAAGAAGCATTGATGACAGCTAATTGTTCATCAGGAAAGTTATCATCAATAGGTAGTGGGTCATCAAGAACATTCTCTAACCTAGACAAGTTGTCTGCAACGGGGTTCTCAGCCGCCTTTCTATCAATAATATGCAAATCAAATTCTTGTAGCAAGAGAACCCCTCTAATAAGTCTAGGTTTAGCATATTTCTTTTCCATAAGATATTTAATAGCAGCATGATCAGTGCGAACAGTTACTTTAGAATTAACAATATAAGGTCTGAACTTAGCACAAGCAAATACAACTGCTAAAAATTCTTTTTCAGTAGTAGCATAATTTCTCTGGGCATTGTCTAGACTTTTATTAGCATATTGGATAACATTTAATTTCTTATCAACTCTTTGTCCTAGAATAGCACCTACAGCATAATCACTAGCATCACACATAATTTCAAAGGGTAAATTCCAATCAGGTCGCTAAACAATAGGTGCAGAAATCAAGGCTTTCTTAAGTATTTCAAATGCTTCTACACAATCGTCATCAAAGACAAAAGGAATATCTTTTTGTAAGAGATTAGTCAGAGGCTTAGAGATTTTTTAGAAGCCTTTAATGAACCTCCTATAAAAACTGGCATGACCAAGGAAACTTCTTATACCTTTAATGTCCTTGGGACACGGCATCTTTTCAATAGCATCAACTTTAGCTTTATCAACTTCAATACCTTTTTCAGAAATTTTATGCCCCAAGACAATACCTTCATTAACCATAAAGTGGCACTTCTCCCAATTCAAGAAAAGATTAGTTTCTTCACATCTCTGGAAAACTCGATCAAGGTTGCTCAAGCAATCATCAAAAGAAGTTCCATATACGGAGAAATCATCCATGAAAACCTCAACAATCTTTTCACAAAAATCAGAGAATATAGCCATCATGCATCTTTGAAAGGTAGCAGGTGCATTACATAAACCAAAAGGCATACGTCTATAAACAAAGGTACCGAAAGGACAAGTAAAAGTGGTCTTTTCTTGGTCCTCTTTTGACACAGGTACTTGAGAGAAACCAGAATAACCATCTAGAAAGCAAAAATATGTATGTTTGGATAATCTTTGTAGCATTTGATCAATAAAAGGTAAAGGGTAATGATCCTTTTTAGTAGCTTTATTTAATTTGCGGAAATCAATTACCATTCTATAACCTGTAACAATTCTTTGTGGGATCAATTCATCTTTATCATTAGGAACAACAGTAATACCTCCCTTCTTAGGGACGCAATGGACATGACTTACCCACTGACTATCAGCAACGGGATAAATTATACCTGCCTCCAGAAGCTTTATTATTTCTTTCCTTACCACTTGTTTCATCTTAGGATTTAACCGTCGTTGGTGATCAACAACTGGTTTTGCGTCTTTCTCCAATTTTATTTTGTGCTGGCATAAAGTGGGACTAATGCCCTTAAGATCATCAAGAGTATATCCAATAGCAGCACGGTGCTTCTTCAGAGTTTTCAATAATTTCTTTTCCTCATGCTCTGAAAGGTTAGCACTAATAATAACATGATATATCTTCTTCTCATCAAGGTAAGTATCTCTAAGAGTATCAGGTAACGGTTTAACCTCAAACACGGGATCACCCTTGGGTGGAGGAGGATCCCCTAGGATTTCAACAGGCAAGTTGTGTTTCAAAATAGGTCCCTGTTTAAAGAATACTTCATCTATTTCCCTTCTTTCATTCATAAACATATCATTTTCATGGTCGAGCAAATATTGTTCTAAAGGATCATTAGGAGGCACGACAATAGAAGCAAGACCAATAATTTCACCTTTACTAGGCAATTCCTCATCACGGGGTTGTCTACGAAATTTAGCAAAATTGAACTCATGAGACATATCTCCTAAACCAATAGTAACAACATCCTTTTCGCAGTCTATCCTAGCATTAACAGTATTCAAGAAGGGTCTACCAAATATGATGGGACAAAAGTTATCTTGTGGAGAACCAAGAACAAGAAAATCAGTAGGATATTTAACTTTCCCACACAAGACTTCAACATCTCTAACAATCCCAACTGGTGAAATAGTATCTCTATTGGCAAGCTTAATTGTAACATCAATTTCTTCTATCTCAGCAGGTGCAATATCATGCATAATTTCTTTGTATAAGGAATGAAGTATTGCACTTGCACTAGCACCCATATCACATAAGCCATGATAAGAATGATCTCCTATCTTAACAGAAATAATAGGCATGCCTACAATAGGTCTATGTTTATTTTTAGTATCAGGTCTAGCAATTCTAGCAGCTTCATTACAGAAGTAAATAACATGCCCATCAATATTATCAACAAAGAGATCCTTAACCATAGCAATACTAGGTTCAACTTTAATTTGCTCAGGAGGTTTGGGTGTCCTAATATTACTTTTGTTGACCACAGTTGAAGCTTTAGCATGATCCTTTATTCTAACAGGGAAAGGTGGTTTCTCAATATAAGTAGTAGGAACGACAGGATCATTATAAGTGATAGTCTTTTCTTCAACTTTAATAGGTGCAACTACTTTTACTTCAATGGGAGGATTATATTTAAACCACTTCTCCTTAGGGAGATCAACATGAGTAGCAAAGGATTCACAGAAAGAAGCTACTATCTCAGAGTCAAGTCCATATTTAGTGCTAAATTCACGGAAAACATCGGTATCCATAAAAGATTTAACACAATCAAACTTACGTGTTATACCTGACTCCTTACCTTCGTCGAGGTCCCAATCTTCAGAGTTGCGTTTAATTCTTTCCAATAACTCCTATCTGAATTCAATAGTCTTCATCATAAAAGAACCAGTACAAGAAGTATCGAGCATGGAGCGATTATTGAGAGAAAGCCGAGCACAAAAAATTTGAATAATAATTTCTCTTGAGAGCTCATGATTGGGGCATGAATATAACATTGACTTAAGCCTCCCCCAAGCTTGAGCGATGCTTTCTCCTTCGCGAGGCCTAAAATTATATATATATAATTACGATCACGATGAACAAGATGCATAGGATAAAACTTCTGATGAAATTCCAATTTCAATCGGTTCTAGTTCCATGATCCCATATCATCACATAGCCTAATCCATGTCAATTCCTTTCCTTCAAAGATAAAGGCAAGACCTCCTTCTTGATAACATCCTCGGGCATACCTGCAAGCTTAAATAATCCACAAACTTCATCCGCATAGCTTAGGTGCAAATCGGGATGTAATGTTCCATCTCCTGTAAAAGGATTAGCTAGCAGTTTCTCTATCATAACCGAAGGAATTTCAAAGTACACATTTTCAGTAGGTTTAGTAGGTTGAAGAGCAACTCTTTGCTCTACTCGTCGGTGTGAAGATACCCCGAACAAGACCCTCAAAGGATTATGTTCCATAGTAACAAGTGACAGTAAATTTCAGCACACTATATAAATTTTTCCTTACCAAATTCCACCTACCAAAGGCGCTTCACTCCCTGGAAATGGTGCCAGAAAAGAGTCTTGATGACCCACAAGTATAGGGCATCTATCATAGTCCTTTCGATAGGTAAGAGTGTCGAACCCAACGAGGAGCAGAAGGAAATGACAAAGCGGTTTTCAGTAAGGTATTCTCTGCAAGCACTGAAATTATCGGTAACAGATAGTTTTGTGATAAGGTAATTTGTAACAGGTAACAAGTAATGAAAGTAAATAAGGTGCATCAAGATGGCCCAATCCTTGTTGTAGCAAAGGACAAGCCTGGACAAACTCTTATATGAAGGAAAACGCTCCCGAGGACACATGGGAATTATCGTCAAGCTAGTTTTCATCTCGCTCATATGAGTTACTTTGATAATTTGGTATGTGGGTGGACCGGTGCTTGGATGCTGCCCTTTCTTGGACAAGCATCCCACTTATGATTAACCCCTATTGCAAGCATCCGCAACTACAAAAGGAGTATTAAGGTAAACCTAACCATAGCATGAAACATATGGATCCAAATCAGCCCCTTACGAAGCAACGCATAAACTAGGGTTTAAGCTTCTGTCACTCTAGCAACCCATCATCTACTTATTACTTACCAATGCCTTCCTCTAGGCCCAAATAATGGTGAAGTGTCATGTAGTCGATGTTCACATAACACCACTAGAGGAAAGACAACATACATCTCTTCAAAATATCGAACGAATACCAAATTCACATGACTACTATAGCAAGACTTCTCCCATGTCCTCAGGACTACTCACAAATCATATTCATGTTCATAACCAGAGGGGTATTAATATGCATAAAGGATCTGAACATATGATCTTCCACCAAATAAACCAACTAGCATCAACTACAAGGAGTAATCAACACTACTAGCAACCCACAGGTACCAATCTGAGGTTTTGAGACAAAGATTGGATACAAGAGATGAACTAGGGTTTTAGAGGAGATGGTGCTGGTGAAGATGTTGATGGAGATTGACCCCCTCTCGACGAGAGGAGCGATGGTGATGACGATGGCGATGATTTCCCCCTCCCGGAGGGAAGTTTCGCCGGCAAAACAGCTCCGCCGGAGCCCTAGATTGGTTCCGCCAAGGTTCCGCTTCGTGGCAGCGGTGTTTCTTCCCGAAAGCTTGCTTATGATTCTTTCCAGTGTAAAAGACTTCATATAGCAGAAAATGGGCAGCGGAGGCCTGCCAGGGGGCCCACAAGGCAGGGGGGCGGGGCCTGGGGGTAGGGCGCGCCCCCCACCCTCGTGGATGGTGGGTGGCCCCCCCTCTGGTACTTTCTTCGCTCAGTATTTTTTATTAATTCCAAAAATGATTTCCGTGGAGTTTCAGCACTTTTGGAGTTGGCAGAATAGGTCTCTAATATTTGCTCCTTTTCCAGCCCAGAATTCCAGCTGCCGGCATTCCCCGTCTTCATGTAAACCTTGTAAAAGAAGAGAGAATAGGCATAAGTATTGTGACACAATGTGTAATAACAGCCCATAATGCAATAAATATTGATATAAAAGCATGATGCAAAATGGACGTATCATATCTCTGCCAGCAGTTCCTTTCCTCCTTCTAGCAAATGCACTTCAATTTCACACCGCTGGGCCTTATTCTGTACAGCGCGTCGTCGAGAACTTATACATACTGGCCCTTTGGGCTACTCTCTCAGCTTATTCTTGCTCTTCGGGAAGTTCCCCTGTTTGGAGGAACCGAGCGATGTGCCGTGCCCAAGTTGGAGCATGAGGCTCGGCAACAAGGACTAGCGGCACCTCCTCATTCACGGGAGCGCACTCCTCGACCGGAGAAGTTGGTAGTTTGGCGGGTGCAGGATCGAAAGTATGTCTAGAGGGGGGTGATTAGACTACTTGACCAAATAAAAATCTAGCCTTTTCCTAATTTTAAGTCTTGGCAGATTTTAGCAACTTAGCACAAATCAAGTAATCAACCTACACATGCAATTCTAAGAGTATAGCAGCGGAATGTAAAACAATTGCATATGAAGGTAAAGGGAGGAGTTTGGAGCGAGCAAACGCAATGTCGACACGGAGATTTTTATCCGTGGTTCCGATAGGTGGTGCTATCGTACATCCACGTTGATGGAGACTTCAACCCACTAAGGGTAACGGCTGCGCGAGTCCACGGAGGGCTCCACCCACGAAGGGTCCACAATGAAGTAACCTTGTCTATCCCACCATGGCCATCGCCCATGAAGGACTTGCCTCACTAGGGTAGATCTACACGAAGTAGGCGATCTCCTTGCCCGTACAAACTCCTTGGTTCAACTCCACAATCTTGACGGAGGCTCCCAAGTGACACCTAGCCAATCTAGGAGACGCCACTCTCCAAAAGGTAATAGATGGTGTGTTGATGATGAACTCCTTGCTCTTGTGCTTGAAATGATAGTCTCCCCAACACTCAACTCTCTCTCATAGGATTGGATTTGGTAGAAAGATGATTTGAGTGGAAAGCAACTTGGGGGAGGCTAGAGATCAAGATTTATGTGGTTGGAATGGAATATCTTGGTCTCAACACAAGTGTAGTTGGTTCTCTCTAAGAAAATGTATCTTGGAAGTTTAGGCATGTTCTGATGGCTCTCTCCACGAATGAAGAGTGGGTGGAGGGGTATATATAGCCTCCACACAAAATCTAACCGTTACACACAAATCAAACTCGGTGGGACCGAATCAGAAAACTCGGTCAGACCGATTTAGTTCAAAATGCGAACGTTAGGATTTTCGGTGGGACCGACATGTCAACTCGGTGGGACCGATATCATTAGGGTTAGGGCATAACATAATCTCGGTTGGACAGATTACACAAACTCAGTGAGGCCGATTTTGGTAATAAGCAAACAGAGAGTTGGTCAGGCAAACTCGGTGGGACCGATTCGCTCGTCTTGGTGGGACCGAAGCGTTATGAAAAGGAAACAGAGAGTTTGCATTGCAGACTCGGTGGGACCGATCGCTCATCTCGGTTAGAATGAAACGTTACAAAGGGAAACAGAGAGTTTGCAATCCCGTCTCGGTGAGACCGAGATCCCTATCGGTGAGACCGAAGTGACTAGGGTTTGTGGCAGTGGCTATGTCAAATGAACTCGGTGGCGCCGGATGGATCAAATCGGTGGGGCCAAGTTTGACTTTTGGTTTGGGACATATGTGGATATTAGAAAGTGGCTGAGGGCTTTGGAGCATATCACTAAGCACTTTGAGCAAGCAAGCCATTAAGCAACACCTCATCCCCTTTTAATAGTATTGGCTTTTCCTATGGACTCAATGTGATCTTGGATCACTGAAAGTAAAATGTAGAGTCTTGGACTTTGAAGCTTCAGCCAATCTTTTGTCCTTAGCATTTTGAGGGGTCCACATTCCTTATGCATGCCATGCCAATCATTGAACCTTCCTGAAATATTTATCTTGTAATGGCACTAGTTCAATGAGCTATATGTTGTTAATCATTACCAAAACCACCCAGGGATAGTTGCACTTTCAGCGGGAGGGTGCAGCTTGTCGGCCGAAGAGGAGTCATTCCTGCCAAGCTCTCTGACGGGGGCTTCGGGGAGCTCTGCCGGGAGAGCCTTGCCGGAGTCCAGTTTCCTCCATTTTTTGGCCATCGTTGTCGGGGATACGAATGGTTGAGTCAGATGGAGAACAAAAGTCCCTGGTTCCATAGGGAGTTTTTGCGCAGCGCACTTTGACAGATGATCAGCAATGCTGTTTTCTGCACGTGGTATGTGCTCTGTTTGTAATCCGTCAAAGCGCTCCTCCAATTTTCTCACTTCCTTGACGTATGCCTCCATCAATGGGCTTTGGTAATCCTTGTTCACTTTCCTAATCACTTGTTGTGAATCTCCACGGATGATTAGCTTCTTGATTCCCAGTTCTGTCGCAATCCTGAGCCCGACAAGGAGCCCTTCGTACTCCGCAGTGTTGTTGGTAGCCTTCTCCGGGGCAAAATGCATCCGAACAATGTACTTGAGGTGCTCCCTAGTGGGAGCAACAAGAAGCACGCCAGCTCCTGCACCTTGCAGGAAGAAGGCACCGTCAAAGTACATGATCCATTCTTGGGGTGCTTCCTTGCCGGAGATGATTGTCTCCAGTACTTCTTCATCATCGGTTGGCGTCCACTCTGCAATGAACTTTGCTAGTGCGCTGCTCTGAACAGTTGATGTTCTTTCAAACTTCAAACCAAAGTTGGACAACTCCAAAGCCCATTCAACAATCCTGCCAGTGGCCTCAGGGTTTTGGAGTATGAGTTGCAAGGGGAAACGGGTGACGACCGTGATCTCGTGGGCATGGAAGTAGTGGTGTAGTTTCATTGAGGCCATGATGAGGCCAAAAATCAACTTCTGCTCACCAGAGTACCTTGACCTAACCCCCTGTAATAGAAATACACTGGGCGCTATACCACTTTCTTCCTTGCCGTGACCATGGAACTACCTCCGCTGCCCTACTCTTCCTCGCCTTGGACTAACTCTGGCCTTGCCGGGATGGGTTCACATTCTCCTCCAGAGGGGACAACGGTGGCGGGTGTTGCTTCATCTACCTCCCGCTGCGCTACCAGTGCTGAACTAACCACTTGATTAGTTGCTGCTAAATATAGCAGCAACGGTTCTTGTGGTTTAGGAGCGACTAGGGTGGGCACATAGGAAAGGTAGGCCTTCTGATCTTGTAGCGCAGCGTCCGCCTCCGGGGTCCACTCCACGGGCCCTGCCATCTTCAAGATTTTGAAGAACGACAAGGCGCGCTCGACAGACTTGGAAATTAACCTACTCAGCGCGGCAACGCATCTAGTCAAACGTCTCACGTCCTTAACTATCTTGGGTGCTTGAATCTCCTCGATAGGCTTGATCTTGTCGGGGTTGGCCTCTATCCCCCGATGGGACACAAAGAATCCAAGTAGCTTGCCGGAAGGAAATGCCAAACATAGACTTCTCTGGGTTCAACTTCAAGTTGATCTTGCGCAGATTTGCAAAAGTCTCTTCCAAGTCATGAGTGAGGGTTGCTCTGTCCTTGGTCTTGACCATTATATCATCCATGTAAGCTTCAATGTTTATGTGCAACTGGGACTCAAAGCCTATCTGGACTGCTCTTGCGAAAGTGGATCTAGCGCTCTTCAACCCTAAGGGCATCCGTACAAAGTAGTGTGTGCCACATGGGGTTATGAACGCGGTCTTCTCCTCGTCTTCCTTGGACATGAAGATCAGGTGGTATCCAGAGTATGCATCCAGGAAAAAAAGCAGGTCACACCCGGAGGTGGAATCCATGATCTGGTCGATGCGCGGCAAGGGAAGTGGGTCCTTCGGGAATGACTTGTTCATATCCGTAAAATCTATGCAAAGCCTCCATTTCCCATTTGCCTTGCGTACCACCACATAATTTGCTAACCATGTTGGATGCAGTACTCCTCTGACCAGGCTAGCTGCCTCAAGTTTCTTGATCTCCTCGGCAATGAACTACTGTCGCTTGATATGTCTCCAATGTATCTATAATTTTTTATTGTTCCATGCTATTATATTATCTGTTTTGGATGTTTTATGTGCATTAATATGCTATTTTATATTATTTTTGGGACTAACCTATTAACCTAGAGCCCAGTGTCAGTTCCTGTTTTCCCCTGTTTTTTAGTTTCGCAGAAAAGGAATAACAAACGGAGTCCAAACGGAATAAAACCTTCGCGATGATTTTCCTAGGACCAGAAGACAGCCAGGAGACTTGGAGATGAAGTCAGAAGAGCCATGAGGTGGTGTAACGCCCCGAGACCGACGCTCCAGACGCCTGCCATGTTTTGCGTGACCGTCGGGTGTTTATTTGTTTGTTGCATTTATCATCGCGTCTTTTGCATTGCATCGGCACTCGTTGCCGTCTTTGTTTTTAAAAACTTGCATCCGCTCGTAGTTGCCGCGTCCCTCTCTGAGTCTAACCGGAACCTCCCCGATTTTCGATTCTCTCTTGTCTGACCGTTTGACCCTCTCTGCACAACCACCGAACCCCTCCTTGCGTAGTGCATACACCCCTCTCGCGCGTCCGGAACCTCCCCGAACCCGACCCGGGTTGTTGTCACCGTTGGATTCGGATCATCCCCAAACACCTACAAAATATCACCGTTTTCTTTGTTGGACTCTCCACAGCCTTTTTTCTCGACCGTTCAATTTTGATCGGAGGGCCCGTTTTGCCTTAAGCTAGTCCACCTAGCTATTTAAACAGCCTAACCCTAGTTTTTAGGAGGCTTGTCCCATCCATCCTTTCTCTGCCGCCGCCACTCCCTCCATCCTCCTCTTCCTCGGGATCTCCCCCGCTCCAGATCAGCAGCCACCACCTTCCCCTCCTCGAAGTTGCGACCGATCCAACCAGGAGCATCGCTCAAACCCCCTCACTTTTCTCTCTCTTTTGTCTCTGTCCCGTAGGAGTACCCATCCATGGCGCCAGGAGAAGATCGCCCCGACCACCTCGTAACCAGCTCGCCGGAGCAGAGCTCCTCCTCTGCCACCCTTGCCCGTTCCCAGCCGGATCCTGCCAGCAGGGCCCCGTCCCCATCTCGGGCGCCCCAAGTTCCGCCGCCGCTGCCGTTCCACTACCATGGCACCTCGGCCTCCTCTGCTTCCCGCGTCGCCCGAGTCCCCCTGTCTCGCCGGACCTCCTTCCGCCGTCGCCAAGTCCTGCCGTGGCCGTCACCCCGCTACTGCATTCCTGTCCAGTGCCGCCGCGCCCTGCTTCCTCTGCATCAAGGACGAGGCCAGCGCCAAGTCCAGTGCCGCCGGCCATGGAGCTCCTGCCTCCGCTGCCGTCCGTCCGCGCGGCCGCCCCACTTCATCTCCGCCTTGATCCGATGCCGCCGGACCCGCTCTTTCCTGGCCTCCTCGCTGCCGAACCGTGGGTTCTCCTCAGGCCATCGCGCGCCCGTCGCCCTCGCCTTCTCTCTTCTTCCCCTTTCCGTTCTGGTTCTCTGAATATCTCTCTCTCTCTGTCCTTGCCTCGAACAGGAGCATCAGCCGGTGCCACCATCATCGGAGATGGGCTCCCCCCCGGCCGGATCCGACCCCCTGGGGACCCGCGCCCCCGCCGGACCTCCTTCCTCCGCGCCAAGTCCGCCCGTCATCCCCTGTTTCGCCTGGTCCTCAGCCAAGGAGGACGAGCAGCGCTGCTGCCTGCTCGATCCGCCCGCATGCGTGCCTCACGCGTTGACCACTTTCACTCCACGCGCTTGGGCCTCATCCACAGCACCAAGGCCCAGCCTCCCCTCGGCCCATCCGCGTGAACCCAGCTCTGCCAGCCCACTGTGAGCAGCTCCCCGCGCTTTGGGCCTGATCTCCATTTTGGGCCCAGATCTGTTTTTTTCTTCTGCTGCGAATTTAGCTATTATCCAGAGTATTGCAGTTTTACAGAAAAACCCCTCATGTTCATGCATTAATAATTAATTAACCGTGCATCTTTTGTTAATAATTTATATATGTAAAATGCTTAGAATTTGGTGTAGATTAATAATTTGCCACTCTCATCCATGTTTAAAATGTTTAAAATGCTGTTTGTTTAAATTTGCTTAAATGCCATGTTAAAATGATTTAATTCATAACTAATTAACCATAACTCGGATTTAAATAAACTATATATGTAACTTGCTTGGAAAAATGCCTAGTTTAACATGGTGCACTTCATTTTGCTGTTTAACAACATTAAAATTGCGTTTATGGCAGAACAGTACCAAATCTACAATATGCATATGAGGATTTTCCGGAATTGTTGTTGTTTGTTTCCGGCCTCATTTAACTTGCTTAAATAGTTAGTTTTCATATGCCTCGCCTCTTGCCATGTTAATCAACATTTAATATTGTTGTGTACTTAAACAAGAGCGAACTAAATAATTGATGTGGCGTTTCGTCAATATGCAACTCGTTGCATATTGAGCTCCACATAATTTTTAGTGTTGATTGGTGCATTTGCCATGCCATGCCTCATTAAACCGGACATGCATCATACTTGATTGTGCATCATGCCATGTTTATGTGGTGGTTGTTTACTATGTTGTTTGTTTCTTTCCGGGTTGCTTCTCTCGTTAGCTTCGGTTTTGTTCCGGAGTTGTGAGGATTCGTTCGACTACATCCGTTTGTCTTCTTCATGGACTCGTTCTTCTCCCTTGCGGGATCTCAGGCAAGATGACCGTACCCTCGAAATCACTTCTATCTTTGCTTGCTAGTTGTTCGCTCTATTGCTATGCCGCGTTACCTACCACTTGCTATACCATGCCTCCCAAATTGCCATGAAACCACCTCTAACCTTTGTCACCCTTCCTAGCAAACCGTTGTTTGGCTATGTTACTGCTTTTGCTCAGCCCCTCTTATAGCGTTGCTAGTTGCAGGTGAAGATGAAGATTGCTCCATGTTGGATTATGTTTATGTTGGGATATCACAATATCTCTTATTTAATTAATGCATCTATATACTTGGTAAAGGGTGGAAGGCTCGGCCTTATGCCTGGTGTTTTGTTCCACTCTTGCTGCCCTAGTTTCCGTCATACCGGTGTTATGTTCTTTGATTTTGCGTTCCTTACGCGGTTGGGTGATTTATGGGACCCCCTGGACAGTTCGCTTTGAATAAAACTCCTCCAACAAGGCCCAACCTTGGTTTTACCATTCGCCTACCTAAGCCTTTTTGCCTTGGGTTCTGCAGACTCAAGGGTCATCTTTATTTTAAACCCCCGGGCCAGTGTTCCTCTGAGTGCTGGTCCAAACTAGAGCCACATGGAGCGCCACCTCGGGGAAACTCAAGGTCTGGTTTTAGTTGTACATAGTGTTCATCCGGTGTGCCCTGAGAACGAGATATGTGCAGCTCCTATCAGGATTTGTCGGCACATTCGGGCGGCTTTGCTGGTCTTGTTTTACCATTGTCGAAATGTCTTGTAAACCGGGATTCCGAGACTGATCGGGTCTTCCTGGGAGAAGGTTTATCCTTCGTTGACCGTGAGAGCTTATAATGGGCTAAGTTGGGACACCCCTGCAGGGTATTATCTTTCGAAAGCCGTGCCCGCCGTTATGTGGCAGATGGGAATTCGTTAATATCCGGTTGTAGAGAACTTGACACTTGACCTTAATTAAAACGCATCAACCGCGTGTGTAGCCGTGATGGTCTCTTCTCGGCGGAGTCCGGGAAGTGAACACGGTTTCTGGGTTATGTTTGACGTAAGTAGGAGTTCAGGATCACTTCTTGATCATTGCTAGTTCACGACCGTTCCGTTGCTTCTCTTCTCGCTCTCATTTGCGTATGTTAGCCACCATATATGCTAGTGCTTGCTGCAGCTCCACCTCATTACACCATCCTTTCCTATAAGCTTAAATAGTCTTGATCTCGCGGGTGTGAGATTGCTGAGTCCTCGTGACTCACAGATACTTCCAAAACAGTTGCAGGTGCCGATGATACCAGTGCAGGTGACGCAACTGAGCTCAAGTGGGAGCTCGATGAAGATCTTGTTCGTTGTGTTGTTTCTTTTCATGTTGATCAGTAGTGGAGCCCAGTTGGGACGATCAGGGATCTAGCAGTTGGGTTGTCTTCTTTTCTTTTGGTTCCGTAGTCGGACCTATGTGTGTATCTTGAATGATGTATGATTTATTTATGTATTGTGTGAAGTGGCGATTGTAAGCCAACTCTTTATCCCATTCTTGTTCATTACATGGGATTGTGTGAAGATGACCCTTCTTGCGACAAAACCACAATGCGGTTATGCCTCTAAGTCGTGCCTCGACACGTGGGAGATATAGCCGCATCGTGGGCGTTACAAGTTGGTAATCAGAGCCATCCCCGACTTAGGAGCCCCCTGCTTGATCGAATCGCTGGCGTTGTTGAGTCTAGAACAAAAATGTTTTGAGTCTTAGGATTATATATATCGGAGAGTAGGATTCTTTTTACTCCTCAGTCCCTTCGTCGCTCTGGTGAGGTCTCCTGACGTAGAAGTTTTGACTCTTCTCTCCTCAAATTTCACTAAATTTTTTTAGGATCACGCGGGTATCTTGGAATCGTTCCGATGGTTTTGTGACGAGAACATTGTTCTTGGTGCCTCCTGACATTTAGGGGTTGTGGCAGTGTCCCGGGGAGTTGAGCTCCGAGGTGTTGTCGTCACAATTTTATCGTTGCAGTTCTGGAATACCTGAGTTTCGCCGACATCGAAATCTCTTTTATGCAGTTGTTGGTGAGATCACCTCGACGCCACCCAGTACTGGGGCGGGAGTTCGGGAGTATTGCCATAACTCGTATAACGGATGCTTTTCGAAGGTTGAGGTAAACGATTTCCGGAGTTTTCTTGGTTATGTGTTGACGGATGGATACAGCTGGATCTAGGTATTGTTAGTTTGGGTGATATATTTTGTGTCCCCTGTATCCCCGACACCTGATTGCATAACCAGAAAGTTTCGGGAGTTTATAAGTGGGAATTCAAGTAGCTCTTAGGATATCTTTCCGACAGATGCATGATATGAGATTGGGGTTCGACGTCTAGCGGTCCGCCTGTACACGGTTGGTTTTACAGTGGTCTCGTAGTGTCTTAAAGAGTCCTTGGCTATGCCGACTCGGGGACGCTTCGTATGTCATGTGCACTGCCTTGTACATGATGGTGCTGTACGATCGAGCCCGTGTGGGCCCCACCACGAAAACTTTGGACGAAATCTCTATCATATGTTCGTTCCGGCTTATTCTGCAAGCCAAATCCTTTGTTTTGTTTTATTTGTGGTATTCGAGTTGCTTCGAAGTCAAATGTGGAATCCATACCTTTCCTAAGCGGTGTTCTCATACTTCTATGCGGATACTAATCATTCTTGATCATCGAGGTCGTCATGTTAATTCTTTTCCAACCGGCGTGCTTCTCTTCAAGTGGATCCGATCTTTTCAACATCCGCAAGATCAACTCTAAGTTTTTCTCAATGGTGTTTATTCCATCTGCCCCAAGTTGCCTTTGTTTTTCCCGCCCTCCCACCCTTCTTCCTTCAAGGAATCAGATTGCTTAATCTAGTATCCATTTTTATTCACGTGAAGTACCTTCATTCTTTTCAATCAATGTTCTTACCCGGTGGTTCTCATGAAGATGTTCTTCAAGTTTATCATTCTTCATGCTTTTTATTCTCCGGTGGACTAATTTCAAGCCTTCAATGTTGGTCACATTCCTTTCCCTGTTACAAATGTTTTCTCATGCCGGTGTATCTTTTAATCATCCACTTCTCGCCATTCATTGGTTCCGGAGTGTACAAGATACCTCAGAAGATTCACATTTCCATTCCCAATCCGTTCAAGTTCTTTTGAGGATGCTATCTCATTCAAGCAATTTAATTCAACCGGCGCAATCTTTCTTTTAATCATTTCAACGGTGTTTTTTTGAGTGGGCCCTGACCCACAGGTCTTTTTCCAAGATCTTACCTGACTCATCTAATTTTTCCGGAGTTATTCTCAAATTCATTGCAAAGTTTGACGTAAGAGTGAATTATCATCAGTCAAATGTCTTTCTCCAAGATCTTTCAAATTCTTTTCATTGTTGATTCAACCTTTCTATTCTTCATGGTTCCGGAGTGCCTCAATAATTCATGGTGGTGTTTCTCATCATCATTCTCCACATTTGAAGACCGAAGAAGAATTTCTCCTAAATCTTGGTCCGTTGTCTTGAAGATTCATAGTTCTAGCTTATGCCATCCTCTCATAATTGTTTTCGATTTTGAAAATTCTTCTCATGCATCCGGAGCATTTCAGAGTTGTTTTCATTTCTTGATCATCCAAAGGCCATCATTTCAGAAGATTTCTTCGTTCTAAGTTTTCAGCTTCGTTCTTCAATTATTCTAAATTGATGTCTCTTCGTTCTTCTCCAAATCTTACCGGTGCATCATTCAAGTATTCTCTATTCAGCTCGTCATCTATTCGTTCACTTGTATCTAAATCCCCTCAAGTATCTTCTTTCGTTTTCCAATTCCTCCCGGTGAATTGTGCCTTTGCTACTTTCATTTCCAATTCTTACAGTGGTTCGTTCAAGATTTCTCTTCCTTCGTCACATATCAAGTTATTCGTTGTTTCAATCCTACCGGTGGTTCGATGAAGGCCTTCCCAAGTTTGCGCAATATCTATGTTAATACTTTCTACGAGAATAAGTAGTATGCCAAATCCGTTGATTGTCATCAATTTATATTGGTGAAGGATACGCATAACATAATTCTTATTATTGTTTCATCCAAGTGATTAATTCCTTCTTTCGGAGTTCGTTCATGATATCAAATTTTCGGCTCCAAGTTGTTCATCTTTTCTTTCCGGAGTTCCAAGTTTTCTCGGTTATATCATTTCAAAGCTTCATTTTATCACTGCAAGGTTTCACCTTGTGTTTTCAACTCCTCTTTCTTTTATCATCCTTTTATTACCGGAGTTCTTCATGGAGGATCTACATGGTGCTTCGTCAAGGATTCTTTTCATTCTTCAATTGTTCGTCAAGAATTCTCTCGGAGTTAAGATCCGCCAAGCTATACTCTAAAATAAACATGGTGTTCAACACATGTTCTGTTTTGAGGAGTTCAAGCATTCTTCATCTTGCATTCTGAAGTGCAATTCTCTCTATCTTATCTTTTGAGATGGTGTTATGTCATTCTTGATATTTTCCTTCATGTTTCATGATTCACAAGTTGTCAGTAATGAGATAATTAAATCCATCATTTTCTCTTCGTTCAAGAGATCTTTTCAACCAATCAATCTTTTTGTTGGAGTTATCTTGGGTTATATTTCACCTACAGCCTTCCCTAAGGAATGTTGCTAATTGTGGTGTCTATCAATGATCCAAATTTTCTCCTATCCTCTCGGCGAGAGAAGTTTTAATTTCTTCGTTGATCTCAAGCAATCATTTGTTTCCGTTGGTGGCAGAAGCTCACCTCATAATTTTGAGATGTTTGCCATAAGCCCACAACAAGCTTATTCATTTCGTTGTTGGTTTTTCCAACTACTCCGTTCGGTCCTACTTCGTAAGGATGCTCTTTAAAATTCATTTATGGTAGGAGATGTTGGTTTCATTCTTCGTTCTATTCACTCCAACTATCTAACTATCATGCATTGTTTCCGGAGGCTTTGTGATATTGCTCTCTTAGACCCATCTTCTTGTTTTGTCAAGATCATGTTATTTTTCCTTTCTTATCCGTTTAGCTGGAGTGTCGTGTTTTCATTCGAGTTCTCTCATCTTATCAAGTTTTGTCTCCTCCCTCAACCGGAGTGCTGTCTGAAATCTTTCTTACCCCTTGTGCCATTCTTTTTTTAGTACCGGAGGCAATGTGTTGTTAATTTCATCGAGCTCTCATCTTGTCAAGATCATGTTCAATTCCTTCCATTTACAGTCGGAATGCTGCCCAAAGTATGTCATTCTTATTCCTTTCTTTATCTTGTTTTAACCGGAGTGTTGTGTCTATCATTCCTCTTTTAACCGGAGTCTCATCCAAGTGCTTTCATTTTGCCAAGTCCATATTGTACCCCTTCCATTTTCCAACCGGAGCGTTATCGTAATCGATCATTATCGTTCCTTGTACATCTCGTTTCAACCGGAGTGCTTGCATGTATTTCTCGTTCATTGATTTTTTTCCATTCATGTCTTTCAACCTACAAGGTTCTACTGATGTTCCTTGTTCCTCTTTCCTAACGGATTGTATTCAACTTTGTTCATCTTCGTTGTATTCTCTCTTTTAATTCGTTCAATCTCTCAAGGTTCGTGGTTTCACTCGTTTATCAAAGAAGCAACTTGTTTTACCTGTTCCTCTTCCGTTTCTCCCCGGTGCCATCCTAGATCTCGGGACGAGATCCTCTTGTAGTGGTGGAGTGTTGTAACGCCCCGAGACCGACGCTCCAGACGCCTGCCATGTTTTGCGTGACCGTCGGGTGTTTATTTGTTTGTTGCATTTATCATCGCGTCTTTTGCATTGCATCAGCACTCGTTGCCGTCTTTGTTTTTAAAAACTTGAATCCGCTCGTAGTTGCCGCGTCCCCCTTGCGTTCGTTGACCATTCTGAGTCTAACCGGATTTTCGATTCTCTCTTGTCTGACCGTTTGACCCTCTGTGCACAACCACCGAACCCCTCCTTGCGTAGTGCATAGACCCCTCTCGCGCGTCTGGAACCTCCCCGAACCCGACCCGGGTTGTTGTCACCGTTGGATTCGGATCATCCCCAAACATCTACAAAACATCACCGTTTTCTTTGTTGGACTCTCCACAGCCTTTTTTCTCGACCGTTCAATTTTGATGGGAGGGCCCGTTTTGCCTTAAGCTAGTCCACCTAGCTATTTAAACAGCTAGTTTTAAGGAGGCTTGTCCCATCCATCCTTTCTCTGCCGCCGCCACTGCCTCCATCCTCCTCTTCCTCGGGATCTCCCCGCTCCAGATCAGCAGCCACCACCTTCCCCTCCTCGAAGTTGCGACCGATCCAACCAGGAGCATCGCTCAATCCCCCTCACTTTTCTCTCTCTTTTGTCTCTGTCCCGTAGGAGTACCCATCCATGGCGCCAGGAGAAGATCGCCCCGACCACCTCGTAACCAGCTCGCCAGAGCAGAGCTCCGCCTCCGCCACCCTTGCCCGTTCCCAGCCGGATCCTGCCAGCAGGGCCCCGTCCCCATCTCCGGCGCCCCAAGTTCCGCCGCCGCTGCCGTTCCACTACCATGGCACCTCGGCCTCCTCTGCTTCCCGCGTCGCCCGAGTCCCCCTGTCTCGCCGGACCTCCTTCCGCCGTCGCCAAGTCCTGCCGTGGCCGTCACCCCGCTACTGCATTCCTGTCCAGTGCCGCCGCGCCCTGCTTCCTCTGCATCAAGGACGAGGCCAGCGCCAAGTCCAGCGCCGCCGCCCATGGAGCTCCTGCCTCCGCTGCCGTCCGTCCGCGCGGCCGCCCCGCTTCATCTCTGCCTTGATCCGATGCCGCCGGACCCGCTCTTTCCTGGCCTCCTCGCTGCTGAACCGTGGGTTCTCCTCAGGCCATCGCGCGCCCGTCGCCCTCGCCTTCTCTCTTCTTCCCCTTTCCATTCTGGTTCTCTGAATATCTCTCTTTCTATCCTTGCCTCGAACAGGAGCATCAGCCGGCGCCACCATCATCGGAGATGGGCCCCACCCCCCCCCGGCCGGATCCGACGCCCTGGGGACCCGCGCCCCCGCCGGACCTCCTTCCTCCGCGCCAAGTCCGCCCGTCATCCCCTGTTTCCCCTGGTCCTCGGCCAAGGAGGACGAGCAGCGCTGCTTCCTGCTCGATCCGCCCGCATGCGCGCCTCACGCGTTGACCGCTTTCACTCCACACGCTTGGGCCTCATCCACAGCGCCAAGGCCCAGCCTCCCCTCGGCCCATCCGCGTGAACCCAGCTCTGCCAGCCCACTATGAGCAGCTCCCCGCGCTTTGGGCCTGATCTCCGTTTTGGGCCCAGATCTGTTTTTTTCTGCTGCTGCGAATTTAGCTATTATCCAGAGTATTGCAGTTTTACAGAAAAACCCCTGATGTTCATGCATTAATAATTAATTAACCGTGCATCTTTTGTTAATAATTTATATATGTAAAATTCTTAGAATTTGGTGTAGATTAATAATTTGCCACTCACATCCATGTTTAAAATGTTTAAAATGCTGTTTGTTTAAATTTGCTTAAATGACATGTTAAAATGATTTAATTCATAACTAATTAACCGTAACTCGGATTTAAATAAACTATATATGTAACTTGCTTGGAAAAATGCCTAGTTTAACATGGTGCACTTCATTTTGCTGTTTAACAACATTAAAATTGTGTTTATGGCAGAACAGTACCAAATCTACAATATGCATATGAGGATTTTCCGGAATTGTTGTTGTTTGTTTCCGGCCTCATTTAACTTGCTTAAATAGTTAGTTTTCATATGCCTCACCTCTTGCCATGTTAATCAACATTTAATATTGTTGTGTACTTAAACAAGAGCGAACTAAATAATTGATGTGGTGTTTCGTCAATATGCAACTCGTTGCATATTGAGCTCCACTTAATTTGTAGTGTTGATTGGTGCATTTGCCATTCCATGCCTCATTAAACCGGACATGCATCATACTTGATTGTGCATCATGCCATGTTTATGTGGTGGTTGTTTACTATGTTGTTTGTTTCTTTCCGGGTTGCTTCTCTCGTTAGCTTCGGTTTTGTTCCGGAGTTGTGAGGATTCGTTCGACTACATCCGTTTGTCTTCTTCATGGACTCGTTCTTCTCCCTTGCGGGATCTCAGGCAAGATGACCGTACCCTCGAAATCACTTCTATCTTTGCTTGCTAGTTGTTCGCTCTATTGCTATGCCGCGTTACCTACCACTTGCTATACCATGCCTCCCAAATTGCCATGAAACCACCTCTAACCTTTGTCACCCTTCCTAGCAAACCGTTGTTTGGCTATGTTACTGCTTTTGCTCAGCCCCTCTTATAGCGTCGCTAGTTGCAGGTGAAGATGAAGATTGCTCCATGTTGGATTATGTTTATGTTGGGATATCACAATATCTCTTATTTAATTAATGCATCTATATACATGGTAAAGGGTGGAAGGCTCGGCCTTATGCCTGGTGTTTTGTTCCACTCTTGCCACCCTAGTTTCCGTCATACCGGTGTTATGTTCTTTGATTTTGCGTTCCTTACGTGGTTGGGTGATTTATGGGACCCCCTTGACAGTTCGCCTATCAAGGCCCAACCTTGGTTTTACCATTCGCCTATCTAAGCCTTTTTCCCTTGGGTTCTGCAGACTCAAGGGTCATCTTTATTTTAAACCCCCGGGCCAGTGTTCCTCTGAGTGCTGGTCCAAACTAGAGCCACTTGCAGCGCCACCTCGGGGAAACTCGAGGTCTGGTTTTAGTTGTACGTAGTGTTCATCCGGTGTGCCCTGAGAACGAGATATGTGCAGCTCCTATCAGGATTTGTCGGCACATTCGGGCGGCTTTGCTGGTCTTGTTTTACCATTGTCGAAATGTCTTGTAAACCGGGATTCCGAGACTGATCGGGTCTTCCCAGGAGAAGGTTTATCCTTCGTTGACCGTGAGAGCTTATAATGGGCTAAGTTGGGACACCCCTATAGGGTATTATCTTTCGAAAGCCGTGCCCGCGGTTATGTGGCAGATGGGAATTTGTTAATATCCGGTTGTAGAGAACTTGACACTTGACCTTAATTAAAACGCATCAACCGCGTGTGTAGCCATGATGGTCTCTTCTCGGCGGAGTCCGGGAAGTGAACACGGTTTCTGGGTTATGTTTGACGTAAGTAGGAGTTCAGGATCACTTCTTGATCATGGCTAGTTCACGACCGTTCCGTTGCTTCTCTTCTCGCTCTCACTTGCGTATGTTAGCCACCATATATGCTAGTGCTTGCTGCAGCTCCACCACACTACACCATCCTTTCCTATAAGCTTAAATAGTCTTGATCTCGCGGGTGTGAGATCTTTGAGTCCTCGTGACTCACAGATTCTACCAAAACAGTTGCAGGTGCCGATGATACCAGTGCAGGTGACGCAACCGAGCTCAAGTGGGAGCTTGATGAAGATCTTGTTCGTTGTGTTGTTTCTTTTCATTTTGATCAGTAGTGGTGCCCAGTTGGGACGATCAGGGATCTGGCAGTTGGGTTGTCTTCTTTTCTTTTGGTTCCGTAGTCGGACCTATGTGTGTATCTTGAATGATGTATGATTTTTTTATGTATTGTGTGAAGTGGAGATTGTAAGCCAACTCTTTATCCCATTCTTGTTCATTACATGGGATTGTGTGAAGATGACCCTTCTTGCGACAAAACCACAATGCGGTTATGCCTCTAAGTCGTGCCTCGACACGTGGGAGATATAGCCGCATCGTGGGCGTTACAGGCGGCCACAAGGACGGAGGGCGCGCCCCCACCCTTATGGACCCCTCGTGCACTCCTTGACCTAATTTCTTTGCCTATATATTCCCATATATCCCCAAACCAACAGAGGCATCCACAAAAACACTTTTCCACCGCCGCAACCTTTTGTACCCGTGAGATCCCATCTAGGGACCTTTTCCAGCACCCTGCCGGAGGGGGATTCAATCACAAGGGCTTCTACATCAACTCTATTGCACTTCAGATGAAGCGTGAGTATTTTACCACAGACCTACGGGTCCATAGCTAGTAGCTAGATGGCTTCTTCTCTCTCTTTGATTCTCAATACCATGTTCTCCTCGATGTTCTTGGAGATCTATTCGATGTGATATTCTTTTGCGGTGTGTTTGCTGAGATCTGATGAATTGTGGATTTATGATCATCTTATCTATGAATATTATTTGAATCTCCTCTGAATTCTTTTATGCATGATTTGATATCTTTGTAATTATCTTCGAACTATCGGTTTGGTTTGACCAACTAGATTGGTTTTTCTTGCAATGGGAGAAGTGCTTAGCTTTGGGTTCAGTCTTGCGGTGTCCTTTCCCAGTGACAGTAGGGGCATCAAGGCATGTATTGTATTGTTGCCATCAAGGATAAAAAGATGGGGTTTTCATCATATTGCTTGAGTTAATTCCTCTACATTACGTCATCTTGCTTAATGCGTTACTCCCTTCTTTATGAACTTAATACTCTAGATGCATGCTGGATAGCGATCAATGCGTCGAGTAATAGTATTAGATGCATAATCGTTTCGGTCTACTTGACATGGACGTGATGCATATATTCATGATCATTGCCTTAGATATCATCACAACTTTGCGCTTTTCTATCAATTGCTCGGCAGTAATTTGTTCACCCACCGTATTATTTGCTATCTTGAGAGAAGTCTCTAGTGAAACCTATGGCCCCCGGGTCTATTTTCCATCGTATAAGTTTCCCACCATATAAGTTTCCGATCGTAATTTGTTCACCCACCGTATAAGTTTCCGATCTACTATTTTGCAATCTTTTACTTTCTGATCTATAAACAAAAAATACCAAATATATTTACTTTACCGTTTATCTATCTCTATCAGATCTCACTTTTGCAAGTAACCGTGAAGGGATTGACAACCCCTTTATCGCATTGGGTGCAAGTTGTTTGATTGTTTGTGTAGGTGTTCGTGACTTGTGCGTTGTCTCCTACTGGATTGATACCTTGGTTCTCAAACTGAGGGAAATACTTATCTCTACTTTGTTGCATCACCCTTTCCTCTTCAAGGGAAAACCAACGCAAGCTCAAGAAGTAGCACCGCTCCAAAGCTTGCTTCCAGACCTTCTGCATGACGGGTCGGGCGTGTGGGCAGACAGCAAGGTGGTGCTCGATTACCTCCCTGGGAACATCGGGGATATCAGATGGTTGCCAAACAAACACATCGATATTCGTCCACAGGAAGAAAACAAGCGTGCTTTCCTATTTGTCATCGAGCGTGGCACTGATAGTGAAGGTACCATCAGTGCCAGCCGGCCCTGCCGGGACATTTTTCACAGCGGGTGCAGCAGCCTTGGGTCTCTTGCTCTTGGAACTCTCCGGCAAGTCATCAACAAGTGCAGCATACTTCGAAGAGGTGCGCTTCCCAGATTCGTCACTGGAGCCCTTGTTAGCTTTATTCTTTCCTTTACTTTTCTTGGCGGGAACAGTGGCTTCCGCGGCCTCTGCCGCGACTTCTTCTCGGTACATCTTGTCCACAAAAATGATTGCATCCTTCTCGTCTGATGGAATGGAAATGACGCCTATCGGCCCTGGCATCTTCAAGGTGTTGTAGCCATAGTGGGATGCTGCCATGAATTTGGTGAGAATGGGGTGACCAAGGATTCCATTGTACGACAGGGGAATGTCCACAAAAGCAAATACGATCTTCTCGGTCTGGTAGTTTAACTCTCCCCCAAATGTCACCGGTAGCATGATCTTCCCCTTATGATGACTCCTGCCAGGGTTGATCCCTTGAAACGTGCCAGTTGTCGTGGGAACATGTCTGATAGTAGAGATAGGGGGTACATAGGAGGAGGTAGTTCCTAGCTACGGTGAGGTTGTACACTCGGTTTTACGAGTTCAGGCCCCTCTTAGAGGAAGTAACAACCCTACGTCTCGATGCCGCAGAGGCTGTGTAGATTAAAGTGTTGAGTTACAGGGGGTGCGAACCCTTGTGCAAGAGGGGAGGGTAGCTTATATAGAGTACGCCGACACCTCGCAGCCCTCGGTTACACAGGGGTTCAATGAGAGAGTAAAGTCACCACTAATGTAGGATGCTGCTAACGTGACACTACAATCAGAGACCCTTTCATGAAACTATGTGCGATGCATTAATCACAAATGGGGATGTAAAAAAACATCAAAAAAGGTGCAAAGCGTTTTTAATGGAGGATGCATCAAACACGGTTCAGATTTTAGTTGCGTGTGCGATCCAGGGCATACGGTTCAGTCAATGAACCGTTTGCGATGAGGCGAAACAAAAGAAACGGGCAGCCTGATGAAGGCATGTGTGATGTACAGCATACGGTTCACACGGATGAACTGTTTGTGATTAGGCAACACAAAATAAACGGTCAACCAGATCAAGGTGTGTGCAATGTACAACATACAGTTCACTCGGATGAACTGTTTGTGATTAGGCAACACAAAAGAAACGGTCAGCCAGATCAAGGTGTGTGCGATGTACGACATGCGGTTCACCCGGATGAACTGTTTGCGTTGAGACAAGAGAACAGAAACGGTTCAATATAACAAATACCATAAATATTGCAAGGTTCAAATTCAAAGATTACAACGCCCAAATTCAAACATTGCCTGCTGCATCATTTCTGAAAAGGGATCAGCCGCTCACAAGTCATGTATGGGTTTGACACAATAACTTCCAATTGCTTTGTCATATGCTCTTCCAATACGAAGTTTGGCATTTTTGGAGGCACTTCCATTCCATAGTACCAGCCGCCTCTGATAATTATACCATTGATCTTTCCTAATTAAATGCGTGTTCAACCTGAGTACCCTCAGCACCTTTGCTCTAGCAAGAAAGAACATGGCGAGTGTAATCTCTGATGGGGTCCCTCGGTAGAAGTTCAAAGTAATATTTGAGAGATGCAGATCCAGGCATTCAATGTGATTGTCGTTATCAATATCTTCCACCGGGCCTAATATGCATTGCAAAAGAAGAGAATGTGTTAGTGCCTACATGCAGTTTTGAAGACTGCTACATGCCCATTTGGTTTGCAGGATTTGTAAAATGCACCAACGTGCCATCTTCGATCTGTCATGATTAACATGGGCATTAATTTGATTGCAATCTAGAAACATGTAGCCTTCTTCACAAGAGGTTGGATTGGATGAAAAATTCCCTAAGAAAACTAGTACAGATGAATCCAAAGGAGAAATGGTTATGGATGATTGTAACCATATGAACGAAGCAACCAATATGGGGTGGGGGTGTATGTCCTAAAATCCTCCAAAATTCCTTCAGAAATCATAGTACATAGTCATTGTAAACTTGGGAAAAGGTGCAAAAAATTGAACTCCCTTATGGTTAACATTTAACAGGAAAGGAACATCATCTCGATATACAGCTTCTTCAGGCAAGGAAAGCATCTCACGCAACTGAAAACTTGGTCCAGGTTGGGGACGACAGATTCTAGTGCCAAGGCCTTCACTGTGCCCAGAGTCTGGGTGAAGCTTCGCTGGATGACAGACGAACATACATCTTCAAAACTAGAAATAACGTTGATATCAAGAAGGAGAGGTATATAAGGCGAGTGTTGTACCTGAAAGTTGTAGTATTTGACAGACGAGTAGCCCACCACTTTCGATTTCGGCACAGAAATGACATTGATTCTTGTTGGACCTTGTTGGTCAACTACAAGTAATCTCTCAAGTGAAGGTGTGTCCTGGATGACCATATTGTGGTCCACCTTTTGTGATCTCTCGTTGCAGCACCAGCAACACACATAAATAGTGCGAAGAGTCCTGGAGGTAATGTGCAAGGTACTCGACCAATTCATCGCCTAAAGACGAAGGAACTCGAGTGTAGTATAGCCGCGGACGGCGACGAGCTCGAGCTTCTTCAGGCGTGGTAGAAAAAGAGCGGGCGCGTCATTAAGGGGGGCGGGGGGTAATGGCAGTTCATGAACTTGGCGAGGCGTAGTGTGGGGCGAAGTGGAGCGCGGACGTTGGCAGCAAGCTCATATGCCCATCATTATAACTTAGCTTCTCGAGCTGATCTATGGCGCGGGATCAGAACCACTCGTCAAGCTTGGCTCGCTCCCTGCCATTGGAACGGAACTTGCTCGCAATAAGGCCTTTCATTGGGCCATGGTGACTGCCGAGGATCTGGGAGAACGCATCCAAGCTTTGGCGATAGCCATGGCAGAGCTTGTGGGCGTGGAGGAGGTCGACAGGGGTGCGGACCCATAGGGTGCGCCACTGCCGGGAAACGGCGGCTGTCCTCGCCCGATTTCTGATTGGGAGGAGGGATATGATGACTATTAACATATCATCGGGGAGGTTGTTGATGAAGTCTAGGCCTGCTAGAGTTGCTTGCGGTTCTTTCTCGACCCGCCTCCGCTTGTTGGCAGCCTCGTTCTCCACCTCGTCGGCGGGGACGGGAACCTCTTACTCCATATTCACGCCGTGCTCCGGTGCTTCAGCAGCCCCTGCATCGCCACTCCCTCCGATGGGGCGCTTCGTCGGCATCCTCGTACACTGACGGCTTTGAGGACTCAGAGCGTCGTCGAGGATGCGGGCGGAGAGAGAGGAATTGTGTGTGTGGCGAGAATGGGGGGGTGCGGCCGATCGACGGCGCCATTAATATAGACCAGTGGGAGCAAGGCGGGCGGCGGTCCAAGGCCATCTCGCTTTTCGGTGAGAACGAATGCTTAATCTCTTGTATGAATGAAATCTATGCTTAATTACTGAATTTTAGTTGGAAAAAAAGATAGTGATATTGATTTTTAGCAGAATATTTTGACAAATCGCAGTGTCTCCTGGCTTAGCGCCGAAGTCTGGCTTTAATTTGCATACCGTAATCTGAACCATTTGCGTTGAAGAGATGCACAGATCCTATGTTGAACAGCTTGTACGCTTCCCCGTGAGCCTGCGCACCGGACTGCGCTCGCACGCCTCCCGTTCAGTCAAGCAGCTATCCACATGGCACCTCCTATAGCCATTAAAACCAAGACACGTGGCGTCACGTGAATGGTTAACCGAACACACATGGTTTGAATTATACAAACGTTTGAGATATTAAAGTGGCAGCTATTTTTTTCAAAATGCCTTTGTTGGCTGGCATTATTCGAGTGCGCCTTCTCTCAAAATGGACACGAAAAATACCACAGCATGTCGGGTGCCCTTCTATGATAGCATGCCAAGTTTCATGTATTTCAGACGAGATTTGGATTTACTAGAATTTAAAAACCAGGCATCTCAATGTTTTGCCGGCAATCAACGGTGCCCTGGTGTTTTGAAATTCATTCCCATTTCTTGCATGGGACCTAAGCATGCACCCAAGGACACAGATTTGATTTTTCAACCAATTTATATGCATTGGAGCATGCACATGTAGTTCAAATTTGAATTATGCACATAAATGCATTGAAAACTCAGTTAATGCAGAAAAATATCCAGACGAACCCCGAAAAATCACAAAAAATCAAACAACACTCTTGTTGTTCTATGTTGACACGAGATAAAAACTTGAAATCAATAAGAGGCAATGGATATCGTTTCGTCCCCAAAGGTGGGACATTCTCTATCGAAAACCATCATGCTTGTTGTGAGAAGCTCCGTTTTCTGAGAAGCATATACCCAAACCTGCCCCAAATGGGAAAAAAAATTGTACTATGGCATGTTCACTACTGCAGGATGCTGCTAACGCGACACTACGATCAGAGACCCTTCGACAAAACTGTGTGCGATGCCATAATCGCAAACGGTGGTGTAAAAAACTCGTGAAAAAATGTGCAAAACGTTTGCGATGGAGGATGCATCTAACAAGGTTCAGATTTTAGTTCCGTGTGTGATTCAGGGCATACGGTTCAGTTAAATTAACCGCTTTCGATTAGGAGGAACAAAAGAAACGGGCAGCCAGATGAAGGTGTGCGATGTACAGCATACGGTTCACTCGGATGAACTGTTTGTGATTAGGTAACACAAAAGAAACGGTCAGCCAGATGAAGGTGTGTGCGATGTACAACATACGGTTCATTCGGATGAACTGTTTGTGATTAGGCAGCACAAAAGAAACGGTCAACCAAATGAAGGTGTGTGCGATATACGGCATGCGGTTCACTTGGACGAATTGTTTGCGTTGACATAAGAGGACAGAAACGGTTCAACTTAACAAGACGTGTGTGTTGTGCGATGGGATTGCATACAGAACAACAACATATATATATATACACACACTTATAAGGACATGCTTGCATAACCAAATTAAACATCCACTTACATAGGTGGCTACTACAACCATGGCATTTGCACACACCAAAGTAAACTATTACATGCATAATTACATAGGTGGCTACTACACACATGACATTTCCACACACCAATAAAGTAAATTATATATTACATGCATGATTAACTAGCATAAACGATCATCTGATCATCATCTACTTCTTGTGACGCTGCTTGCTCTGCTTGTGGCTCGATTCAGGCTCGTTGATTTGGGTAACGAGGCACTTGCTCATGTCAACGATCTGCCTGTGCATCTCGTAGCATGTGTACACGCTCTTGGCCACAAACCTGAGGTGACGTTCATCTAGTTGCCGCATCCAGGCCCCGTGCCAGGATACGGGACTTGTTCTCTGGGCATCCTGCTTCATCTTTTCATAGTAGGGGTCGATGATGGCCGAGGCAAGTTCGACCAGGGAGTCCTTCTTTGTGCTACCCCAGACCGTGTAGTGGTCACGGATTTCGACAAGGTTCTTGCAGGGCAAGCCCGTAACACTGAGTGCTTTTACATCGTTGGTGGTATCCACCGTGGCGAACTTGTAGTCAGTGTTGTTGACAAACCTATTGAAACGGTCGCAAGGCTCTATGGCCATGCAGTAGTGGTAGATGAGGACATGATGGCGCACGCACAACTGGGCAAGGGCAACCTTCTGATCTACGCCGGGATGACCGGCGGTGTACTAGAGGTCGATGCCGACCACCTTGTACTTGTCTCCGGCAAGCAACTGCTCAACGCTATTGATGTAGTCGTCCACCACGGCCGGGTCGATGGTGTACACCATCGAGAGATCCGTCTCCCTCGTGTGGGTCTCCACTCTATGCTCGCCGAACTCCATTGGAGCGCCGCTGGACATCCCCTCTCTATGTGTCGTCGTGGGTGTGCTTGTTGTGCTGTGGGGCGCGATCGAAAGGTTGAAGAGACTAAGGTTATAATGGCCGCGGGAATTAAAGGGGAAGCCGGACGGCCAGGAATATCGGCAGGCCCTGATGGCAGTTCTAATTTGCAGCGCGTAACTCCAGCGTGCCACATGTAACTGCATCGCGTGGCAACTGATATCGTTTCGCCCCCAAAGTTGGAGCGTTCCCTACCGAAACCATCATGCTTATTGTGAGAAGCTATGGTTTGCGAGAAGCATCCCCAAACCTACCCCAAATGGGACAAAAACTTTACCACGCCATGTTGATGTCACTCCATGATACCATGCCAAGTTTCATGAATTTCAGATGAGTTTTCGATTTACTAGAATTTAAAATCAAGCTATCGCAATGTTTGCGGCAGAGTGACGGTGGCACGGTGCTTGACATTCATTCCCATTTCTTGCATGGCACCTAAGCATGCACCAGAGGACAAAAGATTTGATTTTTCAACCAATTTATATGCACCGGAGCATGCGCATGTAGTTCAAATTTGAATTATGCACATAAATGCATTGAAAACTCACTTAATGCATAAAAATTTCCAAACGAACCCCAAAAATCACAAAAAATAGCACAAAACTCATGTTGTTGTATGTTGACACGAGAATTTTTTTGAAAGCAATTAGAGGCAATGGATATCGGATCGCCCCCAAAGTTGGGGCGTTCCCTACCGAAACCATCATGCTTGTTGTGAGAAGCTCTGGTTTGTGAGAAGCATATACCCAAACCTGCCACAAATGGGACAAATTTTACCACGCCATGTTGATGCCGCTCCATGATAGCATGCCAAGTTTCATGAATTTCAGACGAGTTTTGGATTTACTAGAATTTAAAAACCAGGTATCTCAATGTTTGCGACCGAGTGACGGTGGCAGGGTGCTTGACATTCATTCCCATTTCTTGCATGGGACCTAAGCATCCACCCAAGGACAAAAGATTTGATTTTTCAACCAATTTATATGCACCAGAGCATGTGCATGTAGTTCAAATTTGAATTATCCACATAAATGCATTAAAAACTCACTTAAGGCATAAAAATGTCCAAACGAACCCCGAAAAATCACAAAAAATAACACAACACTCCTTTTTTTCTATGTTGACACGAGAAATTTTTTTAAAGCAATTAGAGGCAATGGATATCGTTTCGTCCCGAAAGTTGGGGCGTTCCCTGCCGAAACCATCATGCTTGTTTTGAGAAGCTCTGGTTTGTGAGAAGCATATACCCAACCTGCCCCAAATGGGACAAAAACTTTACCACGCCATGTTGATGCCGCTCCATGATAGCATGCCAAGTTTCATGAATTTCAGACGAGTTTTGGATTTACTAGAATTTAAAAACCAGGTATCTCAATGTTTGCGGCTGAGTGACGGTGGCAGGGGGTTTGACATTCATTCCCATTTCTTGCATGGGACCTAAGCATGCACCCAAGGACAAGGATTTGATTTTTCAACCAATTTATATGCACTAGAGCATGTGCATGTAGTTCAAATTTGAATTATGCACATAAATGCATTGAAAACTCACTTAATGCATAAAAATGTCCAAACGAACCCTGAATAATTCCAATTCTTTTATGATCACTGCAGATAAAAGGTCTAGCAATTCAAACACCGTCCATGGCCGCTGTGACCCCATTATGTAATTCAAATCAAGTAGATCCCACACAGTTTATGATAACTAACCGTGTGAGATGCAGCACAAAATATCTTCGGACCGTGTCTGAATAAGGGACCGTGCCTGATGACACTTTGCGCGCCAGTTATTTGTCTGAAGCGATTCCAAATTTTCGGCATCCGCGGAAATATCTACCTCCCTGCCCCCTCCCCCTTACCAAAAGCCACATTTCCCCCCTTTCCGCCTTCCTTTCCAGGTTGAAACCTTCACTCCTTGCTTGCAGCGCCGCCGCCTCCTCGCCGGCGACCCTCCTTCACGCTGCTCGGCCTCGCCTATCTAGGCAGGTAATCCACACCCGACCCCCATCCTCCTCCTCCTTCCACATCCCACATGCCCCGACCGCTGGCGCGAGCGCGACACCTTCCACCCAAATCACCGACCCCTCCACCAAATAAGCACCGGCCTAAGCCATGCTGCACGCAGTATAGCCAGGACCTCAAGGAGCATTTGGCAGCGAAGAAGCAAATCGCGGCCGCACGCGCGGATGAGGTCGCGATGGCTGCCATTCGTGCCGACCCCCAGATCTTGGAGGAGCACCTCGCCGTCGAGGCCATCGTTGACGCCTCGCGCGCCGACGCCGCGATGCGGTTGGCTGCTTTAAATGATAGTTCGTGGTGTTTTCTCGAGGGCCACCGTCGGTGCCTTCGACGAAGACTACGAGGTGTTTTCTCAGCGTGCACGTGCTTACCTCATCTCGAGAGCCAGCAGGTTGGTGCCCGGAGCAGCTCAGGCAACTCACCAGTACAACGAGGTCACCCACGATGCCGAGGCCTCGCCCTCTTCCATGTCCAAGGAGCCAATCGTTATCGATATCTCCGACAATGAGGAGTTGCTTGTCTTATTAGCTAACTATAAGGAACCATGTTCAGTTTGCTATCTACTGCCTTTCCTTAACAAATTCTAGTGAATTGTGCTATCTACTTTCACCATGCAATCTTCTGCTATAGTGTATATGTTCTATATGTCGTGCAATGTGGTGTTCAAATAACTGCTTGGTTCAATTCTGCAAATGTGATGTTCAATTCTTCAGGGTGCAATATTTCCAAGTTGTTAAGCATGCTTGGTTTGGTTAATTGTCTGATCTTTTATTAGGAGTATGTTATATTGTTCAATTGGTGTTTAGTTAACTGCTTGGTTCATTTGCCGTGGCTTGATTCACTTGTTGTGGTGTTTAGTTAACTGCTTGGTTCAATTCTTCAATGCGTTGTTCAATTGTTGTGGCTGCATTCTGTTATTGTATACCATGTGAGGAATAAATCGAATTTGGCTGTACTAAATACATGAGAAACAAATATAATTGCTATATTTCCAAGTTGTTAAGCATGCTTGGTTTGGTTAACTGTCTGATCTTCTATTAGGAGTATGTTATATTGTGCAATGTGGTGCTCAGTTAATGTTTGGTTCATTTGTTGTGGTGTTTAGTTAACTGCTTGGTTCAATTCTGCAATGCGATGTTCAATTGTTGTGGCTGAATTCTCTTATTGTATACCATGTGAGGAACAAATCAAATTTGATGTACTAAATACATTAGAAACAAATACAATTGCTATATTTCGAAGTTATGAAGCATGCTTGGTTTGGTTAACTGTCTGATCTTCTATTAGGAGTATGTTATATTGTGCAATGTGGTGCTCAGTTAATGTTTGGTTCATTTGTTGTGGTTTTTAGTTAACTGCTTGGTTCAATTCTGCAATGCGATGTTCAATTGCTGTGGCTGCATTCTGTTATTGTATACCATGTGAGGAATAAATCGAATTTAGCTACACTTAATACATGAGAAACATATACAAGTGCTATATTTCCTAGTTCCTAATCATGCTTGGTTTGGATAAATGGGTTTTCCATGTGGCTTGAAATAATTTGATGAATCTGCAATGTGCTTATTTATCATGAACATATTTTACTGATAGCATGCTGACCCTTACTTAACCTGATGACTAACTACCTTATATGTGTTGCAGGGAAACAATGGGAAGCACTGAGGTTTACAAGATGGTACTAACAATTATACCTTGCATTTTTGTATTCCTTTGCCCCATTTCCAATATAGAGAAGATATTTATGCACATCCTTGTTTTCACGCTTCACTGATGATTACCTCTCAAACCACCTCTGTGGTCAGGAGGCGAGGAAAGTTTTCATACAACACCCACGGTTAAATATTGAAGTGTTCCTGAAGAGGTCGAAGGATGGACGGTCAATCATCCACAGGCACTGGCCTAAAGTTGCAAAGACTTTCAACATGAATGAAGGCTCAATATCCACCGCTTCAGCAATTTTCTAGATGAGATGCGTCTCTCTATGTACCATCTATGATGCTAATTTCGAAAGGTTCTAGATGTTGCATGTGAAACTTGCTGTTGGTGCAGTTGTGTAATGGGGTAGCTGAGTGCTGAAGCTATATCATGTTGTACTCTGATATATTTGAATTATGAAATCCTGCTTCCTTAATATGGAAATGGAATATATTATGTGCTTAATATGAATGTCAATTAGATTAGTAAATGGATTATTAATAATAGGCCAACTAGCCCGCTAATTGGCCAATTAGCTTGCTAATTGGGTTTTCCTATTGCAAACAGTTAATGAGAAACCACCGTGGGCGATGACCTCACGCAACAAACATAGTTTCTATGGAATAAACCGTGTTGGATCAATGAACAATCACACACGACATTCTCTTCAAAACTGTTTGCGTTACGCCACCTTGCACAAACGTTTTCCTTGTAGTGACTGTGTGGGATGTATATACGAACGAAAATGTTTGGTGGTGACTGACTGTGTTGGATGTACTTACGACCGGAAATGATTTTGCCTGTATAATTGTATTTTTTGAGCACTACTGAATGTATTTCTGTATTTGAATGCTCGCCGGTCGCACACGGCCTCAATTTGCCAAGCATGTGTGCCAAGAGGGCATATCCCATACGGTTTGTGGGTCGTGTGGGAAGGACCCCCCTATCGCCCACACTCACTTGGCGACGGTTCCAAATGCCATCGCGAAAAGGGGTTAAAAACCGTTTGTTTAGGACTGACGCGCACCAGGGCACGTACGTTACTCGTAACGCCGGTATTTAATGACCTTTAAGGCGACAGAGTGAATGTCTGACCGTTGCCATCCAGAGGTGGCTCTAAGTCTTCTGTCCTTATAGTGGATTCTTGTCTACCAAGTGAATAACAACGGTCGAGTGGAATTGGAATATCCGAGTGGATCTTCTGTTGAGTGGATCGCACTTCATGAGGATTCCAGTCGGTATCTTCTGTTTAACTTTGTAGGCCTTGGCCTCTTGTGCAGTGTCCTTGGGTAGGGCACACAGGTCAGGCCTACGACCCTGCCCTAGGTACATGTCCTCGTCATTAGCCCCCAAATGGATCGAGGACCGAGTGAAGAAGGATTGAAGTGGACTTCAACCCGACTCACTGTCTCTGAGACACCTTCTTGGAGGTTCGACGGTATGTTAGTAGTTTAACCCTTCGTCAGTCGCCTTGATTGATTCTGGCTTCTGGAATTTTCGAGTGAAATATGTAGCATGGTATTGAGCAGATTTGATTTGGCTATCTTTGGCGCATCAACTGATTTGCTGGACCCGAATTTCCCGGGATTCAAAATTTGGAGAAGCGCGCGGGTCGGGGCGCGCCGCAGTAAGCAGGGCAAGTGTAGAGGGAGTCCTCGATCCACGCACCACCTTTTTCGCCATGTATCAAGTTGGCGCCGATTGCGGGATGTGTTAAGATCGCGCGGGCCCATGAGTCAGCCACTCGGACGCGTGGTCATATAAGGCGACACTGCCGATGCGTGGAACAGTACCTGCCATTCTCCCCCTTCTCCTCTGCCTCTCCGCCTCGCCCCCTCCAGTGCAATGCCTCTTTGCCCACTCCTGTCGAGCATTACAGCAATGGCGAAAGACAAGACAAGGGACCTGGAGCACGCGAAGAAGACGACGACCAAGGGAAGAAGATGGCGAAAGGATCGACCTCGTGGTCTACTCTGCCGCCAAGTTGGATCCAAGAGGATTGGATCCCTTCCTCCGTCTTGGTGGAGATCTGGAGGGAGTCGTCGCCGACGTCCTGATCACAGACGGATCTTGGAGGCTGCCGGAGGGGGAGTCCGAGCCTGCGCCATGCGACGACGAGCGAGTTCTCCTCATGACTCACGTGGAAAGAGCTTTTTCATTGCCCCCGCATCCATTCTTTTGTGGATTCTTGAATTTCTTCGGTGCTTAGATCCATCACTTTCCCCCAAACCCCTTCTCGTACCTTGCCCGATATGTTTCATTGTGTGAGAACTTCCTAGGATGCTACCCACACTGGGGGTTGTTCAAACACATTTTCACTTGCCGATCTCAGTCGGTTAAGAAAGCCAATCCGACTGATGAGAGGACCCACGTGATCCAATATGTGGAGGTCCGGGGGTCCAAATGATAGGTTGGTGCTCTTTCCCTCCTATGACCTTTCCTGAATCGGTTAGGGGGTGGCAGTCGACCTGGTTTTACTGCAAGGATATCCCGACCCCGAGTTAGTCGACCAGCCTTCCCCCGTTCTCTCTAGAGAGACTCCACGCCCCTTGTTCACTAACTGTAGAGGATGAGGCGAAGGGCGAGGTGGCCATCCTGGTTGATGCCGTTGTGGCATTGATCCGGGGCGGAGTGATAGGCATGGACTTGCTGGAAGTGTTTCTCAGTCGACGCATCCAGCCGTTGCAAGCTTGCGACCATGCCATGTGGATGTACTCGGGTCCAAGCGACACCGCTCGATCCCACCCGGAGTGTCGGATTACGGGTTCCGGCAAACCCTTGAGGTTCGAACTCTGGGGTGCGCACGAAGATCTCTCTCTCTCTCTCCCTAGTTCGCTCTCACAATTATCTCAAGGCCTAGCTCGCCGAGCCCAAGGAACAAGGGACACGAGAGTTTATACTGGTTCAGGCCACCGTTGTGGTGTAATACCCTACTCCAGTGTGGTGTGGTGGATTGCCTTGTAGGCTGAGGATGAACAAGTACAAGGGATGAACAGCCTCCTGAGGAGAGGTGTTCTTGAGCTCGAAGAGCTTGTGTGTGCGAGACAGGTCCGAATGATCTCTCCCCTAGCTAGGGTGGTGGCTAGTCCTATTTATAGAGGCCGTGGTCCTCTTCCCAAATGTTAGGCGGGAAGGGATCCCACAACGGCCAATTTTGAAGGGAGACAACTAGTACAAGTTATCCTGACAAAAGGCGGTCTTCGTCTGCCAAAGGCTCTGGTGGTGACGCTGCTGTGGGCTCCATGGTGACCTCCGTCCTGCCATCCCGCTGGTCTTGGTCTTCTTGCACCGATATGGAAACCTTTTCCTGATGCCTCGGGACTCCTCGCCTGCGCCTGCCTCTTTAGCACCAAAGAGGAAACTGGCACTCTGCGCCTACTGGCGCCCGCCTGGCTTCGGTCGTCATGGATCACGTCACGCGAACCTCGCGAGGTGCCCCTTGCATAGATATCTCCGCTCCTCGGGAGCCAGCCTAGCGAGGCCGCCCCTGAGGAGGTCTTGGTGTCGTCTACCTCGCGAGGATTAGCCCCTCACGAGGGTCTTGAGTGGTCGCAGATGACGATGGGCCGTACCAGGCCACTGGCTGAGCCACGCCCTGGGCCGCAGGCAAGCAAGTCTGGGTACCCCCGTTCCTAGGACGCTGACACGGAGGAGGTCGATGAGGAATCAGTGGCCAAGTGGCTTCGGAGAAGCACTGGAAACAAGGACAACCCATGCGGAGCAAAGCGGATCTTGCCATTCGACACCGAGAACTCTCCAGGAGAGGTCAGGCGTAACTTGCCGAGTGTTTTATCTTGTATTCTTCAATATGCAGCTATTCTGGAATCCGACTGATATTTGCAACATGTGCCTTGTAGGTAATCACGAAGATGTACTCGCTCGTGCCGAATGGATAACAACACCTCGGAGGAGCAGAGAGCGAGGGTGGGAGCGCCGATATTGATTATGCTGACAACAGTGATGATGACAGCGACGACTCTGACGATAGCGAGGAAGTCGAGTCACCACCACACACCGAGTGACGCACCAAGCAATCACAAGATCCTGCAGCTGACCACGGCAAGGCAATGGTGTTGAGTGCGAGGACTCTGAAGCGCACTCGGACGTCGACTCCCGACCCGACGGAGAAAACCGCCAAGCAAGCTAAGGTCATTCCTCCTAAACCTCAGAAGGCTCTGCCCATGATCAAAGTTGATGTGCCTATTGCTTCGACATAAGTGTTTCTTCTTCTTTTTCTTCATTCCTGTTGTGGACCTTCTTGTTTGTTTGACCGAATGGGATCCTGGGTCTCTAGAGCTACTACCTCTAGGATGTCCCATATGGAGATCGACGATGAGCAGGCTGACACGGAGACTGTGGACGCGGCCACTTCTCGAGCAGGTATGATCAGCTCACACCTTGTCAATTGTCCTGGCGATCGACTGGAATCTTACTATCGAGTGACTACAGTGCCAACAGACATTATCCAACTTCCATACGAGGATGAGGAGGAGCCTCCAAGGAGTGCAGGAGGAAGAGGAAGGGCCTCGACCACCTCGTGGAACCTCGCCCGGAGAGTGCCTTCCAGTCGGACGTCTCATCCGCCGCCCAAACTTGTTGTTCAAGAACTCGGTAGTTCGTCTCGAGTTGGTGTCTATTTTGCTGACCCTTTGTCGACTGCCCAGCCTCCGATGTCGACTGCCCAAGCTACAGGTCCGACTGGTCAACCTCAAACGTTGATCCCTCTTGCTGCGCCACCAACTCCTGCGGCAAGTTGATTCGCTCTCCATCATGTCCCGGAGGACCAAACAGGAGCTGCTGAGGAGGCTATGATCCAAGCTGGCTTGATGATGCAGTGGCTGAAGGAGGTGTACGAATCTAGCAAGGCTGCTTACGACGCCAGTCCCGCCCTTCGGACCAATGTCTGAGTAAGTACGATTGTAAGTTGATTTCTGACTGGATTTTCTTTGTCTTGAATCTGTACACCAATTGGATGTTTTCTTTTACTATGTAGTTCTTCAAGTGGGGGCACGTTGAGTGCACCCACTGGGTGTAGTCCCCGAGACCCTTATTGAATGTTTGATTCGGCGGGGGTCTTAGAATATGCATGTTTGTAGCTCTTCACTCGGGCCGGTCGGGCCGTGCCGAGTGGGTAACTGAACCCGTGGGGGCATGCTGAGTGCACCCACTGGGTGTAGACCGCGAGACCACTGTCGACTGTGGGCAGTCGGTGGGGGTCTGAGAATGAGGTTTTTCTTCTTCCACTCGGGCCGGGCAGGACGCACCATGTGGGAAATTGATCCAGTGGGAGCACGCTGAGTGCACCCACTGGGTGTAGTCCTCGAGAGCACCGTTGAATGTTTGATTCGGCGGTGGTCTTAGAACTCTTTTGATAACAACAATCTAGATTAGCTCTTCTTCACTCAGAAGTAAAGGGTCTTTCTCTTGTCGACTGGATTGTTTTTTGTTGATCTCAGAAGTCTTGTGAACTTGGGACTCAGTACGTTGCCTTGGAGAAGGAGAAGATCCAACTCCAACTAGATCTAGAACTTGCCAAGAAGAACCTGAAGGATGCTCACGCCGAAGTGAAGACCATGGGAGATAATACTTTGCCGACTGTATGTCGTTTCTTCTTTTTCATAATTTGAACCGAGTGATTCCACTCGAACAAGTGTGCATAGTGAAAACCGTCAACTCCAAGCACGACTGAAGAATGTTATTTCTTTAGACACTATGAAGCAGGCGTTGGAGAGGAAGGACACTGAACTCGCGGGAGCGCAGAAGGTGGCGCGAGAGAAGACTAAAGCAGCTAAGAGAAAGCTAGCTTCAGTCGGCAAACTCGAAGAGGAGAATGCGGCCCTGAAGACTGCCGTTGAGGAGGTGAAGGAGGATGCCACTCAGCTGAGGGAGGAGAAAGTTGTCTTGACTGACAAGGTGGATCAACTCACTCGGAAGAGGGACGAGCTGGAGATTTACTTGGGGGACTTGCAAAGAAGATGTACATCATGCTCGAAGGTATCTTTATTTGTCCGAGTGAATCTGTAAAACTTCCGCATAATATTGTTGTTGACTCGTATTTTCCCTCCTTGTGTAGAGTTCTGTCAGAATTTTGAGCAGGAAACCGAACAGATTGAACCAGACCTGGACCCCACAAAGTCACTCATCAAGGATGAAGTTGCAATAAATGTACTGCGACTTGAAGCTCGTCTTGACAGCGTCTTGGGGTATATTGCTCGACTGAAGGTTGCCCTGTCAAGGACAGACCAAGAGCTGTGGCCAGAGGTTAAACTTCAGAATGACCTCGAGCCATTGATGACTCGGCTCAATGAAGTTCCTAGTCGAGTGCAGGCATGGAAGAAATCAGCTGCTCGCTGCGGAGCCGATGTGGCCCTTTCGCTTGTTCGTGTCCACTACAAAGATGCCAAAGAAGAAAAGCTGAAGGCCCTCCATGTGGCGAACACAAAGAAGCTCCAGTTTGAATCTTTCATGGAGACTTTCATTGAGGCAGCCACTCGCATAGCTGATGGCATAGACCTGGACACCTTCGTCAAGCCAGCGAGCCCTCCTCCTGCTGTGTGAAGAAAAATTTAATAATCTGAATTTATTTGCCTCGGAATGTCGAGTGATCTTGTAACCCTTAAACTCTTTTGGGCCTGATGCCCGAGTACTTTTGATTGAGATTCTGAACTTGGCGGATTTATCAGAACTTGGTGGATTTATCTGAATATTGCTTTCTTGTTTTCAGAATGCTTTGTGCGAATGGGTTTTTTTAACTTAGCCGAAGCTGGTTCGAGGCTAAGCCCTCGAGTGGGAGGATTGCTCTCCACTCGGAGTAGTTTTTTAACTTAGGTGAGGGCGGGCTCGCGGCTAAGCCTCCGAGTGGGAGGGATGCTCCCACTCGGAGTAGTTTTCTAATTTAGATGAGGATGGGCTCGCGGCTAAGCCCCTGAGTGGGAGGAATGCTCTCTCTCGGAGTAGTTTTTTAACTTAGGCGAGGACAGGCCCGCGGCTAAGCCCTCGAGTGGGAGGGATGCTCTCACTTGGAGTAGCTTTTTAACTTAGGCGAGGTCAGGCTCGTGGCTAAGCCCCCGAGTGGGAGGGATGCTCTCACTCAGAGTAGTTTTTAACTCAGGTGAGGTGAGGCTCGCGACTAAGCCCCCGAGTGGGAGGGATGCTCTCACTCGGAGTAGTTTTTTTAACTTAGGTGAGGACAGGCTCGCGGCTAAGCCTCTGAGTGGGAGGAATGCTCTCACTCAGAGTAGTTTTTTAACTTAGGCGAGGACAGGCTCGCGGCTAAGCCCCCGAGTGGGAGGATTGCTCTCACTCGGAGTGATCTTTTAACTTAGGCGAAAAACGGGTTCCGTAGCTAAGTCACCCACTGGGGACTTGAACACATGTTTTTGTGAGAACAATCATTAAGAGACTGTAGGAATCATTTCTTGATAAACGATCTAACAAGTACTCTTATTTCATCCTGACAATCTGACTGTCAAGTGTAAAAACGACGAAGAAGATCTGCGTTCCAGGAGCGTGGCTCATCTTTCTTCTGAGCTAGGATGTAAAGGTGTTATGCCCCATTATGAAGCACCTTGGTGACGATGAAAGGGCCTTCCCACGCCGGGGCGAGTTTATGCGGTCATTGCTGATCCACTCGGAGTACTAGGTCTCGTTCTTGAAATGCTCGACCTTTTGACGTTCCTAGCATGGAATCGACGAAGATCTTGCTGATAAATAGTCGACCAAATCAAAGCCATCTCTCATTATTCTTCCAGAAGGTCTACTACATCCAGATGTGCTTGCTCTACCTCAGCTTCTGAATAAAGTTCCACTCGGGGTGCATTGTGAAACAGATCACTCGGTAGCACGACTTCAGGCCCATACACCATGAAGAAAGGGGTTCGGTTAGTGGATCGGTTGGGAGTTGTCCTCAACCCCCACAGGACAGACGACAGCTCAGTCACCCACGCTCCAGTTGCGTGCTCAAGGTCGCGCATGAGCCGAGGTTTCAAACCTTGGAGGATCAGACCATTTCCTCTTTCAGCTTGCCCATTCGACTGCGGGTGCGCAATGGATGCGTAATCTACCTGAGTGCCCTGAGAAGCGTAGAACTCTCTGAACTCTTCCGAATCGAAGTTTGTGCCGTTGTCTGTGATAATGCTATGTGTAACTCTATACCGGAATACCAACTCTTTTATAAACTTGATGGATGTGCTTGAATCTAACTTCTTGATAGGCTTGGCTTCAATCCACTTGTTGAATTTGTCGACTGCTACAAGTAGATGAGTGATACCACTTCTGCCAGTCCTGAGGGGCCCAATCATGTACAATCCCCACACAGGAAATGGCCAGACGAGTGGAATGGTTTTCAAGGCAGATGCGGGGCTTGTGGGGCATGTTTGCATAGAATTGGCAACCTTCACACTTCTGAATGATTTCCTTTGCAGCTTCATTGGCCCGTGGCCAGTAGAATCCGGCTCGGTATGCTTTGGCCATGATGGTCCGAGAGGACGCATGGTGACCACAAGTCCCCGAGTGGATCTCATCCAAAATCACTCGACCCTCTTTTGGAGAGATACATCGCTGAGATATGCCAGTAACACTCTCTCTGTAGAGCTGTCCGCCTATCACTGTGAAGGCCTTGGACCTACGAACGATCTGACGTGCTTCAACTTCATCTTTTGGAAGCCCCTGCCTGAGCAGATACACAATGTATGACATTTTCCAGTCCGGGTGATTACTAGGATCTCCATAACCAGATCAATAACTGCTGGTATCTCAATTTCAGTCAGATTGGTAAGGCTTATTGCTTGGGGGGGGGGGTTCTTTAGTAAAAGGATCCTCTTGCACTGACGGGGAATGGAGATGCTCAAGAAACACATTGCTGGGGATAGGCTTCCAAGTGGAACCTATTTTTGCTAGATCGTCGGCCGCTTGATTCTTGATTCGGGGAATGTGGTGGATTTCCAAACCCTCAAACTTTTTCTCTAACTTCCTCACTGCTTTGCAGTATCCAGTCGTGGCAGGGTTCCTGAAATCGCACTCCTTCAGCAGCTGATTGACCACCAAATCCGAGTCGTCATAAACCATTAGGCGACAGACGCCGAGCGAGATGGCCATGCGCAACCCGTAGAGGAGTGCTTCATACTCAGCTTTGTTATTGGAGGAATCGAAGTGAATTTGGAGGACATAACTGAGTTTATCACCTCTTGGGGACACCAGGACAACTCCAGCACCAGAACCATTCAACATGTTAGATCCATCGAAGAACATAGTCTAGTGTTCCGAGTGAACTTGAGTCGGCTGCTGTTCAATCGACTCGGCCAAGAAATCTGCGAGCGCTTGAGAGTTGATCGCCTTCTTCACTTGGAACTTGATATCCAGAGGGAGAAGTTCAATTACCCACTTAGCCACTCTAACAGTTGCATCTTGATTGTTCATGATTTCAGACAATGGAGCATGGCTGAGGACTGAAACCGAGTGGTCTTGGAAATAATGTGCAACTTACTTCGCAGTCAAGTAAATTCCATAAACAAGCTTCTGGTAAAGTGGATACCTCTGCTTGGATGGAGTCAAGACTTCAGAGATATAATACACTGGGCGTTGAACTTTATAGGCCTTGCCTTCTTCTTCTCACTCGACTGTGAGCATTGTGCTGACAACCTGACCAGTGGCTGCAATATATAAGAGTAGAGGCTCTTTGCTATTCGGAGCATCAAGCACCGGCTGGGTGGAAAGCAGGGCTTTGAGCTCCACAAACGCTGCTTCAGCCTCGGGAGTCCACTCGAACTTATCAAACTTTTTAATCAGTCGGTAAAGAGGCAATGCCTTTTCACCGAGACGCGAAATGAATCGATTCAATGCAGCGAGACAACCTGTGAGCTTCTCAACATCATGCACACGCATAGGGTGTTTCATTTGGAGAATTGCACCGATCTTCTCGGGATTGGCATCTGTCCCTCGTTTGGAAACAAGAAAACCGAGTAACTTTCCTCCGGGAACTCCGAATGTGCACTTGGACAGATTCAACTTGATGTCATATCTTCTCAGATTGGCAAAAGTGTCAGCGAGGCCAGTCAGTAGGTCGTAACCTTTGTGTGACTTAAGCATGATATCATCCATATACGCCTCCACATTCCAACTGATCTGAGTGAGTAGGCACTTCTAAATCATGCGCATGAATGTGGCGCCAGCATTTTTGAGACCGAAAGCCATGGTGACATAAAAAAACACCCGAACGGGGTGATGAAGGCCATTTTTATTTCATCTAGCCCATAGAGTCGGATCTGATGGTATCCGGAATACGCATCATGAAAAGACAAATGCTCACACCCTACAGTCAATTCGACTATCTGATCGATGCGAGGGAGCGGGAAATGATCTTTCGGGCAGGCCCGATAGGTATGCTTGAAGTCAATGCACATACAAAGTGAATTATCCTTCTTAGGTACCATGACGACATTGGCCAGCCACTCGGAGTGGTATATCTCGTGGATAAACTCAGCTGGCAGGAGCCGAGCCACTTCCTTGCCAATCGCCTTCCTCTTCTCCACGGCGGACCAATGGAGATGCTCTTTGACAGGTTTGGCTTTGAAGTCATGATGCAAACGGTGCTCATCCACCCCCCTAGGTACACCTGGCATGTCAGAAGGTTTCCATGCGAAGATGTCCAAGTTCTCACGGAGGAACTGGATGAGCGCGGCTTCCTATTTGCTGTCGACTGTTGTTGAGATGTGGGTCGGAGCATCTGTGGGATCTTCCGAGTGGATGTGAACTGGTTTTGTCTCGCCGGCTGACTCAAATGCGGACTCAAAAGCAGGCTTCTTGGAACGGAGAAAATCACTCGGATCGGCATTCTTCTTGTACTCTTCCAGTTCCACCACTGCCATTTGCTCGTCGGCAATCTTGGAACCCTTCTGGAGGCTTTCCTCTGCTCTCTGTCTATTCCCAGTGACCGTGGTCACACCTTTGGGCCCGGGCATCTTCAGTTTGAGATACATGTAACATGGACGGGCCATGAAATGAGCATATGCCGGCCTACCGAGAATGGCATGATAGGCACTGTGAAAATCTACCACTTCAAATGTCAATTTTTCTTTGCGGAATTCTTTGAATCACCAAAAACTACATCCAAAGCAATCAGCCCGAGTGATTTCGCCTTCTTTCCTGGGATGACTCCGTGAAACTGCATGTTGCTCTCACTGAGTCGGGACATCGGAATGCCCATCCCCTAGAGGGTTTCTGCATACAGAATGTTCAAACCACTACCACCATCCATGAGAACTTTACGCAGTCGAGTGCCTCCAATGACTGGGTCGACCACCAAAGCTTGCTGCTCGGGGGTAGCTACATGAGTTGGGTGATCCCACTATTCGAAGGTAATAGGAGTCTTTTCCTGCTTGAGGTTTGTTGTAGTCGCCGGAGCAACCATGTTCACCTCTCTGTTGATGACTTTCAGTCGATTTTTTCTCTCAACATCAGCAAAAATCACCAAAATAGCATTGACCTTCGTGTAATCATCTGCCTTTTCCTCCTCTTCATCCTTATCAGAGCCCTTCTCGCTCTGCTGACCCTCACGGAACTGCTGAATTAGGAATCTGCACTACCGAGTGGTGTGCTTGGGCAAAATCAAATTACCCTCTTCATCTTTCTTTGTGTGGATTTCACATGGTAAATCCATGACATCCTGGCCTGACTGGTCCTTGATCGTCTTGGGTATCCACGGCCCCTTGGCTTTCCCTTGAACTTTCCTAGGGTATTCACCACTGCAGCTTCAGCCCGACCTGTGGCTTCAGCCTTGCGTTTCTGCTTCCGACTGGGATTTCCACCCCCAGCGTCGGGGTCAACTGTGTTCCCTTTGCCATTACAGAGTCGGTCTTCTTCTTCGCCATTAGTGTACCGAGTGGCTATCTCCATTATCTGATTCAGAGTCATGGCCCCGGAAGGACCAAACTTCAGTGTGAGATCTCTGTACCGTACACCTTCCTTGAAAGCGTAGACTGCTTGGTGCTCCGAAACATTCTCCACCAAATGGTGAAGTGTAGTCTAACACTGGATAATCCCTCAAGGTCTCATTCAGCTTCTGAATACAATGTTGTAACTCGGACAGCCCAGCAGGCCGCTTGCAAGAGCCTTCAAATGTCTTGATAAACACTCGGGCCAAGTCTTCCCAACAGTATATGCTAGCGGGAGCCAACTGATTCAACCACGCCCTGGCTGAGCCTTCCGGCATCAACGACAAGTGCTTCATGTCCACTTCATCATTGCCTCCATCAATCTGCACAGCCACTCGGTAGTCCTCTAACCACGTGTCTGGCTTCGACTCGCCAGTAAACTTGCTCACTCCAGCAGCCAATCAGAAGTTGGGAGGAATCTCAGCAACTCGAATGGCTCTGCTGAAACACTCAGGCCCAGAGACGAACGCTCTGCTCCCACTTGGGCGATCTCTGTCCATACCTTCTCTTTTAGCCCTGCCTCTATCAACCAGGACTGACCTTGCATCAAATCCGGGCTCTCGGGGGTCGACTGGAATCCTCCGCTCGTCGCCGTATGGGTGCATGTCGTCATACCGCCGGGGCGTGTACGAACCACCACTCAGAGGGGGCGTGGGCACTCGACGGCGGTCATCATGGTGGTATCGAGGATCAAACTGCCCGTGGCCTTGACCCAGGTACTGGTCCTGGTGATAACCACGATCTTTACGCCGCGGAGGTGATCTTGGGCTGTCTGCCGACTGAACTGTGTGTGCCATGACAGACCTGCTGTGGATCATATTGCGCGACTCGGAAATAGCTGAGTTCTATTCTCCGGCCGCCCTGAGCAGTGCCCAAATCTGCTGTAAGCTTCTACCAGCCTCAAAACTGGACGGCTGGATCGAATCTGCAATACATGCAGCTGCTGCAACATTTTGGATCATGCTACGGTATACCTGACACTCTTCTCAAGGCCTAGTCGGAAACAATTGCCGCAGCCGTCGACTCGGACCTAGGAGTTGCCTGCGGGCGCGGTCGTCGAGTGATTGCTGAAGATTCTCCAGGCGCGCATGCTCAGCCAGCGTGGCTACGCGTGCAGCCTCCAAGGCCTAAGCCTCGGGGGTCTCCCCAAAGATGGGGGTCTGGAGAGAATGATCGTTTCTGTGTTGCAGCTCTTCCCTCTACTCCGCAGTGCGAGCTAGAAGATAGTACTCGTTGCTACCGCGCGACGGAGCGCCGCTGTCACCCTCGCCACGGGGAAATCCAGGCGGGTTGCATTGGTGGCCAACCATGAGGACTTTCGCTGCGGGGTCGTTGCTTTCGCACTCGGAGAGAGTATTCGGGTCGCCATTTGACAGATCGTACAATCCATAGAGAGATTCATCGGGCTTGATTGCCGCGATTTCAGGAGTGGCTGACTAACGGGCCATTGCGTGCTTCACCCACTGCTGGAGCCGTGAGCGACCAGATCGCTTGCGGCGACGGGCAGCGGGAAGCGAAGACGCCGCGGGAGCCGACCGATACTGAGTCGATGGCTGCCGTAGGTGGACGCCGCAGGCACTTGCGCGGAAGTGCGCTGCCCCGCGAATGAGGAGCGCCTCAACGTTGAGGGGGGCTTCTTGGAGCCAAGCCGAATCGTTGGCAATGAAGGTGATCGCGTCGAGACGGATCTCGCGACCCAAGGACAATCCACCGCCAGAAACCATGTTGACAAAGATTGAAGATTGCAACCTCACCAGAAATCGCTCAGACGCCTGCCCCATAGTGGGCGCCACCTGTCGTGGGAACAAATATGACAGTAGAGATAGGGGGTACGTAGGAGGAGGCAGTGCCTAGCTACGGCGAGGTTGTACACTCGGTTTTACGAGTTCAGGCCCCTCTCGGAGGAGGTAACAGCCCTACGTCTCGAGGACGCGGAGGCTCTGTTGATTAGAGTGTTGAGTTATAGGGGGTGCGAACCCTTGTGCAAGAGGGGAGGGGTAGCTTATATAGAGTACGCTGACCCCTCGCAGCCCTAGGTTATACAGGGGTTCAATGAGAGAGTAAAGTCACGTACGTTACTGGTAACGCCCGTATTTAATAACCTTTAAGGCGAAGGAGTGAATATCTGACCGTTGCCATCCAAAGGTGGCTCTAAGTCTTCTGTCCTTCAAGTGGATTCTTGTCTCCCGAGTGAATAACGACGGTCGAGTAGAATTAGGATATCCGAGTGGATCTTCTGTCGAGTGGATCGCACTTCATGAGGATTCCAGTCGGTATCATCTGATTAACTTTGTAGGCCTTGGCCTCTTGTGCAGTGTCCTTGGGTAGGGCATACAGGTCAGGCCTACGACCCGACCCTAGGTACATGTTCTCGTCACTAGTAACCTTGAGTTCTTCCTCTGCTATCTGAAGTTTGGTGATGACCTTTGGAGAAATCAGATTCAACCCGGCCTCACCGTCAACCAACATATTTGTGAGCTTGAGGTTGCGGATTGTTGGTGAGAGCAACAACGCCAAGCACCCTAACGCAGTGGTGCGGTCAGGATGGTCCTCTTCATCAAATATGATGGACATGCGGGACCACTTGAGTAGCTTCTGAGAATCTACCACTGGCTCCACGGCATTGACTTCACGCGCCAACTGTTTAAGTTGGCGGTGAGAGGAGTGCAAAGATGCACCCCCGTCAATGCATAGGGCATCAGTGGCTTTCTGGAGCTCCTGCTCTCTGGTTTCCTCTTCATCTCCTCCATCACTCTCATCATTGCTATCCTTTTTCCCATGACCTCTGGAGGGTTTTCCTTGATTCTGAGGAGCCTTGCCGCGGCGGCTTGCTCTGTCGCCTCTGCCCTTCCCGCCAGTGACATCTTGATCTTTCTCCTTATCACGCTTCTCGTATTCAGCCTTCTGCTTCTTGACGCGCTGCTCAACCTGATGACACTCCTGAAGATCGTGGCCCTTGGTCCGATGGATCTTGCAGTACGGCCCATCACCTTTCCCAGCCTTCTCGGTAGCCGCGGCTTCCCGGCAATCAGTGCACACAACAACTTCCTTGCCGGGAACCTCGGTCTTGGCATTCTTGCCGGTACTAGGTGCGCTCAATCCCTCAACCGTCATCACTGCCTTATGCTTACGCCTTTTGTTGCGTGATGTCTACTACGCAACTTGTTCTTGTAGACTCGTGTTGGGCCTCGGAGCACAGAGTTTTGTATGACAATAGCAAATTTCTCTCAACTGGATGAGCTAAGGTTTATCACTCTGTGGGAGGCGTAGGATGAAGATAGTCTCTCTAATACAACCCTGCAACCATATAACAAAGAGTCTCTTGTGTCCCAACACACCAAATACAATGGTCATTTGTATAGGTGCACTAGTTCGGCGAAGAGATGGTGATAAAAGTGTAATATGAATGGTAGAAATATATTTTTATAATCTGGATAAATAAAAACAGCAAGGTAGCGAACGTAAAAGTGAGCACAAACAGTATTGCAATGCTTGAAAATGAGGCCTAGGGTCCCTACTTTCGCTAGTACAATATCTCAACAATGCTCATCTAATTGGATCATATAACCATCCCTGAACATGCGATGAAGAATCACTCCAAAGTTCCTATCTAGCGGAGAACATAAGAAGATATTGTTTGTAGCTATTCTTTCCGATCGATCTATCCAAGAGTTCGTACTAAAATAAGACCAAGTTATTCTTTCTGATCGATCTATCAAGAGTTCGTACTAAAATAACACTAAGTTATTCTTTCTGGTCGATCTATCAAGAGTTCATACTAAAATAACACCAAAGGAAATTCAGATTCATAATACTCAAACCAACACAAAGAACCTCAAAGAGTGCCCCAAGATTTCTACCGGAGAAACAAAAGACGAGAACATGCGTCAACCCCTATGCATAGATTACCCCAATGTCACCTCGGGAATCCGCGAGTTGAGTGCCAAAATATATGTCAAGTGAATCAATATAATACCCCATTGTCACCATGGGTATCAAGTGCTCTCAAATCCATAAAAGTATTCAATCCGATAAAACAAAATCTCAAAGGGAAAACTCAATTCATTACAACAAGATAGAGAGGGAGCAACACCATATGATCCAACTATATTAACAAAAGCCCGCGATACATCAAGATCGTGCCATCTGAAGAACATGAGAGAGAGACAGAGATTAAACACATAGCTACTGGTACAAACCCTCAGCCCCGAGGGTGGACTACTCCCTCCACATCATGGTGGCTGCCGAGATGATAAAGATGGCCACCGGTGATGGTTTCCCCCTCTGACGGAGTGCCGGAACGGGGTCTAGATTGGTTTTTCGTGGCTACAAAGGCTTGCGGTGGCGGAACTTCTAGTCTAGCGTTACACCTGGGGTTTTTGGAATGTTTGAGAATTTATAGGGCGAAGAGGCGGTGCGGGAGGCCACCGAGGTGGGCACAACCCACCAGGGCACGCCTAGGCCCCCAGGCACGCCCAGGTGGGTTGTGCCCCCCTCGGGGCACCCCTCTGGTACTTCTTTGGCCCAATGGGTGTCTTCTGGTCTAGAAAAAATCTCCAAAAAGTTTCACTGCGTTTGGACTCCGTTTGGTATTGATTTTCTGCGAAGTAAAAAACAAGCAAAAAACAACAACTGGCACTAGGGACTATGTCAATAGGTTAGTCCCAAAGAATGATATAAAGTTGCTATAAAATGATTGTAAAACATCCAAGAGTGATAATATAACAGCATGGAACAAGCAAAAATTATAGATACGTTGGAGACGTATCATTGCACTTCTTGTTCTTCTTCTTCTGATTGGTGGCCCCGTTGTCATTCTCCGAGTCGATGTCGATGTCATCCTCTTTACTGGAGAGCCGCCTCCCCTCCTCTACCCGAGCACATTTATCCGTCACAGTGTATAGCTCCTTCACAGTCTTGGGCAACTGTGTTCTCATCGTCGTGAGCGAGTCGCCAGGGTGGCGTGGTAACGAGGTGGAGGTGCTTGAGGACCAGCGGCTCCGTTTGGCACATCGGCTAGGTCAACTTGTTCTGGGGGGCACATGCCCTGCGGCCATGCCCACAGGGGAGCGGCAGGAGAGTTGTGATTCGCCCTAGAACGAGTGCCACCGCTGCGGCTGTGCCCCTCGGTCGGGTGGAGAGGTGCAAATAGAATGATCTCTCCACACATACCTCGTGGAGCGTGGTCGCTGGGATGTTGTTGGCACTGTCCTTCTTCGGTGCCTCCTGCTCCCGTTTCGGCCACAGGGAAGGTGGTGACAACGCCGCCTGCGCCGGCCATGTCCCCAGCAGCGTCCACACTATCGTGCGTCCCTGTAGCCCCCGCAGCGTCGATGGCCGCGTGCGACGGGGCCTTCAAGGTGGACGAGTGGGCCGCGACACCGGGCATCTTCTTGGGGGCATGGACGATGGAGCCGTTGATGAAGAAAACAATGATGAAGATGATGCACAGCATATGCTTCTCGGGTTCCCGCAAGTGCTTCCCCCCTACCTGGCGTGCCAAAGATGTCATGGGAAACCACGACCACCTATGGGACCATCAGCCCAGTGTGGTTCGGCAGGGGGGATGAGCACATTGCACAAAGAGCGGAGAATGTCGCACAGCACGACAAAGATCACGCGGGCAGTTTTTACCCAGGTTCGGGCTGCCGCGAGGCATAAAACCCTACTCATACTTTAGTGGATTGATGAGGGACTGTGGTGGAGGCGCATCCCTCTAGCCCGGCAAGGTTGCTTCGCCGCGAGAGCAGCTACACACGTATGATTGTACAAGGGTCTGAATCCTTACTATGCTTGCCATGGCCCCCCTTTATAGATCAAGGGGTTATCATAGTGGCAAGTAAGTCATTATGCACTACAAATAGGGCAGAGCGCATTAAATGCGCCACTTAGTGTCACATCATGGCGCAGCCCGGCAAGCCTTGCCGGGCTATTCGGCCATCTCCTCACCTGTTTGCGTGGCACGTCTCTGGACGGGTGTCATTTGGTGGTGATTTCCATAGGAAGTGGCTGCCACGTGCCAAATAACAGTCATTTAGTCACTTGGGGGCTCAACACCGCATCAGTCGGTGACTTGCGTTGCTGTGAGGTGGAGCAGTGGAGCCTTGGTGGGGTAGTCCGCTCTTCATCATGCCCGGCAGGCTGCCGGGGCAGTCTTGAAGCTTGCCTTTGGGGCACCCTCGACCTGACCAGGATCTCCTGCCACGCAAGGGAGGTTTTTCCTTGGTGGTATCTTGCTTATTTAGCTTGACTTGGTCTTCTTGATCCACCCTTTGATTCCTCAAAGGGTTGATATCTTCTGCTTGGTCTCGTCTTGGATGTCGCAACCTTGCTCTTAGGCCTATGCACGGTCTGGGAAACTGACCCATGGTTTGTTGAACCGACAAAGGTGGTGATATTAGAGTCATGCTAGTTGGTAATTGTGGGTCGATAGAAATACTTGTGTTAAGGTTTGTGATTCCCAAAACATGCCTGTATGGTCTCACATTATGTGATGAAGTTGTAGCATGATTTATTTTTTATTGTCTTCCTTATGAGTGGTGATCGGGGACGAGCGATTGTCTATTCCTACCAATCTATCCCCCAGGAGCACGTGTATTAGTACTTTGTTTCGAGGGCTAATGTCGGCATTCTGGGAACTAGGGTACCCAGACTTGCCTGCCTGCGGCCCATGGCGTGGCTCCATCAACGGCCTGGTACGGCCCATCTTCGGCATCGACAACACAAGAGCCTCGTGAGGGGCCAAGCCTCGTGATGCGGACGACACCAAGACCTCTAGAGGGACAGGCCTCCCTAGGCTGGCTCCTAAGGAGCGGAGATTCTTATGCAAGCGCCCATCTCATGAGGTCCGGATTACATAAGCCATGACGACCACGGCCAGGCGGGCGCCAGCGGGCGCAGTATAGTAGGTTTCCTCTTTGGTGCTAAATTGGCAAGCGCAGGCGTGGAGTCCCGAGGAATCAGCCAAAGGTTTCCATTCTCGTGCTACAAGACCAAGACCGCCAGGACGGCAGGACGGAGGTCATCGTCGAGCCACCGCGACGTCACGACCAGAAGCTTTGCAGGGGAAGACCACCTTTCGTCAGGATAAGATGTACTATTTGTCCCCCTTCGGACTTGACCGTTGTGGGATCCCTTCCTGCCTTCATTGTGGGGGAAGAGGATCAAGGCCACTATAAATATAGCTTATCCACCACCATAGAAAGGGATCGGATCCATCCGAACCCCCACCAGCTCACACAAACACAAGGACATACCTCCTGAGGTTGTTCTTCCGCTGCACTAGTTCATCCTCAGCTCACCGCGAGGCTAATCCACCCCAAAGCATGAGTAGGGTATTACACCACAAGGTGGCCCGAACCAGGGTAAATTGCCATGCGTCTTTCCTTGCCCGTTCATTGAGCTAGGCTATGAGAGTAACGAGTTGGTAGGCTGGGGGGATATAGTTCTTCGCACGCACCCCATAGTTCAAATCTTTCTTGGGTCCGCGGAGCCTCGAATCCGACATTTGGCGTGCCAGGTATGGGTGCGTCGTCGCCTCACTCCCAGCGGTCGATTCGCCATCGTTCCACTGTCCTCATATCCGACACTCGTCGAGTTCGTGCTGAGGGTCGGGTTGCTCTCACCGCCCGCGTCGCCCAGACAGCACCTGTGGGCTACGGCTCCCCCCGTCATTCCCCATCGCCTGTGGCAAACGCCGCTACCGGCCCCGCGGCCCAAGAGCAGCAGGCTTTGTTGCTGCAACCTTCTGTGCGGCGTGATGGACACACCGCCACTCCATCGCTGACTCCGGCAGCGGCTTCGTCTTCCCATGCTCGTCGCGGGCCGGCGAACGCACAGGCTGCGTTGCTCATGGCACGCAAGCTTTTGCGCTATCGACCAACCGAGGACCTCTACGAGGACTGGCTGGACTGCATCGCCGAGCTTGTCAGTGCCACTGGGGAGGCCCCTGTGCCGTCTCGCCCGCTGCCTCCCCCACCGCCTCTTGCGGGCGACGTGGCCCACGATGTGCCTCCTCCACTTCCCACGCAAGATGCCATCCTCGAGCCAAGGCGCGAGGCCGCTCGGCGCGACCCGTCGAGCAGGGCGCCGACATGCAACGAAGAAAGCTGCCAAGTGGTGTAGCGGCCTCAAGGAGAGGCGCGTGCACTCCCAGCACCGCCATGTCAAGACCGCGTGCAACCCAAGGCGGCGGTGCGCGAGCGCCAAGACTAGACTCCCCCTCTACGACGGGCCCCCGTGAGCGCGGCGGGCTGCCGCACATTCACCCAGGAGTTGCGCCGCGTCGTCTGGCCTGGGAAGTTCAAGCCAAACCTACCTCCACGCTATGAATGCACCCCTGACCCTGCCGAGTTCCTCCAACTCTGTCGGCATTCTGGGAACGGGGGTACCCAGACTTGCCTGCCGGTGGCCCACGGCGTGGCTCCATCCATGGCCGGGTACGGCCCACCTTCAGCATCAACAACACAAGATCCTCGCGAGGGACCAATCCTCACGAGGCCGACGACGCCAAGACCTCCAGAAGGAGCGGCCTCCTCAGGCTGGCTCCTAAGGAGCGGAGATTTCTATGCGAGTACTCACCTCATGAGGTTCGGATGACGCAACCCATGACGACCAAGGCCAGGCGGGCACCAGCGGGCGCAGTGCAGTAGTCTCCTCTTTGGTGCTAAAGAGGCAAGCGCGGGCGCGGACTCCCGAGGAATCAACCAAACATTTCTATTGCCATGCAACAAGACCAGGACTGCTAGGACGGAGGTCATCGTCGAGCCCACCATGGCGTCACGACCAGAAGCTTTGCAGGCGAAGACCACCTTTTGTCAGGATAAGATGTACTAGTTGTCTCCCTTCGAATTTGGCCGTTGTGGGGTCCCTTCCCGCCTTCATTTCGGGGGAAGAGTACCAAGGACACTATAAATATAGCCTAGCCACCACCTTAGACGGGGACGAAGGACGGACATATCATTCAGACCATCCTCATCCTCACGAGCTCGAAAGAACACACCTCCTGAGGTTGCTCTCCCACTGTACTAGTTCATCCTCAGCCCACCTCGAGGCCAACCCACCACAAAGCAGGAGTAGGGTTTTACACCGCAAGGTGGCCCGAACCTGGGTAAGTTGCCTTGTTCCATTTCCTTCCAGTTTATCGAGCTAGGCCATGAGATTGACGAGTAGGCAGACTTGGGAGGTTGAGTTCTTCGCCCGCACCCCAGAGTTTGAATCTATCCAGGGTCTGTGGAGCCCGGAATCCGACATTTGGCGCGCTAGATAGGGGTGTGTCAAAGATGCGCCTCTTTGTCTGCTGCACTCCACCCGCGTCGTTCGGCTCTCATGGCGAGCGCCGCTCCGCCGACCGGACCGACGGGTGCGTTTGGGGGCGCCGTGAGTCTCCGAGCTTTCACCCCCACCTTACGACGGGTGCAGTGGCCGCCAAAGTTCAGGCCAGAGCTGCCGCCTCGATACGACGGCGCGGCAGACCCAGCAGGGTTTCTCCAGGCATATGCAGAGGCTGTTTTGTGGCCAGCGGCAATGACAAGGATATGGCAAACTGGCTACCGATGGCCCTTACAGGTGTGCTGCGCGCCTGGCTCATGGGCTTGCCGGAGTCTTTAGTGGCCTCCTGGGAGGAGCTGCGCGGCCTCTTCATCACACGCTTCGCGAAGCCAGCACCCCATGCCGTCGCAGCCCTCCTCGGCGGCTCGCGGGCGCCAGCCTCGGACCGCCACGTCAAGCAGTTCTTTCGCCAGGTGGGCATCACCCACATACAGCAGGGAGCGCCACCAGGCTGGGTGGCGCCTAAGTCCGACCTCACCTTCGACTCCAGGGACCACCCTGCAACCACGGCCAGCGTCGGCAGGCTCCCGATGCTCTGTACTCCCACCATTTGCAACATAGCAGTCACCAGGACCCTCATCGACAGCAGCACCGGCCTCAATGTCCTCTTCATGGAAGCATTCGCCCTGCTTCATGTTCCCCATGGCCGGCTCCGCTCCACCAAGCCTTTCTCCGGAGTTGTCGACGGCTCCACCTGCCCCCTAGGGAAGATCCGCCTCCCCGTCACCTTCGGCACCTGCGACAACTACCACACCAAGCTCATCGACTTCGACATCGCCCGCATTGGCCTGCCATACAACGCCATTCTCGGGTACCCGGCCTTGGCCAAGTTCATGGTGGCAACCCGCCCAGGCTACAATCTCATGAAGATTTCGGGGAGCAGTGGCGTCCTCACTGTGACGGGGGATGCCAAGGATGCGCTCTCGGCCCTCAAGATCGCTTTCAGAGCCACGGCGACCGCACGACCAAGCAAGGAGGGGGCCCCGTAGGCCCTGGGGATTGCGCCAGCAAAGAAGAAGTAGTTGTTCTCTCTACACCGGGCCGAGATGAAGCAGGTGCCGGTCGATGAAGATGGGGCATCGGGCTCCACCTTCACCATAGACGCCAGCCTCCCACCAGACCACGAAGAGGCGCTGGTCAGCTTCCTGCGCGCGAACAAGGATGTGTTTGCATGGGACGCGGCGGACCGGGTTGGGGTTCCATGTGGATTAATCGAGTGCCACTTGATGGTGTGCCCCCAACGCGCGACCAGTAAAGCAGATGGCGTGGCGGCAAGCTCCAGAGAAGCAGTTGTTCAGCACCCAGGAGACCTACAAGCTGCTGGAGACTGGTGTCATTCGAGAAGTGCAGCACCCGGACTGGCTCGCGAACCCAGTCATCGTCCCCAAGAAACGCGGGATGGAGCGCATGTGCGTTGACTTGACCTACCTCAACAAAGCCTATCCTAAAGGCCTTTTCCCTCTCCTGCGCATCGACCAGATCGTCGACTACACCGCCGAGTGCAATTTACTATGCTTCCTGGACGCCTTCTCGAGCAATCATCAAATCAAGATGGCGGTGCAAGATGTTGAGAAGACAGCCTTTCTAACCCCGTGCGGGGTGGACTGCTACACTTGCATGCCGTTTGGGCTGCGCATTGCGGGAGCAACCTTCCAACGGTTGATGCATATTGCCCTGGGACAGCAGCTCAGGAGGAACGCTGAGGCATACATCGACGACATAGTGGTGAAATCTTGGGAAGCGAGAACTCTTATCGAAGATCTGGAGGAGACGTTCGCCAGCCTGCGGCAAGCGAACCTATGGCTGAACCCGGAAAAGTGTGTGTTTGGCATTTCGTCTGGCAAACTGCTGGGTTTCATGGTGTCGCACAGAGGGATCGAGGCCAACCCAGAGAAGGTCAAGGCCATAGAAAAGGATGAGTCCACCGCAAACCCTCAAGGAAATGCAGAAGCTGGCAGGCTGCATAACCTCCCTCGGGCGTTTCATCTCCAAGCTAGGGGAACGGACCCTCCCTTTCTTCAAGCTAATGAAAAGAAAAGGCCCGTTCGTGTGGACTCCAGAGGCCGATGCAGCCTTTCAAGACCTCAAGAAGTACCTCACCAGACCACCGGTGATGGTGGCACCACGCCCACTTGAACCATTGGTGCTTTACCAGGCTGCCATGCCTCACTCCACTAGCGCGGCACTGTTGGCGGTTTGGGAGGAGCACCCGACCAAGGGCTCATGAGGAAGCACCTCGCGCCCAGTTGGGGCGCCGCGGCCTCAGGGCGGCGTTCCTGAGGCCTCGGCCGCCCCGTCGGTCAATGGCGCTCCTGAGGCTCTGGCCAATCCTCCAGACAACGAGACTGCTGAGGATGGAGTTCCTGAGGCCACAACTGCCCCAATAAATGACAAGGCTACTGAAGACCCTCAGCCCCAGAAGGAGCAGGACTCTGCCGATGCCTCCACCCTCATCGAGCACCCGGTCTACTTGGTCAGCACGGTGCTACGTGATGCGCGGGCACGCTATCCCATGCCGCAAAAGCTCTTGCTCGCGCTCCTCGTCGCCTCCCGAAAGTTGCGCCACTACTTCCAAGGCCACCCCATCAAGGTTGTCTCAGCTTACCCCCTGGAGAGGGTGCTCCGGAGCCCTAACGTTCCCGGAAGGATCGCAGAATGGAACATTGAACTGCAGACGTTTCAGTTGGAGTTCAGCACTACAAGAATCATCAAGGGTGCGGCCCTCGCCTACTTCACGGCGGAATGGACCGACGTTCCCAACCAAGAAGTGGGTGAGGATCGTTCCCTCTCAGCGGGAAGCAAAGCACCAGAATGTTGGGTCATGTACTTCGATGGTGCATTCGCGCGTTAGGGCTTGGGGGCTGGAGCCGTGCTCATCTCACCCACCAACGACAAACCCTACTACACCGTGCAGCTATGCTTCCAGCAGGGCGAGAAGGTCTCCAACAATATCGCGGAATACGAAGGCCTGATCATCGGCCTCAAGGCTGCGACAGCTTTGGGGGTGAGGCGCCTCACCATCAGGGGCGACTCCCAGCTCCTCGTCAACTTCTCCAACAAAGCATACAAGCCAAAGGACGAGCACATGGAGGCATACCTCGCGGAGGTACGCAAAATTGAGAACCGATTCTTGGGCCTGGAATTACAGCACGTGCCACGCGGCATGAATAGGGAGGCGGACAATGTCGGCGTCCTGGGAACGGGGGTCCCCAGACTTGCCTGCCTGCGGCCCACGGCGTGGCTCCTCCAGCGGCCCTGTACGACCCATCTTCACCAGCAAACACGCAAGACCCTCGTGAGGGGCCAAGCCTCGTGAGGCGGATGACACAAGACCTCCTCAGGACGGCCTCACCAGGCAGGCTCACGAGTGGCAGAGAGATCAAGGCAAGGGACACCTCACGAGGTTCTTGTGATGCAAGCCATGACGACAGGAGCCAGGCGGGCGCCAGCGCGCGTAGTGTCCTCGTTTCCTCTTTGGTGCTAAAGAGGCAAGCACATGCAAGGAGTCTCGAGGCATCAGGCAAAGGTTTCCATATCGGTGCAACGAGTCCAAGACCAGCAAGACGGCAAGACGGAGGTCACCGTGGAGCCCAAGATGGCGTCACCACCAGAGCCTTTGGCAGGCGAAGACCACCTTTAGTCAGGATAACTTGTACTAGTTGTCTCCCTTCGAATTTGGCCGTTGTTGGATCCCTTCCCGCTCAATATTTGTGGAGAGAACCAGGGCCTCTATAAATAGGACTAGCCACCACCATAGGAGGCATCTTGATCTCATCTTGGATCAGAGCCATTCCATCCACACAAGCACATCAAGCACAAGAACACCTCTCCTCAGGAGGCTGTTCTTCCCTTGTAACTGTTCATCCTCAGCCCAAGAGGCAATCCACCACACCACACTGGAGTAGGGTATTACACCACATCGGTGGCCCGAACCAGTATAAACTCTTGTGTCTCTCATTCTTTGGGTCCGACGAGCTAGGCCTTGCGATTTGGCGAGAGCGATCTAGGTAGAGTTAGTTCTTCATGCGCACCCCAGTGTTCGAACCTCAAGGGTTTTGCCGGAACCCGAAATTCGAGATTTGGCGCGTCAGGTAGGGGTGCGCCGGAGTCTCTCTTCCGCCAGTTGATCTGCTGACACTCCGCGGTTCGATGTCCAGCGACCCGAGGACCAACGCCGACCGCTGGGCAGCTTGGCCAGCCCGGGCGGCGTCGTCCGCCCAAGAAGACCTCAACCCTGCGCCCCAGGTGGCATGCGTGCCGGCAAACGCTGCGGGGCGCGGGCGGTGCGGTCAAACGCCATCCACCCTTTCTCCACGACAAGCGCGCGCAGCCGCAAGGGCCTCAAGCTACGCTGCGGCCACGGCACTGCACACCTGATGGAAACAAGCAAACATGAGGGCTGCGCTCACGGTGGCTCGGGAGCTGCTGCGATGCCGGATGATGGAGAGCGGCCGGGATGCATTGCTGGAGCGCGTCGCCGAGCTACTGGACGCCGCGGCCTCGGGAGCACCGCCCTTCTGCTCGCTACTTACACCTCAGGCCGCGGCCGGATCGCATGGCAGGCCTCGCCGAGCCCGCGCGCCCACGGGCGCGCCAAGAGGTTTCATCGACACCGGCGCGACCAGCAGCACCGGACGCCCAATCGCACCCGCGCCACCTCCGATGAGCGCGGGCACGAGCGTTGCCACCCGCAGACCCAGCGGGATGCCGCCCTACCATCCTCAGGGTGGCGCGCTGGGCCGGGCAACATGGAGCGTGGCGCACTTTGGCGAGGTCTTCGGGGCGACGGCCTTGGAGACCTACGTGCCCCGCATGATGGACCAGGAGTACACGCTGGAAGATGACCCTGCCTCGTTCCTCGAGCCAGGCTGGGAGGAGGAGGCGCTATAAGCTGAGGCCTTCCAGGAGCCTCCTAGGAGCCTCACCAACCATGCCGGCAACAACAGCTACAGGGTACCACTAATCTCTCAGGAGCAAGCTTACGCTAACGATGGGTCGCAGGAGGATCAGGTCAGAGCGACGGACGGCGGCCCCAGCTCGACAGCCTCCCTTGCACCAGGAGGAGTGCACTGGGGCTGCAGGGAAGGAGCCGGGAGCAAGGCCCCTCCCCGCATCACGCGGAGCAGGGCGCCCCCCGGAGGTAAGCCCTCTGCCGGGGAGGTGCTGGTGAGCCTTCCCGCGGCAGAGGACCCATGGTCGCCGAGGGCGCCGCAGGCGTCCCCTTTGCCCCTTGGCTTTGTCCTAGTTTCCGGACGCCCCAATGGTGGTCGAGGGTGGCGCAAGGCGGGCCCCTCGTATGGCGATATGAAGTAAGGCTCACGCCTGTGAAGGTCTCCGCTCGTGACACTCACGTAATAATGAGTGGGGCTGTACACGCCCCGGAGTCTCAGGAGTGCCGCCCTCGGGCCTCGGGGGCTCCCTCCCATGTCCCAGTGGAAGCACTTAGCTCCGCGCTGGTGAGAAGACAAGAAGAGTAGACTAGGCGCCGGACGCGGACATTTGCTTTTAACCTCTTTTCTTTAGCCCTGCTTTCTGGCTTTGGATTTAAGTTTGAAGTTGAATTTTCATTGGTGTGTGCGGGGGGTGCCTTTTCTCGTTCGTGCGATTTCTTGCAATCTGGTTCCTTGCCATGATTCGGAGTTCGCACCTGCTGCCTCCCCCTCGCGAGCGGGGGCTGGGCATAGCGCACGCGCGCTGCGTGCATGTCCTGCCATGGCTGGTTCCCGCGAGGCCCTCTCGGACGGATTGGCAGGTAAATTACAGCAGCAAACTCGCAGCGGGACTCGCGGGTTCATGAAGACACATATCCAGCTTGGCCCAAAGAATAGAGGCAGTAATCTGTTTACATGAGGGGCTTCCCCTCCCAAAATGCTCTTACAACTTCTAGGGCCGTGCCCGAGCTTTCGCATGCAGGGTTAACGACAAGGAAGCATGGGCTCAATCGGACATGTCGCTCACCGCGTCCTCTGGGTCTCCCTCAGACGCGATGCTGGCATCGCTGGCATCACCGTCGCCATTGCTGGCGCCGCCCTCACCATCGTCGACCATGTCGCCTTCATCCGCAGCGACCACCACCGCGTCGTCCTCGGAGGTGAAGGCCCTGAGTAGAGCATCCACATTGTCTTCTACCCAGCGCGCCAGGTCGCCCCGGATTGCCCCGGGCACGGGCGCAATGGCAGCGTCAAAATCAAAGTTGGGGTAGGTGTTCTGGAGATGGCTGAAGACGCGGGAGAACGCGCGCCTCAGCAGGCCGCGACTCCTCTCTTCAACAAGCCCGCGAGCCCTCTCGGATCGATTCTCCAGGCATGTCACCACATCGGTGAAGAAAAGGAGGTAACTGGCGTAATCGTTCGAGTGGGGATGAGGGGCATCTTCATCGCAGATGGTGCCCAGCGTCGCATTGGCTCTGATCCTGAGGCTTTGGATCATGGGGGAGTGCACACGCTCCAGCATCTGCCACCGGAGCGCTTCCTCCCTGCTCTGCTGCGCGAAGGACTCGGCGTTGGCGACCCGCTGCTGAAGATAAAGCAGCTCGGCACGGGCGGAAGCCAGCTCAGCTTGCACCGAGACCAGGGCTGCTGCAGCGGCTTTCTCGCGCTGTCCCGCCTCAGCCAACCCTGACCTGAGGGCAGTAGTCCTGCCCACAGCTTCGGCTTCCACGAGCTTCAGCTTCAGGTACTTGCCCACAAGATCCGCGTGAGCCACGGCCACCCGGCGATCGACCTCCTCCTGGGCGTGGGCCTCTGCGCCGCCCGAACAGCTCCTCCCGCTTGGGGCGACTTGGCGCTCCTTGTCTCCAACCGCTTCCAAGCTCAAGGCTGTGCTCCGTGGCCCCAAGCTTCATGCTGGTGGGCCGCCCGAGGTTGATGGCCACCTTCATTTTATGCCCACTCCTCCACGTGCCGAAGGTACCCTCGGGCCTCGAGGCGCGGTCTACCTCCACGAGTTCTCCACCGAGGCCGGCTATCGCGCCCATTGCCGGTCTCTGAAAGAGCTGTGGCGGACGACACCCCGTTCGTGCGCAAACTTGAGCACGCGGCCGATGTTCGTTCTCCATAGCGGGGGTTGCCGATGGGATCCGAAGAGGCTCGCCCCCTTTCAACAGGGGTCTGGGGGCTGGCGCCCCCCGGTCGCCGACCGGACTTTGGCGGGAGCCCGGTCGAGTTGAGGCTCGCTACTCGAAGAGGAAGCCAAGACCGAAGCCATCCAGCCACCGTCCACAACCAGAGGAGGAGCCCTTGGCATGCTCATCGCACCCCCGGCGAGGCCACGGAGAAGGGATGGCGGGAGCACGGGCTCGAGGCGTCAAGCTAAGGTGTCTGCCTCACCGGCCGGTCTCGCGCCGTGGGCAACATGCTGGCTTGGGACGCTCAAGGCCAGCGGGAGATTCGAGGCAGGAGGAGATTGCTTCCCGGGAGGCTTCACAGCCTTAGCAGAAGGGATCCTGAAGAGCCACCATCAGGAAGGGAAGCAACATTCGAGGAATCACAAATATAAGGTACTTACTCATCTATGGCGATGTACTTCCTTTCTTTCAACGGCCGGAAGGTGCCACTGCTGCAGCTTGGGGACCCATTCCTCTTGCGTAGCGCATCGAAGTCCACACGGAGCCGGCTGAAGCATTGGACGTGGCGACCAGCGCAGGGCGCACTGGCAAAGCGCTCGACGCGACGACCTCAGGAGCGCCAACTAGGGAGAGCCATTGGGCTCCGCCTCGTGATGACCTGCTGAGGCCTCGAGAGATTTTGCCTCAGGAGCAGTGGATTGCGTCGCCCCCTCAACTGCCACCCCAGGGCGAGAGTCACGGGCTCCCGGAGATGGTGCCTCAGGAGCCTCGGGCGGCGTCGACACCTTGGCACCTGCACCTCCGGCCTCCAGTGGAGCTTGCCCCCCTGCGTCCACTCTTGGGGCAAGTTCGGCGCCGGTGGCAAGGAGGGGAACCACGGTGACGGGGTTCTCACGGGGCCCCTGAAGGCCGACTGGACGCAGCCCCCATTGGTCAAAGGGGGTCATCTGCCCCGCGAGCTCCACCCTGTTCGAGCAGCAGTACAAGAGACAACCCTCCAATGGCATATCGGCTGGAGAGGGGTCGCCCGTCAGGACCTCGAGCACCATTCTTCATGCCTCGAGCGGAAGGTCTGACTCCTGAAGCCTCATGCGATCCTGGCCGACAAGCAAGGCCCACATTGGCTGGGAATGGCGCTGGAGTGGAGGGATGCGGTGTCGGAGGAACTCCTTCATCACCATGGGCGCAGTCAAGCCAAGATCTTTCAGCCTCTTCAACCGGAGCCAGACGAAGGCGAGGCGGGGGCTCGCAAGCTTCTCATGTTCCCAGCCCGAGCTGGGGACGGCGGGTGCCGACGGAGGCAGGAGCAAAGGGTTGAGCACTCCGACATCCACATACACCCACCGCGTCTGAAAGCCGCTCGCAGACGGTGGGAGTTCAAAGTCAATCCTCGAGCCGGCCGTCGCCGCCACGGCCTGGAAGCTCAGGCACCCCAAGCATTGCGGGGGGTCGGTTAGGTGCAGTGAGAAGAAATGGCGCAGGAGGGCCACGGAGGGGGAAATGCCCACCATGGCCTCGCAGACGAAGGCAAAGACGGCAAGAAGGGCGACGGATTGGGGATCTAGGTGCAACATATGGATCTGGTAATGGGAAAGCACGGCGTTGAAGAAGTCGGAGAAGGGAGGGACCAGGCCGGCCCACAGGGCGTCGATGAAGAGTTGGACCTCGGTGGTTGTTCTATCAACAGAAGCTCGGGACGCAGGCCAGGCCACCGTCCCTCCCCATTCATTAAAGCTGGTGGCGAGCGCAGGGCGGACCTTGTCCATGGCCTCCTGATTAAGCACCCGCGATCGACCGACGGCGGGCTCGATGGCCGGAGGCGGGCCGGCTGAGGACAGGGGCTTCTTCCCTTTCTCCGTTCGGTTCGGCGCCATGGCGATGGAGAGGGCTGAGCTCAGGTCGGATTGGAAGAGGAAGCTGAGGTTCGAGGAAGCGGAGGAGTTGGGGAGTGCATTGCCAGCAATGGGGAAATAACTTTGTAGGACGCCGTGGCCGCCTGGCCAGGCGGATATCAAAGCTGCGTGGGGAAGCGGGGCCGCCCACGTCCAATCGATCGCCACGCGTCAAGCGGGGCCGCAGGCTGTTGGGGCCTGCCACACTCCGCACATGCCCTTTGGCTTTGCCTCGAAGCCAATTCCGAGTGCGCCTTGGGCCCGGGGATAACTGTCGGCGTCCTGGGAATGGGGGTCCCCAGACTTGCCTGCCTGCGGCCCATGGCGTGGCTCCTCCAGCGGCCCTGTACGTCCCCTCTTCGCGAGGGGCCAAGCCTCGTGAGGCGGACAACACAAGACCTCCTTGGGACGGCCTCACCAGGCAGGCTCGTGAGGGGCGGCAAGATGAAGGCAAGGGACACCTCGCGAGGTTCCTGTGACGCAAGCCATGACGACTGGAGCCAGGCGAGCGCTAGCGCGCGCAGTGTTTTCGTTTCCTCTTTGGTGCTAAAGAGGAAAGCGCAGGCGAGGAGTCCCGAGGCATCAGGCAAAGGTTTCCATATCGGTGCAACGAGACCAAGACCAGCAAGACGGCAAGATGGAGGTCACCGTGGAGCCCAAGATGGCGTCACCACCAGAGCCTTTGGCAGGCGAAGACCACCTTTAGTCAGGATAACTTGTACTAGTTGTCTCCCTTCGAATTTGGCCATTGTTGGAACCCTTCCCGCTCAAAATTTGGGGAGAGGACCAGGGCCTCTATAAATAGGACTAGCCACCACCATAGGAGGCATCTTGATCTCATCTTGGATCAGAGCCATTCCATCCACACAAGCTCACCAAGCACAAGAACACCTCTCCTCAGGAGGCTGTTCTTCCCTTGTAACTGTTCATCCTCAACCCAAGAGGCAATCCACCAAACCACACTGGAGTAGGGTATTACACCACATCGGTGGCCCGAACTAGTATAAACTCTTGTGTCTCTCGTTCTTTTGGTCCGACGAGCTAGGCCTTGCGATTTGGCGAGAGCGATCTAGGGAGAGAGAGAGATCTTCGTGCGCACCCAAGTGTTCGAACCTCAAGGGTTTTGCCGGAACCTGAAATCCGACAGACAACATCGCCAAGAGGGCGTCTCGACGTCTGCCTCAGGAGCCTGGCGTCTTTGAGGAGCAGCTCTTCAAGCCATCGGCGGCTCCCCTCGCCGCGGGACCAGCATTGCCTCAGGAGGAGCTACCCCGAGCACCCCTCTCAGGTGCCCCAGCTTGTGGCCCGACCTCGGGAGCCCACCTGCTCCTCGCGCTTGAGCCTTAGGAGGGGTGCTTGATCGAGGAGTTCAAGGCATACCTGCTCCAAGGCACCTTGCCGGAGAAGGAGGAAGACGCAGAACGTGTGGCCCGCCAGGCCACCACATACTGCATGTGAGATGGTGAGCTCTATCGAAAGCGGCCAAATAACTTCTCCAGGGAGCAGGTATGCGAGCTGTTGGCTAACATACATAGGGGCGACTGCGGGCATCACTCTTCATCGCGCACCCTCGTGGGCAAGGCATTCCGCAGCGGATTCTACTGGCCCACGGCGTTCAGTGATGCCACCGAGCTGGTAAGATCATGTGATGCCTGTCAGTTCCATGCCAAGCAAATCCACCAACCCGCCCAGGGCCTCCAGACCATCCCGCTCTCATGGTCATTCGTGGTCTGGGGGCTGGACATCCTGGGCCGTTCCCTCGAGCGCCCGGGGGCTACCGCTACCTCTACGTCACCATTGACAAGTTCACCAAGTGGGTAGAGGTGGAGGCCGTCCGCACCATCCCGGCCGGTTCAGCCGTCAAGTTCATCAAGGGCCTCATGAGCCGGTTCGGGGTTCCTAATCGCATCATCACCGACAATGGCTCACAGTTCACCAGCAACCTCCTCAAAACATATTGTGCTAGCCTTGGAACGCAGATATGCTACGCTTCGGTGGCACACCTCGGAGCAACGGCCGGGCTGAGCGCGCCAACACAGAGGTCCTGAGGGGCCTCAAGGTAAGGACCATCAAGAAGAAGCTCGAGGCCTGCGGCAGGAGCTGGCTTGACGAGCTCCAGTCCGTGTTGTGGTCATCCGCACCACAACGACCAAGCCGACAGGCGAGACTCCATTCTTCCTCGTCTACGGAGCTGAAGCGGTTCTCCCTCACGAGGTCAGGCATCGCTCTGCGCGGGTCTTGGCGTTTGACGAGGCACACTAGGACGCCTCGCGGTGGATATACCTCGTGCTGGGGGAGGAACGCCGCCGCCAGGCCTCGATCCGAGCAGCGAGGTACCAGCAGGCGCTGCGGCGGTACCACTGCCGCAGCGTCCGCTCCAGGACGCTTGAGGTGGGTGATCTCGTCCTGAGGCGGGTGCTCTCCAGGGAAGGGCTGCATAAGCTCTCGCCCATGTGGGAGGGCCCGTTCAGGATCGCCCGTGTCTCCAGGCCAGGCGCTGCGCGCCTGGAGATGCAGGACAGGATCCCCATCCAGAACACCTGTAACATCCAGCACCTCCGGAAGTTCTACCCATGAAGCAAGGCCCCACGCCTGAGAAGGTCTCCGCTCGTGACACTCTCACATAATAATGAGTTGGGGCCGTACACGCCCCGGAGTTTCCTGAGGTCGCCCCCTGGGCCTCACGGGGGCTCCCACCCACGTCCTAGTGGAGGCCCCATGCTCCGCGCTGGTGGGAAGACAAGAAGACTAGTCTAGGTGCCAGACGCGGATGTTCTTTCGCTTGCTTTCTGTAGCTGGGTTTCAACTTCTTGAATGAATTTGGAGCTTTTCGTGTCTTTCGTTCGCCAGAGTTGGAATTCTCTCTCTTTCTATCTTTGTTCACCTTTCTAACCAAGTCCCAGGAGGAGCGGCAGTTGCCCATCGCTCTTCCTCGCGCGTCCCGTGCACGGGGCCTAGGTACGGTGTGCACGCGCCTGGGCTCGCCCGCGACCACACCTCGCCGACGCCTTGCAGCCCCAGCTTGGCACACTTAATCCTCGCGAGACACCCTCGAACGAGATCATGGACATGCGCGCCCTCTTAAGTCTGTGCCTCCAAGCACCATGGCATGGCGCGCTAAGCCACAACCAGTCCACGCTCAGGAGCTTGTCCGAGGAAGGATGGGGCACGTCATGAGGTTTTCTAACCTTGCAGCTACACGACGTCTCCTAAGGCTCGGCGGATCTTGACTCATCAAGAAGGAAGCCTTTGGAAGATGCCCCTGGAAAGGCGCGCCCTCGCGACATGCGAGTCTACGATAAGCACATCGAGCTAAGTTACCCTAATCGCACATAGTAGAGACACGGGTATCATGCCATGATATGAAAATAACAAACATAGCATAGTGGAGCAAGCGTCGTACACACCCCAGTAGGGACCTCTAGTTTCTTCAAATGCAGGAGAAAGGAAAAACAAAAGCGGGCCGCACGACTGTAGCAACTCCCGAGGCCAGGCTCCAGCAGCGCCCAAGCTTAGTCCGAGTCTTCCTCCTGCTTCACCGGAGCACAGCAGCGAGATGGCTCATCGCCTTCCCCGATCCGAGCCTAACGGCGTGGTGGCTCGTCATAGCTGCCACCGCTGGTGCTCTCGCTGGAGGAGGAGCCGCCGCTACTGGAGGAAGCACGGCCGTCGCCAAGGGCAAGCTCACCATCGTCATCGTCGCGTCCATCGCCAAGGGCAAGCTCGTCGTCGCCGCTACCATCTTCCGGGCAGCATCCCGCATGACGGCCATCTTCCCCAAAGACCCTCACATAGAGGGTCGCAAGGACGTTGTACCTAAAATGGAGGGTGCACCCCCTGCTCAGACCCCGCGCGTGGGCAAACGCCAGCCAAATACGGGTCAAGGACACGTTGCCCGCGGCGGTGACTTCGACCCCCCGCCCATGAGGCCCTGGTGCAGCAACCGTCATACTGCAGTGAGAGGCCATCAAGCCCTGCGGTCGGCAACACGGTGTGGCTCCAACAATGGCCAGGTACGCCCCATCTTTGGCATCGACAACACAAGACCCTCAGGAGGGGCCAAGCCTCGCGTGGTGGACGATGCCAAGACCTCCAGAGGGAGCGGCCTCCCTAGGCTGGCTCCTGAGGAGCAGAGATTCCTATGCAAGCGCCCATCTCATGAGGTCCGGATGACGTAAGCCATGACGACCACGGCCTGGCGGGTGCAGTATAGCAGGTTTCCTCTTTGGTGCTAAAGAGGCAAGCACAGGTGCGGAGTCCCGAGGAATCAGCCAAAGGTTTCCATTCTCGTGCTACAAGACCAAGACCGCCAGGATGGCAGGATGGAGGTCATCGCCGAGCCCACCATGACGTCACGACCAGAAGCTTTGTAGGCGAAGACCACCTTTCGTCAGGATAAGATGTACTATGTGTCTCCCTTCAAACTTGGCCATTGTGGGATCCCTTCCCGCCTTCATTGTGGGGGAAGAGGACCAAGGCCACTATAAATATAGCTTAGGCACCACCATAAAAAGGGATCGGATCCATCCGAACCCCCACCAGCTCACACCAACACAAGAACAGACCTCGTGAGGTTGTTCTTCCTCTGTACTAGTTCATCCTCAGCCCACCGCGAGGCTAATCCACCCCAAAGCAGGAGTAGGGTATTACACCACAAGGTGGCCCGAACCTGGGTAAACTGTCATGCCTCTTTCCTTTCATGTCCATTGAGCTAGGCCGTGAGAGCAACGAGTTGGTAGGATGGGGAGATCGAGTTCTTCGCATGCACCCCAGAGTTCGAATCTTTCTTGGGTCCGCGGAGCCCCGAATCTGACAGCTAATAAATTTTTGCAAGAAGTATGTGAGTTCTTTATGACTAATGTTGAGTCCATGGATGATACGCACTCTCACCCTTCCACCATTGCTAGCCTCTCCAGTACCGTGCAACTTTCGCTGGTGCATTAAACCCACCATATACCTTCCTCAAAGCAACCACCATACCTACCCATTATGGAATTTCCATTGCCATTCCAAGATATATTGCCATGCAACTTCCACCGTTCCGTTTTATTATGACACATACCATCATTGTCATATTGCTTTGCATGCACTACTGCAGGATGTTGCTAACGCGACACTAGGATCAGAGACCCTTCGAGAAACTGTGTGCGATGCAATGATCGCAAATGGTGGTGTAGGAAAACCGTTAGAAATGTATAAAACGTTTTGCGATGATGGATGCATCAAACACGGTTCAGGTTTTAGTTGCGTGTGCGATGAAGGGCATACGGTTCAGTTCAATTACCTGTTTGCGATGAGGGGGAACCAAAGAAATGGGCAGCCAGATGAAGGTGTGTGCGATGTACAACATATGGTTCACTCGCATGAACTGTTTGTGATTAGGCAAGACAAAAGAAATGGATAGCCCGATCAAGGTGTGTGCGATGTAGAACATACGGTTCACTCGGATGAACTGTTTGTGACTAGGCAAGAGAACAGAAACGGTTCAATATAACAAGATGTGTGTGATACGCGGCAAACAGGTCTGTAATCAGAAATGTGTGCGAAGACCGATAATAACGCAGACGATTGCTTCTAATAAGACGTATGTGATATGCTCTGTCTACACAACATCTATTGGCCATTGTGGGACGGGCGGTCATCCGGATACGCCATAAGGATGCGAAGAGTCATTCCTATCAGCAAGGACTAGCTGTTCCACCAGTAGCTCATGTAAGAAAACTATCAAGTTAAGTTTGCTTAGGCTGGAGCAACCATCGGATGGGTGGCTGGATGGGAAGTTGTGTCGACGTTAAATTAGGTAATGGGATGGGTCATTTCGGTCAAATGACCTAAATGCCCCATTACCTCAGCTAATTTAACATCGAGGTCCTTTTTTTAACACATGTTAAAGAAGGTCTATGGCATTACTTTTTGACAATGTGCGATACGTGGCATACAGTTGATGCATCCGACCTATTTGTGATGGAATAGGCCGTGTGTCTTGTGGGCAAACGCTTGCTGGTATTCAACCATTTGGGATTGATGAATTCATCACCGACGGGATCCCTAGAGTGGTCCGTGTTCATTTGATCATCATCTACTCCTTATGCTAGCTCGATGCTAAGTTTCCATTAATTGATGGCATTTTATGAACACGCCACCGTTTCCCGCCACCCTGCTATATTGCGCATAGGGGGCGCGCGACGCACGGAGGCGACAAGCGCAGCCTGCAACCTGTAGCACATGATCGATGGCGCGCCGCAGAGCAAGCTAGGCGCGTCAGCGCCAATAGGCTGCGGCTCGCCGCACGGCGAGACCGTTGGAGCGCCGCAGAGCGAGAGGCGCGGCACGGCTTACAGCAAGAGCGGATCCATCGGCGCTTGCCCGCTGTCGACATGGCATCGCAGCTGGGTACACGTCCCGTCAGTACCCCCATTCCTCGCCAGGACTGGGCAGAGGCCCTCAACGCCGTACTTGCACTAGATGCCGGCCACACCGTACTTGCACCGGACGCCCGCCACGCCGTTCGCATGGGCGCAGTAGAGGAACATGGCCGTCGCATCCATGAGCTGGTGATCTCCGATGAAATAGCCAACTTGGAGCTCGAGACCTCGCTCCAGATGTACCGCGAACGTCTCGGCCGCTTGGACGAACGCCTGCACGAGTTCAGGCAGCGCCAAGAGCTACCCTAGGCAAGGGATGCTGGTCATGGTCTCATGGACGCGTTTTATTTTGAAAAGTTGTTTCGACGTGGATAGCTTTGTATTCACAGCAATCATAGTATTGCTCTGTTTCAATGTGTGTACTCTGTTTTCCATTCTTATATGTTCTGTTTCAATTTGTGTATATACGCTTTCCATTCTGTATATGTGGATGATAACAGCTAGATTCAAATTAGTATACAAAAACAGATAGAAAATGAAGTCATAATATATATATATATATATATATATATATTAGTTGTTCATTAGATCATCACAGAATATATATATATATATATATAATATCATCACATATACGTGCTGATACTTAACTACTAGGTACAATGCATAAAATAGAAAACGAACAATACTAAAACTAATAATCCCTCCTGGGTCCAGTATTCCGGCAGCCCCTCGCCAGCAGCTCCCTGGTGCGCGGCGTCTTCCCAGTGCAGAGGCAGTACTCTGACTCCTCCGCCTCACAGCGCTTGACGTACCGATCTGCCTCTTGCTGGCGGACGAGCGCGCCCGATCTTGCCATTTCGTTGGGCGCCCACCGGAGCTCCTCATCGATGGCACGCTGGAGCTTATCGGCCCACCTCCAGGCAGCGACGAGGCGCCCAGCTCCTATGACCTTCCTCGTGAAGCACCCGCCTTCGTACACCTCCTCGGCACGACAACGCGCCCGCCCCCAAAGCTCCGCCGCCTCCTTTTTCCAGGCGGCATCACGGGCTTCACATGCTGCCTGGTACCTGGCTTCCTCCTCCGCCATCTCCTTCTTGAATGCCACTTGCCTGGCTTTCTCAGCCGGCAGCAGCGACTTACACAGAAAAAGATTGTACTGGCCCCAAAACCAATCCAAAGTTGGGGGGTCCGGCGCAACCTCGTCAGGCGGCGCGTAGGGGTCCTCGTCGCTGCTAATTGAGTGAGCGTCCTCGGGGGGCGGCGACTCATCGTCGGCGTGTGGGCAGACCGGCGGCGCCATGGCAGAGATTTGAGAGAGAGAGAGAGGGTGAGCGAGGGGAGGATGTAGATGAGAATACAGGCGGGACGACATGAGCAAGATAGTATTTATTGGCGGCCGGAATCTAGATCGACGGGGACAGTACACACGCCGGTCGCCGGAATTTACGAGTACTGTAGTTCGAATTACACACAATTCCCGCAACAAATCCGTGTGCATAATAGCTGACGGTTTCCAATACACAACCGTGTCTGATTAATGATCCCCGCCAATCACCTACCAAACCTCGAGCCGCGAGATAGAATGACAATCGTGTGGGGGCCGGTTGTCTTCCCAGATCTTTACATTTTCTTTTTTGAACACCAGATATTTACACCTTCTGATGATTTTTTAACTGGCACACAAGTACACAGAAATATGATTTTTCAAACCGTTTTGGTTAGGAGTTGCATGTAGATGTAGTTCAAATTTGAATTACGGTCATTAAATGGTTAGAAAATCACTTAAATGTCTTTAAAAGGTCAAATGACCCCTGACGATTTCCAAATTTTCACATTACAGTTGTATTAGTGCACGTTAAACGTAGAAAAAATTTCAAGGCCATAAGAGGAAGCTATCTCCCGCCCGTCAGCAAACATGCATTGTTCCCTCTCGGAACCACGAACCTTCTAGTGAGTTACTCCTGTTTGTGAGGGGTGTGTGTCCAAACTTTCATCAAACAGGCCAATTTTTTACCGCATCATCTTGGTGGCATGACATTAAATCAAGCAAGGTTTCATGTTTTTCTGATCATTTTTTAATTTTTTGGAATTAAAATGCCATGGCATGCACTCCATGCATCTGCCCATGCCTTGACACCAATATGTTTGAAAATTCATTAGAATTTACTGCACATTGAATTAACTCGCACACAATTACACAAAAATATGATTTTCCAAACCGTTTTGGTTAGGCGTTGCATGTAGATGTAGTTCAAATTTGAATTACGGTCATTAAATGGTTAGAAAATCACTTAAATGTCTTTAGAAGGTCAAATGACCCCTGAAATTTACCAAATTTTCACATAACAGTTGTATTAGTGCACGTTAAACGTAGGAAAAAATTAGAAGGCCGTAAGAGGAAGCTATCTCCCGTTCGTCATCAAGCATGGATTGTTCCCTCTCGGATCCACGAACCTTCAAGCGAGTTGCTCCGGTTTGTGAGGGGCGTGTGTCCAAACATTCGTCAAACATGCCAATTTCTTTACCACATCATCTTGGTGGCATGACATTACATCAACCAAGGTTTCATGTGTTTCTGATCATTTTTCTATTTTTTTGAATTAAAATGCCATGCCACTCCATGCATACGTATGCATGTGTCCATGTCGTGAGACCAATATGTTCGAAAATTCCTTCTAATTTACTGCACAAGGAATTAACTCGCGCACAAGTACACAGATATGATTTTTCAAACCGTTTTGGTTAGGCGTTGCATGTAGATGTAGTTCAAATTTGAATTACGGTCATTAAATGGTTAGAAAATCACTTAAATGTATTTGAAAGGTCAAATGACCCCTAGAATTGTCCAAAATTTCACATTACAGTTGTAGTAGTGCACGTTAGGCGTTTAAAAACTTTCAAGGCCGTAACAGAAGCTATCTCCCGTTCGTCATCAAACATGCATTGTTCCCTCTTGGAACCACGAACCTTCTAGCGAGTTGCTCCAGTTTGTGAGGGGTGTCTGTCCAAACTTTCGTCAAACATGCCAATTTCTTTACCACAGCAAATTGGTGGCATGACATTAAATCAAACAAGGTTTCATGTTTTTCTGATCATTTTTTTATTTTTTGGAAATAAAATGCCATCGCATGCAGTCCATGCATGTGCCCATGCCTTGACACCAATATGTTTGAAAATTCCTTCGAATTTACTGGACATGGAATTAACTCGCACACAAGTACACAAAAATATGATTTTTCAAACCGTTATGGTTAGGCGTTGCATGTAGATGTTGTTCAAATTTGAATTACGGTCATTAAATGGTTAGAAAATCACTTAAATGTCTTTAAAAGGTCAAATGACCCCTGAAATTTTCCAAATTTTCACATGACAGTTGTATTAGTGCACGTTAAACGTAGGAAAAAATTTGAAGGCCGTAAGAGCAAGTTATCTCCCGTTCATCGTCAAACATGCATTGTTCCCTCTCGGAACCACGAACCTTCTAGCGAGTTGCTCCAGTTTGTGAGGGGTGTCTCTCCAAACGTTCGTCAAACATGCCAATTTCTTTACCACAGCAAATTGGTGGCATGACATTAAATCAAGCAAGGTTTCATGTTTTTCTGATCATTTTTTTATTTTTTGGAAATAAAATGCCATCGCATGCAGTCCTTGCATGTGCCCATGCCTTGACACCAATATGTTTGAAAATTCCTTCGAATTTACTGCACATGGAATTAACTCGCACAGAAGTACACAAAAATATGATTTTTCAAACCGTTATGATTAGGCGTTGCATGTAGATGTAGTTCAAATTTGAATTACGGTCATTAAATGGTTAGAAAATCACTTAAATGTCTTTAAAAGGTCAAATGACCCCTGAAATTTTCCAAATTTTCACATGACAGTTGTATTAGTGCACGTTAAACGTAGGAAAAAATTTGAAGGCCGTAAGAGGAAGTTATCTCCCATTCATCGTCAAACATGCATTGTTCCCTCTCGGAACCACGAACCTTCTAGCGAGTTGCTCCGGTTTGTGAGGGGTTCCTGTCCAAACGTTCGTCAAACATGCCAATTTCTTTACCACATCATTTTGGTGGCATGACATTACATCAACCAAGGTTTCATGTGTTTCTCATCATTTTTCTATTTTTTGAATTAAAATGCCATGTCACTCCATGCTTACGTATGCATGTGTCCATGTCGTGAGACCAATATGTTTGAAAATTCCTTCTAATTTACTGCACATGGAATTAACTCGCACACAAGTACACATATATGATTTTTCAAAACGTTTTGGTTAGGCGTTGCATGTAGATGTAGTTCAAATTTGAATTACGGTCATTAAATGGTTAGAAAATCACTTAAATTTCTTTTAAAGGTCAAATGACCCCTAGAATTTTCCAAAATTCCACATTACAGTTGAAGTAGTGCACGTTAGACGTAGAAAAAATTTGAAGGCCGTAAGAGGAATCTATCTCCCGTTCGTCATCAAACATGCATTGTTCCCTCTCGGAACCACGAACCTTCTAGCGAGTTGCTCCGGTTTGTGAGGGGTGTGGGTCCAAACTTTCGACAATCATGCCAATTTCTTTACCACATCATCTTGGTGGCATGACATTACATCAACCAAGGTTTCATGTGTTTATGTTTTTTTTGGAATTAAAATGACATGCCACTCCATGCATATGTATTCATGCATATGTGTCCATGTCGTGATACAAATATGTTTGAAAATTCCTTCTAGTTTACTGCACATGGAATTAACTCGCACATAAGTAAACAAATATGATTTTTCAAACCGTTTCGGTTACGTGTTGCATGTAGATGTAGTTCAAATTTGAATTACGGTCATTAAATGGCTAGAAAATCACTTAAATGTCTTCAAAAGGACAAATGACCCCTAGAATTTTCAAAAATTTCACATTACAGTTGTAGTAGTGCAAGTCAGACGTTTAAAAACTTTCAAGGCCGTAAGAGGAAGCTATCTCCCGTTCGTCATCAAACATGCATTGTTTCCTCTCGGAACCACGAGCCTTCTAGTGAGTTGCTCCGGTTTGTGAGGGGTGTGTGTCCAAACTTTGGTGAAACATGCCAATTTTTTACCACATCATCTTGGTGGCATGACATTACATCAACCAAGGTTTCATGTGATTCTGATTTTTTTAAATTTTTTGGAATTAAAATGCCATGTCACTCCATGCTTAATTGTGTCATAGCCATTAGACCAATATGTTTCAAAATTCCTTCCAATTTACTGCACATGGAATTAAATCGCACACAAGTACACGAAATATGAGTTCTCAAACCGTTATGGTTAGCTGTTGCATGTACATGTAGCTCAAATTTCAATTACGGTCATTAAATGGCTAGAAAATCACTTAAATGTCTTAGAAGGTCAAATGACCCCTGAAATTTTCCAAAATTTGACATGACAGTTGTATTAGTACTACAAAATTTCTCGTTCATTTAAAACACCATCCGTTGGCACTTCATTCCAAATTCGTCTTTCACAGCTAATAAAAAATATCTACAACATCACACACAGTTGTTTTCTAGGAACCGTTTGCGATGAAAATATCTGGGTCTATTTAAGTCTCCCTCCTTAAGCTTCGCCAGCTCGTCTGCTCTAGTGCCGGCAACCCCCGAATCCACGAATCCTAATCCCCATTCCCGCACCCCCTTCTTGCAAAGATGATGCCGTGGAAACGCTTCGTGAAGGCCCGTACGATGGCCGCGTCCCCCCGAGCGCCGCCGCATCTGCATTGAGCACGACCGCTTTTGCCGAGAGGGCGTCTGCGGCAGCCGACAGGGCAGCTGCTGCTGCGACGGTGGCTGCAAACGCCGAGAGCGCCCGAGCTGTCGTCCGTGCCGCTGATGTCGCCCTGGCCCGGGTCAAGGTCATCCACGCCAATATCGAGGATGCACACGCCAAGATATTCTAGGCCACCTCGGACTCCAGCATGCAACCCACGTCTGAAAAGGCGGCGGTGGCCATGGAGAACTCGTTTCCTCATGAGGTTGCCGAGCGGGATCTGGAGATCCAGGAGGCGGCGGAGATCGAGGAGCGCCGGGCGGAGGAGTTGCGCGTGGCCGAGGTCGAGGTAGAGAAGAGTCTGTCCACCGAGGAATCGGTGGTGGAGTACCAACCCGAGCTCTGGCGCAGCCACTACTACGAGTACTACAACCTTGAGGGCGGCGCCGAGGACGAGGATGAGGACGTGGTCGACTTCAGCAGGGGGGACGTGGAGTCCACCAAAGGCGGCATGTCGCCAGGACAAGTTATCGACGTCTCATCTGACACCGGCGATGCATAGGGCAGCGCGGCGGCGGATTTTTAATTATGCATACTTAGGCTTTGTTTTTAATGCTGGTCTTTTGTTAGAGCAATGTTTAGGTCAACTGGCTCTGTGTAATTACTAAAATTGCTCGATTCAGTAAGTGCGGTCTGTCTGCTGTACGCTCTTTTGTGTGCCCAAATTAGCAAGCGATGTTAAATTATGCAATGACGTACCCAGGGAAATTTCCACCAAAATTTGAATTATCAAACTCATGCCATGCGCGTAAAGCAGAAGAATCGTTTGTGATGCACACAATCGTTCAAAGTGAATGGTCCGGCGGCACCGCGCGCGTTCAAAGTGACTGTGCCCATGCCTTGAGACCAAAATTTGAATTATCAAAGTCATCCCATGCGCGTGAAGCAGAAGAATCGTTTGCGATGCATACAATCGTTCAAAGTGAATGGTCCGGCGGCACCGCGCGCAAAGTTTCCCTCCAAATTTCCAAAATTTTGGCCTACTGCCAAAATATCTACCCCGCCCCCTTCCCCCCTTCCCCAGCCCCTTTTCTCCCCGACCACAAGTCACATTTCCCCTGTTTCCTCCTTCCTTCCTCCTTGCTAAGCTATAGCCACTTCCTCGCTCTCGCCATCTCGCATCCTACCGCCGGGGTCGCCATGGTCTTCTTCAAAGACATCTCCAGCGGTTCCTCCTCCGGCGACTACTCCTTCACCACCCGGGTATGCCTCTCTTCTCTCTCTCGTGCTATGACTTGGAATGAAGGATTTTTACCCGGAGGTCGATTTGAGTCGTTTCTTCCTCTTGTAGCTCCCTAAGACCATCAGTGGCAATGAATGGAGCGGGGTGGCTGAAGATCTATCTGCTCGTTGTCACCATCAATCTCCATGTGTGAAGCTACTTGCGTTTGATTCCGTGGACACTGGGAGGAAGTTTCTGGCATGTGCTGAGAAGGTTAGACCCTCTTTAGTTGTTACAAATCATTTGTTAGATGTGATTCAGACACTGTCACGGTCCCAACCCATTCATACCACACCTTCAACCAAACGCTTCCTAAGACAAATGTCACAGTTTGTACCTAGTATATAAAATTGTTGCCATCTCATCAGCGGTGCCATTAGAAAATTATTTGGCACCGCTTCAGCAGTTTGTGCAGCCAACTTTGGTCCACACATCCGAGCAGCCAAGCAGTAAAATACTAAATCTTTATGGCATGAAGGAACTAGGCATCGGAGCAACTACGTGCTCCGGAGTCCGGGTCCCTGATTTTTTTCGCTGCATCGGCTCGCCAGTTCAGGGCACCGGTGCGAGATGTAGCAACAGTTGTCTTTACACCAGTTTTGGCATACATAGTGGACGGCCTTAGTGTTATTAGTTCTATGTTACTAAATTTGTGCATGTACACACCTGTTAGTATCAATTTGCTGTCATCCAAACACTGTCGCTATGCTATTGCAGTTATATTTACCTTCCTCATAAAATGTTCAATTTGTTATTTATTGTATATGAGTAAGAACTTGTAGCGTGGTTGTAGTTAATTATAGCTTCTGATGTTCCAGAATTTGGTTGTTGTCTCAGTACCAATTATTTCATTTGCACATTGATTTTTTGAGAAGATATGTCATAATTAACATGTTTCTTCAGTTTTTCAAAATAAGCATTGGTGATTTTCTATGTTGCTATAAACCCCTTTCCCCTACAATTGTTACCGATCTAGTTTTAAATAGTATAGGATGAACGGAAGTGTTCTTAATTGGAGTGGGTTGATCAAGAGGGGCCACAGTCTTTGAAGATGTGCCTAACAAAGCTCTGGAGCATGTATGAGGAAGTGAACATAGCTAGGCTTAGAGAAAGTCTTGTCAACGCTGAAGCATATTTCAAGATGCGGGATAAAAAGTTGAAGGTGGAGAATGAGCTCAGATTTTTTTAAAGACTTTGCTAAGATGGTGTTCGCGAAGGAGGAGGCACTTTCCCAGTTGGCCCGTGCAAAACGGGTTCTTACTGAACTAAAAGTAGAGGTGGATAAGATGAGCCTGGATGATCTCGATTAGGGAAATGAATATATTGTTCTTATGAAGTTGAACTACCTATATGTTGTACTGTGCTGTTTTCATGTAGCTACCATACTGTGATGTTAATATATTTATGTGCCTGATATGAAATTGGCAAACAGCTATTCGATATGAAATGTGAATTTTTATAATACTGGAATTATTAATTGTAAACTAATAAACCTGCTAAATGTGTCATGGACCTTTGCAAACGGTTCTAGCAGTAAAAGCGGTTGCGATGGATAGCCCAATGCCACACAGTTTTCTTCATCAAATCGTGTGTGATATAGTTGATAAAAGCTAACAGTTAACCAAGGAAGACCGTGTGTGATAGTTACACCTTTCACACATGAGCCTACACATAAAAATGTGTGGGATTTACGTCTGAACGGAAACGTTTTCCCTGGATTGACTGTGTGGGATGTACATAAGAACGGAAACGTATTCCTTGGATTGACTGTGTGTGATATACATACGAACGGAAATGTTTTTCTGGGATTCACCATGTGGGATGTACATACCTACGGAAATGATTTTCTCGGATTACCGTGTGGGATGTACATACCTACGGAAATGATTTCTGGGATTCACCGTGTGGGATGTACATACCTGCGGAAATGATTTCTGGGATTCACCGTGTGGGATGTACATACCTACGGAAATTATTGGGTTTCGATGCCTCGCCCGATCGCACACCGCCCCAGCCTGGGTCCTAGGAGGGCCTATCCCCGACGATCCTGGGTCGTGTGGGAAGGACACCCTATCGCACACACTCACTTGGCGACGGTTCCAAATGCCGTTGCGGAAAGGGGTAAAAAACCGTTTGTTTAGGACCGATGCGCACCAGTGATGATCACATAGTTGGCATAATATTTATGGCTTGGCCACCGTTCATATTTTCTATACATGTCACGTTAGATCATTGCACATCCCGGCACACCGCCGGAGGCATTCACGTAGAGTCATATACTTGTTCTTGTATTGAGTTGTAATTCTTGAGTTGTAAGTAAATAAAAGTGTGATGATCATCATTATTAGAGCATTGTCCCGTGTGAGGAAAGGATGATGGAAGCTATGATTCCCTCACAAGTTGGGATGAAACTCCGGAGTTAAAATAAAAATAAAAAAGAGGCCAAAGATCACAAAAACAAAAAAAGAGAAAATAAAAAAATGAGAGAAAAAGAGAGAAGGGACAATGTTATTATCCTTTTCCACACTTGTGCTTAAAAGTAGCACCATGTTCTTCATATAGAGAGTCTCCTATGTTGTCAATTTCATATATTACTAGTGGGAATTTTTCATTATAAAACTTGGCTTGTATATTCCAATGATGGGCTTCCTCAAATTTCCCTAGGTCTTCGTGAGCAAGCAAATTGGATTCACACCCACTTAGTTTTCTTTCGAGCTTTCATACACCATAGCTCTAGTGCATCCATTGCATGGCAATCCCTACTCACTTGCATCGATATCAATTGATGGGCATCTCCATAGCCCATTAATTTTCCTAGTTGATGTGAGACTTTCTACTTTTTCTCTTCTCCTAACAACCTCCACCATATTCTATTCCACCTATACTGCTATATCCTTGGCTCACGCTCAGGTATTGCATGAAAGATGAAAAAGCTTGAGAACATTAAATGTTTGAAACAATTTCTTGGCTTGACATCGGGGTTATGCATGATAAATACTTTGTGTGATGAAGATAGATCATGACAAGATTATATGATTTTGTAGGAATAACTTTCTTTAGCCATGATATTTTGAAAAGACATGATTACTTTATTAGTATGCTTGAAGTATTATTGTTTTTATGTCAATATTATACTTTTGTTTTGGATCTTATGGATCTAAATATTCATACCACAATAAGAAAGATTACTTGATAAACATGTTAGGTAGCATTCCACATCAATTCTATTTTTATTATTTACCTACTCGAGGATGAGTTGGAATCAAGCTTGGGAAGGCTTTATATGTCTCCAATGTATGAAAAAAATTTATAGTTCCATGCCATTATATTATCCATCTTGGATGTTTTATATGCATTCATAAGCGATTTTATATCATTTTTTGGGACTAACCTATTAACCTAGTGCCCAGTGGCAGTTGCTGTTTTTTCCTTGTTATTGTCTTCTACAGAAAATCAATACCAAATGGAGTCCAAATGGGAGGAAACTTTTTGAGGATTTTTCTTGGACCATAAGACAACGATGAAGCTTCGGGAGGAGGCCAGGAGAGCCATGAGTGGGCCACAAGTTCATAGGGCACACCTTTGGGGGGGGGCGCCCTGCAAGCTTGTGGGCCCCTCGCAGCTCCCCTAACCCTAATTCCAGCTCTATAAATACCCAGATATTCCCTGTACTCTAGAGGGCACACAAAAAATACTTTTCTGCTGCCACAAGCTTTTGTTGCCCTTCTGATGATGCATGAGTAGTTTGCCACGGACCTATGGGTCCATAGATTCTACATGGCTTCTTATCTCTCTTTGATCTTCAATACAATGTTCTCCCCGGTGTTCTTGGAGATCTATTCGATGTAATCTTCTTTTGCGGTCCGTTTGTTGAGATCCGATGAATTGTGGGTTTACGATCAGATTATCTATGAATATTATTTGAGTCTTTTCTGAACTCTTTTATGCATGATTAAGATAGCTTTGTATTTCTCTCAGATCTATTGATTTGGTTTGGCCAACTAGATTGATCTATCTTGCAATAGGAGAGGTGCTTTGTGAGGGGTTCAATCTTGTGGTGTCCTCACCCAGTGATAGTAGGGGTAGCAACACACGCATTGTATTGTTGCCATTAAGGTTAACAAGATGGGGTTTATATCATATTGCTTGAGTTTATCCCTCTACATCATGTCATCTTGCTTAAGGCGTTACTCTGTTCTTGTTAACTTATACACTAGATTCATGCTGGATAGCGGTCGATGTGTGGAGTAATAGTAGTAGATGCAGGTAGGAGTCGGTCTACTTGTCATGGACGTGATTCCTATATTCATGATCATTTCCTTAGATATCGTCATAACTATGCTCTTTTCTATCAATTACTCAACAGTAATTTGTTCACCCACCGTATGCTTTATTCGAGAGAGAAGGCTCTTGTGAAAACTATGGCCCCCGGGTCTATTTTTTATCTTATTATTTTCATATCTATAAAACCAAAAACCCAAAAATACCTTGTTGCAATCTATTTACCTTTACCTTATTTTACACTTTTACTTATGTTTTATACCTATCTCTATCAGATCTCACTCTTGCAAGTGAACGGCAAGGGATTGACAACCCCTTTTTCGCGTTGTGTGCAAGTGTTTGTTAGATTGTGCAGGTGCAACTATTGGAGACTTGCATGTACCTCCTACTGGATTGATACCTTGGTTCTTAACTGAGGGAAATACTTATCTCTACTTTGCTGCATCACCCTTTCCTCTTCAAGGGAAAAATACACAAAAGCTCAAGAAGTAGCATACGGGCACACAAAACGGAAATTTATTTTGAAAATTAGAGTTGGTACATGCAAATTTAGTTGGAACGGCATGGAATACCGCATATAGGTAGTTATGGTGGACTCATTTGGCACAACTTTGGGTTTAAGAAGTTGGATGCACAAGCAGCATTCCCGCTTAGTACAAATCAAGCTTAGCAAATAGATTGAGAAGCGACCAACCAAAAAGCAAAAACGGTCATAAACATGCATTGAACATTACAAACACTGAATAATGCACCATAAATAGGATGTAAATTTGTTGCATGACTTTATGTGCATGCATAGGGAATCACAAACCTTAACGCCAATATTCTTACTAAACCACAATTACTCACTAACATGATTCACATATTATCATCTCCATATTGCAAAACTATTGCAAGGAATCAAGTTTATCATATCCAATGATCTATATGAAATTTTTAAATATATCCCCCTTGAATATTCATAACTTTGGGACTGAATTCATATCTTTTGCAAATTAACATTGCTATTATCAACTCTCAAAAAGATATAAGTGAAGCATGAGTGTCGTGGGAAACCACGGCCACCTATGGGCCCATGACCCCCTTGTGGTTCAGCAGGGGGATGAGCACGTTGCACAAAGAGCGGAGAGCATCGCGCAACACGGTAGAGATCACACGAGCGATTTTACCCAGGTTCTGGCCGCTGCGAGGCGTAAAACCCTACTCCTGCTTTGGTGGATTGATGGTGGATTGTGGTGGAAATGCAGCGCTCTAGCCCGGCAGGGTTGCTTCGGGGCAAGAGCAACTACGCGCGTATGAGTGTACAAGGGTCTGAATCCTTTCTATGGTTGCCATGGCCTCCTTTTATAGATCAAGGGGTCACCACAGTGGCAAATCAGTCATTGTGTACTGATTAGATAGCAAACAGTGCTATCATACCTAACTCTAATAGGGCAGAGCGCATTAAATGTGCCGCTTAGTGTCACATCATGGCCTGCCCTGCAAGCCTTTTCGGGCTGCTCCTATCTGCATGACATGTCGTTGGACGGGTGTGATTTGGAGGTGATTTCCATAGGAAGTAGCTGCCATGTGGCAAGAAACAACCACTTAGTCACTTGGGGGCTTGACACCGCACCGATTGATGACTTGTGTCGCTATGAGGTGGCGCGGTGGAGCCTTGGCGGGGTAGCTTGCCTTTGTAGGACCCAGCAAGCCTGTCGGGACGGTCTTTGAGGCTTGCTTCCAGGGTAACCTTGACCTTGCTAGGCGCGCCTGCCCGGCAAGGGAGGTCTTCCCTTAGTGGTGTCTTGCTTCTTTAACTTGACTTGGTATTCTTGATCTGCACTCTGATTCCTCAAAGAGTTGATTCCTTGTGCTTGCTCTGGTCTTGGATGTTGTAATCTTGATCTTAGGCATATGCACAGTCTGGGCAACAGATCCAGGGTTCGTTGCACCGACAGGAGCCCCCGGGCCTGGCCCGAACGTGCTGCCGGGCGGCGGCGGGGTAGGCCCTAAGTAGTGCACAGGCAAGGGTGGAGTAGCTGCTTGTCTTTTGAAATCTTCTTTGCTTCTTCATTAACCTAAGTCCACACTACTGCAGGTTGCTGCTAACGCGACACTACGACCAGAGACCCTTCGACGAAACTGTGTGCGATGTCATAATCGCTAACGGTGGTGGAAAAAACCATCAAAAAACGTGCAAAACATTTGCGATGGAGGATGCATCAAACAAGGTTCAGATTTTAGTTGCGTGTGCGATGCAGGGCATACGGTTCAGCTCAAACTATTTGCGATGAGGAGGAACAACAGAAACAGCCAGCCAGATGAAGGTGTGTGTGATGTACAGCATACAGTTCACTCGGATGAACTGTTTGTGATTAGGCAACACAAAAGTAATGGTCAACCAGATCAAAGGTGTGTGCGATATACGACATGCGGTTCACCCGGATGAACTGTTTGCGTTGAGACATGAGAACAGAAACGATTCAAATGAACAAGATGCGTGTGATACGAGGCAGACAGGTCTGTAATCGGAAACGTGTGCAAAGACCGATAAAAACACAGACGATTACTGCTAACAAGTCGTGTGTGTTGTGAGCAAACGATTGCTGGTATACAATTGTGAGTGATTGATGAAAACATCACCGACGCGTTCCATTTTTTAGTCCGTGTGCGATGTGATTTTGTTTGTCCGCACAACATCTACGCTCTGTCTACAGAGCATCAACATATATACTTAAAAAGACAGCATTGCATAACCGAATTAAGCATACAATTACACAAGTGACTACACACATAACATTTCCACACACCAAAGTAAGCAATTGCATGCATACTAAAGTAGGAGAACCAAGGATCCAACCATCTACTTATTGTTGCGATGACACTTGCCATTATTCTGCTTCCGGCTGGAGCCCTGTCCGTTTTGGGCAAGGAGGCACTTCCTCATGTCAACGATCCGCCTGTCATGTCGTAGCTCGTGTATGCCTCCCTGGCCGCGTACATGACGTGAGCTTTGTCGAGTTTCTCCATCCAGGCCGAGTGCAAGGCATGCTTGTCCTTGTTGCATGAATCCTTCATGTCTCTGTAGTAGGGGTCGATGATGGCCTCGGCCAGGTGAACTAGTGAGTCCTTCTCATGCTCCATGCTGCCCCATGTCTTGTATTGGCCCTGGATGTCGACAAGATTCTGGCAGGCGATGCCCGAATTCTTGAGCGCCTTTGCAAGTTGGTGATGTCCACCGTAGCGAACATGTAGTGGGGGATGTTGACAAACCTGGCGAAACGCTCACAAGGCATTGTGGCCAGGCAGTAGTGGTAGACGAGGACGTGGTGGCGCACGCACATCTGGGCGACGGCGACCTTGGGACGAGACCTGGCACGAGCACGGGTGTACTCGAGGTCGAACCCGACCACCTTGTACTTTTCCACGGCAAGCAACAGCTCCATGATGTGGATGGAGTGCTCCACCCAGACCGGGTCGTTGGTGTACACCACCGAGAGGTCCATGAACCTTCTGTGGGCTTCCACCATGGCACGCATGGTGAACTGCTGCTCGTCATCGACAGCTGCTCGGAGGGCCATTGGAGCCGCGCAGGATACCCTCTAAGAATTTCTCATGGTGGAGTTTTCTTCTTGCAATGGTGGGGCGCGATCAAAAGGTTGAAGAGACACAAGCGTTAAATGGCCACTGTAATAAATAGGGGCCGGCCGGCCTGTAATCGTCACGTCTTGTCACGGTGTTCATAGTGGAGGATTCCAGTGCATGCTTGACAACACCACACCGCACGCGTGGGCTCGAAGAGGTGCCAAATGTATCATCGGTGAGCCTGTTCCCGCGCTACCGCGCTGTTTACCGCGCAAGCTTCCCGCCCGTCTAGTTTGGCCACGCGTCGGCTAGAAGAGGGACAAATCATGGGCGTTTATTGGCAAAGCTTTGTAAAAACGAAGTGTGTGGAATGACTTCGATCATAAGTTTACCTGTGGGTGATGAGATCAAAATTACAAAGAAGGGTGATGATGGACACTCGAGTGCGATAATTAATACTGCGCTCTACGGTGCACACGGTGGAAGAAACCAACTGTGTGTAATAATGTCAAAGATCGTAGTCGAGTTAGCTATACAGATCGTGTGCTGTGAGATTGACAAGGTAAACTGATTCAAGAATGGTTAATAAAATCTAAGACCATTGCATATTAAGGTCAAAATAATGCTAGCAATATACGAGTCTCATACGATGCCATTTCAACGATTGTACCACAAAAGCTCGAAATGTTACAAGGTTCCAATTCCAGAGTTATATGGCTCAAATTCGAAGATTACAAGGTTCAAACTGATATTAGAAATGAAATTCAGCTCATCAGCTGCAAACGCTCGCGCTGATCCGCTGAACATGGATATCAGAGAGTTTCAAACTAATATCACCGCTTCTCAGTCTGGTTTCAAAACCTCACAATTTTTGCAAAGGGGTCAGCCACTGAGAAGTCATGTATGGGGTTGACATGATGACTTCCGATTACTCTGTCATCTGAAGTTGCAAAATGAAATTCGGCATTTTTGGAGCCTACTCCATTCTGCCGCAGGCGCCGGTGCTGATCAACAATCCATTCATTTTTGCGAAATAAATGTAGGGCAAACCTCATTTCCTTTAGCACCCTTGCTCTGAGAACAAAGAACTTGGCGAATATAATCTCCCGTAAGGTCCCTCGGTAGGAGTTCAAAGTAATTTCTGAGAGATGCAGATCTAAGCATTCGACGTGATTGTTATATTGTATCACATTATCCACCACTGGGCCTAATCTTATCTGCAAAAGAAGAAAACTTGTTAGTGCCTACATGCAGTTTTGAACATTACTACAGGCCTATTTGGTTTGCAGGATTTGTAAAATGCACTAACATGCCATCTTCGATCTGACATGATTAACATGGGCATTTGATTACATTCTAGAAAAATGTAGCCTTCTTCACAAGAGGTTGGAGTGGATGAAAAGTTCCCTAAGAAAACTAGTAGAGATGAATCCAAAGGAGAAATGCTTATTGATTGTAACCATATGGATCAAGCAACCAATATGGGGGGTGCATGTATGTATTGAAATCCTCCAAAAGAACATTCAGAAATCATAGTACATTGTCATTGTAAACTTGGAAAAAGGTGTCACAAATTGAACTCCCTTATGGTTAACATTTAACAGCAAAGGAACATCACATCGATATATAGCTTCTCCTGGCACGGAAAGCATCTCAGGAAACTGACAACTTGCTCCAGGTTGGGGCAGATAGATTCTAGTGCCAAGACCTTCCATGCGCGCAGTTTCGGGGTCAAGCTTGTCGGAATCATTTTCTGAATGACAGACGAACAAACATCTTCAAAATTAGAAATAATGTTAATTTGTAGAAGGAGAGGTAGAAGGCGGCTGTTGTACCTGAACGGGTGTGGATCCAATAACAACTTCGGAGTATTTTTCAGACGAGTAGCCCACCACTGTCAATTTCGGCGCAGAAATGACATTGATTCTTGTTGGACCTTCTTGATCAACTACAAGTAATCTCTCAAGTGCAGGTGTGTCCTCAATGACCATACCGTGGTACACATCTTGTGATGTCTTCTTGCCGCACCAGCAACACACATAAATAGTCCGGAGAGTCATGGAGGTGATGTGGAAGGTACTCAACCCATTGATCGCCTGAAGACGAAGGTACTCGAGTGTAGTACAACCATGGAGTAGGCGCTCCATGTCACCGTTTGAGAGGCAGACGGCGACGAGCTCGAGGTGCTTCAGTCATGGTAGAATAAGAGCGGGCGCGTCATTAAGCGGGATGGCAGTTCCTGAACTTGGCGACGCGCAACGTGGGCGCGAGGCGGAGTGCGGACGTTGGCAGCGACCGCATATGCCCATCATCAAAAGTGAGCTCCTCGAGCTGATCTATGGTGGGGGATCGGAACCTGTCGTCAACCTTGGCTCGTTCCTTGCCATTGGAACGGAACTTGCCCATTCTAAGGCCTTTGGTTGGGCCAAGGTGACTGCCGAGGATCTTGGAGAACGCATCCAAGATTTTGCGATAGCCATGGCAGAGCTCGTGGGTGTCGATAAGGTCGAAAGGGCTGGAGTTCCATAGGGATCACCACCGCCGGGAAAGGACGGTTGTCTGCGCCCCATATTTGATTGGGAGGAGGGAGATGATGACTCTCAACATATCATCGGGGAGGCTGATGATGAAGTCTAGGCATGCTGGAGTCACTTGCGGTTCTAGCTCGCCCCGCCTCCGCTTGTTAGCGGCCCCGTTCTCCACCTCCGGAGTCTCCTTGTCAGGGGCGCTTTCTGATAGAAATGGGAGTACAGGGAATATTTAGTTAAAACAAGGCAATAGAAAAGTGTATTGGTAACTAGAAGTTATTAGGTAGGAATATAGTAAGAAAAGGGAATAACAATTGGTTGCTTAAATACTACCCAATTCATTTGACATTGCTCGTAACTCAACATGCAGATAGTTGAAAATAAAACTTACTTCGAAGAAAGTCTGGACGGATGATTTTGTCGGGGAAGTTAGCATATATCTCATGACCAGGCCCTTTTATGTGCAGTGCAATTTTAGTGCTAGCTTTCAGTACATAAAACATTGCAATTTCTTTCCAAAAGCCAGTGCCAAAATAGGAGTCACCATGTTCATCAAGTCTTACAGTAGCAACGATTGTAAATCCATGGTCTGTGTGCAGTATGACATCCGTGGAGCCTTGTCCTATGTAAAGGGGAAAATTGTGCACTACATAATCAGTTGCATAGCAAGGGATGTTCTGCAGAAAATGGTAGGATTGTTAAAGAAAATATGGTAACATGCAAATATGGGCCCAAATTGAAAGAACTGTACAGCAGTTGAAATCGAAGGACAAAAATCTATAATTAAACAGATAGGGTAAACATGATGTCATGGAAATATGAGAGTAATCGAAAGAACAATACACCATTAATTTGCCTAATATAGAAAGAATAGGCTAAAAATCCCCTTTGACGTATATGGTGCATGTGGCACCTTTTATCCAAATGTAGCAATATTTAGAATATGTTCAGGAAAGTAGGCCATGCCAACCGATTTAGGGTGAGACTGAACATACCGCGCGCGTCCTCAAATTATCTGGTACGGTGAGATGGAATCTCTGGCGGAGGTTGCAAAGTCCTGAAGTGTCGGCGCACTGTACATTCTACGAATGAAAGAAAACCCTCAATTCAGCTCAAATAAAAATGAATTCACGGTGATTTCCTCTGGGTGATTAATGGAGGTAGATGAACTGGGATAAGAGATGAGATAATATCTCATTAAATTAGTTACCTTCTCGTCCATGAGAAAGAACCCTCAGTACGACAGAGTCCCCAACCGAGCGGAGCTGGGTTGACCTCGAGCAGCGTCGAGAAAGTCGATGGCGATAGGCGGCGACAAGCGGACGTGGCAAAATGTGGCAGGCGTCGAGCTAAGTGTTTACCGCCGTGATAGGTGGTGGCATGGCATAGACGCGGTGGAGCTTGTGCAACTGTGAATGGCGAACGTACCGGAGGGGGTGGCGGGCAGGGTGAGGGTTTTTGTGATGTGGGGATTGTGAGGGTTTTCTGTTTTTGTTTTTTGAATTGGGTGGTGAGGGTTTTCTTTCCCACAAAGAATTTTGGGGGCGATGGTTTGCTAGAGCAAACCGTGTGTGATTGACACAATAGGCAAAATGAAAGTCATTGCACACAGTTCCAATTTTGGGAACCATGTGTGATTGACGTACTACCTCCGTCCGGGTTTATTGGTCCCTTTTGTAATTTTTACCAAATTTTGACCAAATATTTAACATACTAAGACATGGATAATAAGCGTACACGTACATAACCATAGTTCAACCATAAGTACATAGTTCAACCATCATTAATAAGCATACTCAAGCGTACATAGTTCGATCCATCCCACATCTCATCTCACATGCCGACATGATCCTGAAGCTTCTCCAAGTACTCGGCGTACGCACCGTGCGCCACCCTACGAGAATACTTCTACTTCAAGGAGCCAACAGCCCATCCTCTTGCATGTGCCAGAACACTTAGATACGCATCATGAAGTTTCTGGTTGCAAAATGGGCATCCATAGCCACCGTTCCAGGTCTGCATACGCCTGTTATGCATTCCCGCATAAAGCTCCCTCAGGATTTGCCTCTTGTATCTCCTCTGGCCATCTTTATCCTCGCTGTCCACATCGTCAGACATCACCTATACAAATTGTAAAACAAATTTGGCATCAAATCAATGATTACATGTCGTGAAGTAGGATTAGGAATTTATGGTTATTTATCTATACATATCCAGATATTATGGTTCGATTTTTAAGCACAGTCGTCTATGTACAGACCAATCTTGAAGAAAATAATGCCACAAACATATGTAGGTCATTCAAAATCAATTGTCAAGTCCTGGCTAGGAATTATTAGCACGAACACTAACCCTAGTCGGATTACTAGCAGAAGTCATTTGCATAGATGAAACAACTAATCACTTATCACATGTACCATTCAAATAATCAATACACTACATGGATCTAACGAAACTTAGTTAGATTTCATGGATTGGGAGAACATAACCATAGGATTTCTATTCCAAAAAGGGAGAGGCAGGAGTAACTAGAGAAATCCTATGATCTATTTCACACATAAATGGGTATAGATGACTAACCAGCTGTCCGTCATCGTTGGAGTCGTCGCCGGAGTGGTCGTCGGAGTCGGTGTGGAACTCCGCCTCCGGCTGTGGAAGCTCGACGCCGTCGACGACCTAAGGGTGCAGCGATAACTCACCGGCGGTGACGGAAACCTCTGTCTCCATCTCCATGCCGTGCTCCGGTGCTTTAGCATCCCCGGCGTCGCCACTACCTCCGATGGGGCGCTTCGCCGGCATCCTCATACACTGACGGCTTTGAGGACTAAGAGCGTCGTCGAGGATACAAGCAGAGAGAGAGGATTGTGTGTATGTTGCGAGGATGGGGGGTGCGGCCGCTCGGGCGCACCATTAATATGGGGTAGTGGGAGTTGTGGGAGAGAGGCGGGTGGCGGTCAAACCGATGGCTCGCCTCCCGGTGAGCCCGCGCACCGGACTGCTGGTATGCCTACCAAAGTTTCACACAGCTACTCGCACGCCTCCCGATGACACTGCGCAGCGAGGACGCCTCTGTCTATTCACACACCTGCACACACGCCTCCCCGTTTGCCTGCGCAACGGACTGCTCGCATGCGTCCCGTCAACTCAAGCCTGCTCGCACGGCACACGGGTCACGCGGTGGCACGTATATTGTTTTTCTACTTGGATGATTAATGCTACAGCTTTATTGCTTAACCAAAGCATGGCACATATCCATTGTTGGTCTAACGCTCATGGTTCGAATAAATAATCCATTTGGGATATTGGTTCCCAATTATTAATAATCTCCGGTCTGTAATTAGATAAAGATTATGTCAAAACTGGTCTCAAATTTGACAAAAAAAAGTACAGTGTCACTTTGTATTGGTATCCATATGACAACGCGATAAGTTTCATGAACTTCAAATAAGTTTTGGATGTACTAGAATTTAAAAATCAAGATTCTCAATGTTTGAAAGTTGTTGCACAGGGAGTAAACATGCACCCAGTGAGACACATGTGTTTTTACAATCCATTTATGTGCACTGTCACGTGTGCATGTAGCTCAAATTTGATTTTTGCACATTATACCCGTAGCAAATCAATCAACTAATGTACTAAAATGTCTTAATGATCTCTGTGATTTTTTTGAAATTAAAACGTCCCTCCTTTGGTAACATATATGTTCACCGCGGGATAATTAATTTAACATGCATCGTAGTTGTGGTGGATTCGCGGTGTGTGTGTGGGTGTGTGCGTCTGGGGGTGGCGGGTGGCTTGCTGTACACTACGAGTTGTGAGCCACTGTGTGGGTTGGCCGTTTCTTAGGCAGGCCGGTGCCACATCAGAGTCGTGAAATCGTTATTTAAATTAAACATTACACAACCCTTTCATACATACATGTTTTGGCCACATGCAGTCGATGGTTGTTCTACACTACACTCGATACTCGTGTGTGACACTTTCTGTGGGCCCGCGAGGTCGTCGTCCATCACTTTGATGAACAGCCGGCAGTGAGGTTAATTTGACTAGCAAGGTAGAATCTTTTTTGTTTGTGTTATGGTGGTAAATAGTACGCGTCGAAGAGGTGGGAGGGGACTAGCATATATACCATACGTACGCGCCCATGAACAAGTACACCTCACTCAGTGTCGGGACTTTTTGGTTTCCGAGGCACGTGCCACATCAAAATTGTGAAAATGTCTATTCAAACATCACACAACACCTTTTTGGGCCACATGCATATCCTAGCTAGGACACTCACGTGTGACGCTTCCATCTGTGGGCCCACGAGGCCATCGTCGATGCATGCATGCATCACTTTGACCTACATCGGGAGAGGTTAATTAATTTCACCATCGATGAGGATTCTTTTGGGTTGTACATATATTACGGCAGGAGCATATAGTATGCGGTGACGAGGGGGGAAGGGGACCATCATATGTAGTATGCTTGATGAACCTCGCTCTGTGTGGGTGCATGGTTTACGGTTTTTGAGGCATGTGGCACATCAAAGTTGTGCATTTTGGGTATTCAACATATATATGTTTGGCCCACATGCAAAGCTGTGGTGGTTGTCCTCTCGCACCCACTTAAGAAGTTATCAGCGATATCGATGCTTTCCATCTGTGGGCCCGCTCGGTCCATCACTACTTTTTGCCTGACAACAAGACAGGTTAATTTGACTTAGGAGGGGATTATTATTTTTGCTCTGGAATGACATGCATGATACAGTTTGAGCACACACACATGCATGTGTACGCATGAATCCCTCCCATCGAGTCGAAGTGGCTAGTACAACGACACATCATGAGCCGATCTCGCTCCGTGTGGGGAGCTAGTGTACGATTTTTTACGCATGCGCCACATCAATGTTGTGTATTCAAACATGCATGCACACATCACCTCCATACATATGCATGTAGTGGTTGCCTTCGAACGGTACACTCCCTCGCGTGGTTATCGGCGACAAGCCTATATATTCGTGGGCCCGTGTGGACATCCATGATCACCTTGACCAACAACAAGATAGGTTACCATGGTGGATTCTTCATTTTTTCGTGTTATCGTAGTATAGGTCATGATGAGATTCAGACGTTAAGTTTGAGTGCATATACTATGCACGCATGCATGCATGAATCCCCGTCATTGGCTTGAAGTGTGGTGTAACATACATATGCATCGTCAACCTAACCCTCACTCAGTGTGGGGATTTCTCGTTCGAAATCACGGTGCCACATCAAAGTTGTTCCATTGTTACTCAAAAACACACCTCTCCATACATATGCTTGGGCCACACGCATGCAGTGGTTGTCTTCGGGGAGTAGCTACTTGCGTGATTATTGGCGAGCTAACCCATCTTCGGGGTCGCATGGACGGCCATCACTTTGACCAACAACAATAGAGAGGTTGTATGACAAAGGTGGATTATTCTTTGTCCGTTTTACGATCCATCTTGGTGAGATATGCCTCTCTGGCCCGCCGACTAAAAGTGCGTGTGGGGGGGCGGGTTGCTACTTCGCACTTTGCTAGGTGAACCTCGGTTGGGGGGAGGGGGCATGCGTTCATAGCGTAGGATTCCCTTCGTGCCAACACGAGGGGGGCTGCTAGCTACTTTGCACTTTGCTAGGTGAACCTCGGTTGGGAGGGGGGCATGCATTAAAAATGAGGGTTGCTTTGAAGCACAAGTTTCTGAAAAGGGTTTCAGGGAGGAAAATGAATATTTTTCCTTTATGGAAAATATTCATTTGATTATTTTGGGGATTTATCAGAGAGATAAGGTTGAATGGGAAGAAGATAGGTCACTTGGGTGAAAGTCAAGGGTATGCCCAAGTGACAAGTCCATTTGAAATGATTCCAAAATCCAAATCAAGGCAAGGCAAAAACCATGTCCGGAAACAGAGAGAAGGCAAGTCCGGAAAAAGAGAGAAGGCAAAATCCAGGCTGTCACAGACATCATTGTGCATTGTAGCTTGCTTATCCACTGTTTGCTTCAAATTATCAGATCTATATTATTGCTTAAATTAATGTAGAATAAACCCAATGCCTATGAAGAAATTTAGTTCTGCATTGTTCTTGTAAGTATCTGTTGTCCTTATATTTGTCAGCTAGTTCTTCATGTATACTTTGCACCTTATTTTCCGTTGTCCTCCATTTTACTACACATCAGATCTACATTTACTCTTGCCAAAATATTGAATAAAACCAATGTTACTGAAGAAGTTTAGCTCGGCATTGCTCTTCTCAGTGCCTTCTGCCTGCATGCTGTATTTACATTTGTACTCTGCATCTTAAGTTAAATAATCGCCATTCATTCCTATATTTTCACATCTATATTTACTCTTAACAAAATGTAGAATAAAGGCAATACTCTTGAAGAAGAGTGTGAGGTAAACTTCTTGAATTGCCCCCCATCAATATGGACAAGGCCTTTATAGAGCATGTCTTCACTACTAACGTAAGTTTGTTCTCCTCGAGCTATGAGTGCAAATGCTGTTTATTTTTGTCGTCTGCATCAAATTGCTTGTTCAAAGTTTATAAAGTAGAAGTACAGAAACATAAGTTTGTCATTCTCAATTTCAGTCTTTAGTTGTACAATCTAGTTCCTTATTTGTACCATGTAAATTAAACTAAACATAGCAAGTTATCTTCTTTAGCACTATGTGTATGCTTGTGTTCTTGATCTGTAATCCAGTGGTGTGGTGAGACTACCAACAACAGCACAATGTCATATCCTGCTATGTCTCAACTATGAACAATGCCATATTATATTAATGTTATTTAAATCATGTCTCTTTATTTACTAATTTGAAATGGTATAAATTGACAGTACACTCACCATTCATGCTTATACGTTGTTTAAAACTACATCTATGCTTGTGTTCTTGATCTATAATCCAGTGGTCTGGTGAAGCTGGTCGCTCCTGCACAATGCCATTTCCTGCCGTCTTAACTATGAACAATGCCTATTATGTTAGTGCTATTTTAAACCGTGTCTCTTTATTTCTGACAAAGAAATGAGATGAATTGACAGCGCTGATGCTTATACGTGCAAAAACTGTTATCTACCTACTTGTTTCTCTTTCAGGGTGACAACACTGCTGCTAGGAAGAACTGCCACAATGATAGTGAGACGAACCCATTGTTTGTCCCTCTAACACATATTCCATAGGAGAAGGCAAAACATATTGAGGGTAGGGATGCAACCACGAAGTCACATCTCTATGTAGTGTCAAACTTACTCAGTGACACAAGCTCGATGAAGTCGCCGCCTGAATCTGTTCGACTTCTTCAGTCTGAAATTCAAGCATAAATACATGCTTCCGCTCAAATACGACTGGAACTCCAATATCTATGCAAGATTAACCATAAGTATAGGACGTTTATTGATGCTATGCAGCTTAAGTTGGTGGATATGAGCGCCAAAGAAGCGCAGTCTCATCAGGTTGCTAAGCTGCTTGCGCTGCAGCTGCTGGGACAGGCTAACCTTTCTTGAACTGTGTTGAAGTGCTGTCGAGTCTGTCTATTATTTTGTCCACCTGTTAACTTCCACTGGTGGCGACCTGCCCAGTTTATGTAATCTGCTGTCTGGTTGCCCTTTATTATCACTGGCGGCGAACTTTGATGCCGAGGGGATGTAATATGCTGTAATTTCTTTGTTGTATTGTCTAGGTTTATTCTTGGTCGGTATGCTATAATTTAGGCCGGAAGGTTTAGTTGATCAGTGTTGTCGGTCTTCAGGGCGGCCCGTTACTCATATGGGCCAAAACATGGGCCTATAATTATCTTGGGCCATTAGCAGGTCTAAACCTTATGGTTGTTTCCCGCCTTTAACAGGTCGAGTAAAGTTCTGGCCAGCTGGGCCAGAGAATACAATGGGCTTTTAACAGGCTAAAACCTAGATTGGGCTAGCATTGAGCCAAAAAATTCACAGGCCAATATAGGCCGAAACTGCCTAAGGCCCATGTTTGGCCCAAATAGGACGAGCAGTTAACAGGCAAAAATATATCTCGGGCCCGTTTGGCCCAATAAAATTATGGGCTTTAAGCAGGCCGGTATCTACGCGGGCCATAGGCCTAAAAGTGTCACGGGCCATTATCAAATGGGCTGTAAGCAGGCCGTATTCAACGCAGGATGTAATTAGGCCCAACTGTTATATGGGCCATTAACAGGCCGGTAGGCTAGTTGGGCTGAAATTTATCCACGAAGACTACGGGCCGTTAAGAGGCCTAAAGTTACTTCGGGCAAGAAATAGACCAGTTTCTGCATGGGCCATTAAATGGCCAAGTTAAACCGGGCCGACAACGTCCCAGAGGCACCACATGCCTCTAACATGCCAAAACTATTATCAGGCCGAACTGGTAAACGGGCATTTAACAGGCTGAAATACAAACCTATCTTAGAATGGGCCTAAAAGAACAGTGGCCTGTTAACGGGCCTGATCCGATATGGGCCGTAATTTGGTCCAAAACACGGCAGGCTATGAACGGGCCTGATCTGGTATGGGCCTCAATTTGGCCCAAAACATGGCAGGCTGTTAACGGGACAACCCACTAGTGCCTGAAAAAACATGGTGGGCATTTAGCTGGGCCGGCCTTTTCACCGGAATGGGCCTCTGTTGGGTCGTGCCAGGTGTCGACGTATCATAGGCACCTCCTGTCCAATGAGTGGATGAAATCTGTCCTAACGGTGAGCAAACACGTGTTTCCTCTGGCCAATGAGTATTTTACATGTGGAAAATTCCCATTGGTCCGGGCTGTTACCGGATCCAAAACCTGACCCAATAGCTTAACGGCATTCCGTTATAGTGGATGCCACGTGTCAGTCACCCTTGACGAAAGCACTTCTATGATGCGCGATTTATCTTCATGGAAGTGGACACTTCCGTGATGATAATTTTGGTAATGTCATGGAACACTTCTACGACAGCTCAGGTATGACTATCTTGATTCTGTCATAAAATTGTCATGGATGTACATGCATGACAGAAAACGTGACCTACTGTGACAAACACGTATCATCATGGAAGTTTCTTTTTTTTTGTAGTGATAATGGGTGTAAAGCGTGGTAGTCGACCGTGGTCTATCCCCCCTTCTCCTGTGATGTTGAAGGGAGACGGCGAAAGCGGTTCGCCATTGATAATGGCAGACCCCTTCTTTTGGGGTACTACTCATCGTGCGTCTGGGCGAGTTCCTTGTGCCCGTGCATGCTTCTTCAGGGGCGGCATCCTTCTAGCTTTGGGTCGTCGGAGACGACCATGCTCTCTGTGGAGCCTCCCGGAGTGCCTGGTGCCTGTCATGGCTGCCATGGTGGGGGTCTATGCGATGGGGGTGCGCCCCCTCGGGCGACGGTGGCGAGGAAAGCAGCAGCAACCCACGATGTGCCAAGAGCAAGGAGGACCGCTCCGACGAGGCATGATTGCCGGCAACACCATCATCACCGGCTGGGCCTTCGGCAGTGCCACCACCCGCACCTGCCCTCCGGTTTCTTCCTCCCAGCCCGGAGACGGTGCCATCCTGATCCTGGGGAGGCGCCGAATTCCAGCCAGGCCTTCCCTCCGTCTTCTTCGTCTCCTCTTGTAATTTCAAGGAGGGGAGGGATAGAGGAAAGGTATCACGGGGAACTTATCTTTTTTTTCAATCTAAAACAAGTTGGCGCTTGCCAAACTTTAGTCTAAATTATGTAATTTTCTTTACCCATTTTTGTGTTCTGTAAGATTTGTACTTGTTCATCAGCATATTAATGAAAAAGACAAGCCTTGCCGGGTACTTGTGCATGTAACATGTCCATGCAGAGGTGAAATGCCTCTATATGTTTAAGTAAACAAGTTTTCCCTGACAGGCTATCCTACCGTTGCCCTCAATTTTTTTCGTGGGACTAGGCCTGCCGGGCACAAATCACAAAGAGGGACCAGCCCCCCGCCAATCTTTTTCCGCCAAAGGCCACTAAAACAATCCTGACCGAAGCAACGTTTGAGTCAAGGGACGGGAGCACCTAAGTTTCGAAGGCGGCGAGAGGTTTTCATGCACAAGTCTCTACTTACAGAACATGTATGGATAAGAAAGAACTTATCTGTTTGGTTTGCCGGGGATCGCAATGTAGGCTTGTCTTCTCTTCTCTTCTTCGGGACCAAGTCCGTGGTAAGAGCCCGACAGCTTAGTGCAGATGGAAAATGATGCCACATGCGATCTTATCTACATGAACATGTTATGCTCATGATATGCTTATGCATGCATGCAATTTGTCGGGGGCTCCTAGCGCTTCATTTATTTCTGTGTTGCTCAGGGTCTACGCCTGGCTTTGTACAAGGGGTTACATGCAACATCGGCAAGGCCTGTACAAAAGGGTGGCTGTTGGTCAGGGCCCGACAGCCACCCCTTACGGGTAGAACTTACGGAGATGCTCAATGTTCCATGAGTTTTGCAACTGAATGCCATCTCCGATCTCCAGATGGACTGCGCCAGGTCTCGTGACTTATACTACCCGGTAGGGGCCTTCCCACTTTCGCATCAACTTGTTTGTACCCTTGGCGGACTGAACATACCTAAGGACAAGGTCACCTTCCTCAAAACTCTGGGCATGAACCTTGCGTTTGTGATAGCGATGCAGCGCTTTCTGGTAGCGTGCAGCACGCATAGCAGCCCAGAGACGGTTCTCCTCAAGTAGTACATCATCGTTTCGCCAGTGCTGCTGTTGCGCTACTTCATCATAGGTAAGCACTTGAGGTGACCCATATATGAGTTTCATGGGGATAACTGCTTCTGCCCCATAGACTAGGGAGAAGGAAGTCTGCCCAGTAGCTCGATTTGGTGTCGTTCTGAGGGACCAAAGAACCACCGGCAGCTCGTCGATCCATCGCCTGCCACACTTCTGCAACTTATCGAAGGTTCTCGTCTTGAGTTCTCGCAGCACTTCAGCATTCGCCCTCTCTGCTTGCCGGTTGCTCCATGGATGAGCCACGGAGGCAAATGACATTTTGCTTCTGAGGGCATGAAGGTAATGCATGAAGGCGCGACTCATGAATTGGGCGCCATTGTCGAGGATGATTCAGGCAGGGACCCTGAAGCGGCACACCAATCCTTTCAGGAACTTGATAGCTGACTATGCAGTCACCTTTCTCACGGGCTCCACTTCCGGCCACTTTGTAAACTTGTCGATTGCAATGAACAACAATTCAAAGCCCCCGGTAGCACGGGGGAAGGGTCCCAAGATGTAGGGCCCCCAGACCGAAAATGGTCATGACAAAGGGATTGACTGAAGAGCTTGGGCAGGCTAATGGATATTCTTGGAATGGAACTGGCAGGATTCACACTTGGTGCTCTATGGCGTCTTTGAGGGCTGTGGGCCAGTAGAAACCTTGCCGGAAAGCTCTCCCAACCAAGGCCCTTGATCCAATGTGGGAGCCACACATGCCCTTATGTATCTTGATGACCCACAAGTATAGGGGATCTATCATAGTCCTTTCGATAAGTAAGAGTGTCGAACCCAATGAGGAGCAGAAGGAAATGGCAAGCGGTTTTCAGTAAGGTATTCTCTGCAAGCACTGAAATTATCATAACAGATAGTTTTGTGATAAGGTAATTTGTAACGGGTAACAAGTAATGAAAGTAAATAAGGTGCAGCAAGATGTCCCAATCCTTTTTGTAGCAAAGGACAAGCCTGGACAAACTCTTATATGAAGGAAAACGCTCCCGAGGACACATGGGAATTATCGTCAAGCTAGTCTTCATCACGCTCATATGATTCACGTTTGTTACTTTGATAATTTGGTATGTGGGTGGACCGGTGCTTGGGTGCTGCCCTTTCTTGGACAAGCATCCCACTTATGATTAACCCCTATTGCAAGCATCCGCAACTACAAAAGAAGTATTAAGGTAAACCTAACCATAGCGTGAAACATATGGATCCAAATCAGCCCCTTACGAAGCAATGCATAAACTAGGGTTTAAGCTTTTGTCACTCTAGCAACCCATCATCTACTTATTACTTCCCAATGCCTTCCTCTAGGCCCAAATAATGGTGAAGTGTCATGTAGTCAATGTTCACATAACACCACTATAGGAAAGACAACATATATCTCATCAAAATATCAAACGAATACCAAATTCACATGACTACTTATAGCAAGACTTCTCCCATCTCCTCAGGAACAAATGTAACTACTCACAAATCATATTCATGTTCATAATCAGAGGGGTATTAATATGCATAAAGGATCTGAACATATGATCTTCCACCAAATAAACCAACTAGCATCAACTACAAGGAGTAATCAACACTACTAGCAACCCACAGGTACCAATCTGAGGTTTTGAGACAAAGATTGGATACAAGAGATGAACTAGGGTTTTATAGGAGATGGTGCTGGTGAAGATGTTGATGGAGATTGACCCCCTCCCGATGAGAGGATCGATGGTGATGACGGTGGCAATGATTTCCCCCTCGCGGAGGGAAGTTTCCTAGGCAGAACAGCTCCGCCGGAGCCCTAGATTTGTTCCGCCAAGGTTCCGCCTCGTGGCGGCGGTGTTTCTTCCTGAAAGCTTGCTTATGATTTTTTCCAGGGTAAAAGACTTCATATAGCAGAAGATGGGCACTGGAGGCCTGCCAGGGGGCCCATGAGGCGGGGGCGCGCCCCCCACCCTTGTGGATGGTGGGTGGCCCCCCTCTGTTACTTTCTTCGCTCAGTATTTTTTATTAATTCCAAAAATGACTTCCGTGGAGTTTCAGGACTTTTGGGGTTGTGCAGAATAGGTCTCTAATATTTGCTCCTTTTCCAGCCCAGAATTCCAGCTGCCGGCATTCCCCCTCTTCATGTAAAACTTGTAAAATAAGAGAGAATAGGCATAAGTATTGTGACATAATGTGTAATAACAGCCCATAAAGCAATAATATTGATATAAAAGCATGATGCAAAATGGACGTATCAACTCCCCCAAGCTTACACCTCGCTTGTCCTCAAGCGGAAGCCGATATCGAAAAATATGTCCACGTGTTTAGAGATAGAGGTGTCGATAAAATAAAATACGGACATGAGGGCATCATGGTCATTCTTATAACAGTAACATATATATATATATATATTGTCATATGATTTCTTATGCTAAAGTAACAATCTATTCACAATGTCAAGTACGAATCATAAACTTCATTGAAAACTAATGAACTATGATCTCGGTCATTGAAGCAATTGCAATTTATCATAACATCGGAAAGAGTCAATATAAGAGCTTTTCAGCAAGTCCACATACTCAACTATCATTTAGTCTTTCACAATTCCTAACACTCACGCAATACTTATGGTTATGGAGCTTTAATCGGAAACATAGAAAGATAGGGGCTTATAGTGTTGCCTCCCAACCTTTTACCTCAAGGGTAATGTCAACAATAATAGTTCATGCTAACTTACATCCAATTGGATATATATATCAGGATCTTTCCAACACAATGTGCTTGCCAAAGGATAAAACGTAAAAAGGAAAGGTGAAGATCACCATGACTCTTGTATAAGGTATAAGACAAAAGTAAAAGATAGGCCCTTCGCAGAGGGAAGCAGAGGTTGTCATGCGCTTTATGGTTGGATGCACAAAATCTTAATGCGAAAGAACGTCACTTTATATTGCCACTTGTGATATGGACCTTTATCATGCAGTCCGTCGCTTTTATTGCTTCCACATCACAAGATCGTATAAAGCTTATTTTCTCCACACTAATAAAGCATACATATTTAGAGAGCAATTTTTATTGCATGCAACGATGACAACTTACTTGAAGGATCTTACTCAATGCATAGGTAGATATGCTGGACTCTCACGGCAAAACTGCGTTTAAGAATATTCGGAAGCACAAGTAGTATCTCTACTTGGTGCAAAGAATTTGGCTAGCATGAGGGAGAAAGGCAAGCTCAACATGTTGGATGATCCACTACAATATACTTTATTTCGGATATAAGAAAACATAAACCATTACGTTGTCTTCCTTGTCCAACATCAACTCTTTAGCATGTCATACTATAATGAGTGCTCACAATCATAAATGATGTCCAAGATAGTATATTTATATGTGAGAACCTCTCTTTCTTTATTACTTCCTATTAATTGCAACGATGACCAAAACTATGTTTGTCAACTCTCAACAACTTTTATTCATCATACTCTTTATATGTGAAGTCATTACTCTCCATAAGATCAATATGATCTCTTTATTTCATTTTATTTTTACTTTTTCTTTTATTCCCCCAAGATCATAGCAAGATAATCAAGCCCTTGACTCAACACTAATCTTTATTACATATATAGCTCACGGACTCGATTACATAGAAGGATCATAAAGCAAAACTCAAAACTAAATCATACTAAAACTTTAATTCAGGATATTACTAAAAGGATCGAACTAAGAAAAACGGTAAAGATAGGAGTGTGATGTGATACGATACCGGGGCACCTCCCCCAAGCTTGGCAGTTGCCAAGGGGAGTGCCCATACCCATGTGTTTATGCCTCTTTCTTCGGAGGTTGTGATGTGATATTCTTGGCGATGATGCCCCTCAGGATACGATTCTCTTCCTCGAGCTTATTGACTTGTTGCTTGAGGTCCATGACTTCCTTACGGAGCTTACCTGTGACGGCTAAAGCTCCTTTCACCCATGGATGTTGCATAGCTGCAGCAGAACAAGTAACACTCTTTTTCATATTTTCATAAGAGAGAAATTTAACATTGGAGGGGATGACCGAGTTTGGAATAGCCGAGCTCTGTAGTTCCCCCATTGTGAATCCGGCTTGGAAACGGGAACTAACTTCTTGATCCTCCTCCATGGCATCTATCCTTTTCAAGTCGGCCTCCATCTCTTCCTCCGTTGATGGCCGAAAGTGGTCAGCATCACTGTTTGCTCTTGGTCCCGGTGTCGGATTAGACACCCGGCTCTCCCCAATTGACTCTTGAGAAGACAACTTGCTCTAATCTGCGGTAGAAACAGCTCGAAACAAAAACAAAGGATATTTGTGTGATACGATGGTCAAAACCTTCAGGAGATTATATAATGAATTTTTATCGACCAAAAGAAGTATCGTGCAAGAAAACGGAGTCCGGAGAGCACACAAGGTGCCCACGAGGCAGGGGCGCGCCCAGGGGGTAGGGCACGCCCTCCACCCTCGTGGACGCCTCGTGTCCTTCCCGCACTACTTCTTATTTTCCTATTTTTTTAAATATTCCAAAACGGAGAAAAATTGCCATTAGAACTGTTTTGGAGTCGGTTTACTTACCGTACCACATACCTATTCCTTTTCGGAGTCTGAAACGTTTTGGAAAGTGTCCCTTATGTACTCCTCTGGGGTTACGGTATCAATAACATTAGTTTCACCATTTATAGGATTACCTGAGATATAATGTTTGATTCTTTGACCGTTCACCACCTTCGGGTTTGTGCCTTCGAAGTTGTTGATTTTTATGGCACCGGAATGGTAGACCTCCTCGATAACGTAAGGACCTTCCCATTTAGAGAGAAGCTTTCCTGCAAAAAATCATAAACGAGAGTTGAATAGCAACACATAATCACCTACATTAAACTCACGCTTTTGTATCCTTTTGTCATGCCATCTTTTAACTTTGTCTTTGAACAGTTTGGCATTCTCATAGGCCTGGGTTCTCCATTCATCAAGTGAGCTAATGTCAAATAACCTCTTCTCACCGGCAAGTTTGAAATCATAATTGAGCTCTTTAATGGCCCAATATGCCTTATGTTCTAGTTCGAGAGGTAAGTGACATGCTTTTCCATAAACCATTTTATACGGAGACATACCCATAGGATTTTTATATCCAGTTCTATAGGCCCATAATGCATCATCAAGTTCTTGGACCAATTCTTTCTAGATCTATTAACAGTCTTTTGCAAAATTAATCACGGAGATGCAATTCTATGATTAACGTCATACTTAGCAAGCATTTTATGAAAGGCAACATGAATAAAATGTGAACCACCATCAGTCATTAAGTATCAAGGGACTCCAAACCTAGGAAAAATGAATTCCTTAAGCATCTTAATAGAGGTGTTATGATCAGCACTACTAGTTGGAATAGCTTCTACCCACTTAGTAACATAATCAATAGCAACTAAAATATGTGTGTACCCATTAGAGGAAGGAAACAGTCCCATATAATCAAACCCCCAAACATCAAATGGTTGAATAACAAGTGAATATTTCATAGGCATTTCCTGACATCTACTAATATTACCAATTCTTTGACATTCATCACAAGACAAGACAAACTTACGGGCATCTTTCAAGAGAGTAGGCCAATAAAAACCGGATTGCAATACCTTATGTGCAATTCTATCTCCAGCGTGGTGTCCTCCATAAGCCGCAGAGTGACACTTGCGTAGGATCTATTCCTGTTCATGGTCAGGTACACAACGTCTAATAACACCGTCTACTCCTTCCTTGTAAAGGTGTGGGTCATCCCAGAAGTAATGTCTTAAATCATAGAAAAACTTTTTCCTTTGCTGGTATGTGAAACTAGGTGGTATAAATTTAGCAACAATGTAATTAGCATAATCAGCATACCATGGAGTAGTACGAGAAGCATTTATGATAGCTAATTGTTCATCAGGAAAGCTATCATCAATAGGTAGTGGGTCATCAAGAACATTCCCTAACCTAGACAAGTTGTCTGCAACGGGGTTCTCAGCTCCCTTTCTATCAGTAATATGCAAATCAAATTCTTGTAGCAAGAGAACCCCTCTAATAAGTCTAGGTTTAGCATCTTTCTTTTCCATAAGATATTTAATAGCAGCATGATCAGTGTGAACAGTTACTTTAGAATCAACAATATAAGGTCTGAACTTATCACAAGCAAATACAACTGCTAAAAATTCTTTTTCAGTAGTAGCATAATTTCTCTGTGCATTGTCTAGAGTTTTACTAGCATATTGGATAACATTTAATTTCTTATCAACTCTTTGTCCTAGAACAACACCTACAGCATAATCACTAGCATCACACATAATTTCAAAGGGTAAATTCCAATCAGGTGGCTGAACAATAGGTGCAGAAATCAAGGCTTTCTTAAGTATTTCAAATGCTTCTACACAATCGTCATCAAAGACAAAAGGAATATCTTTTTTTAAGAGATTAGTCAGAGGCCTAGAGATTTTGAGAAGCCTTTAATGAACCTCCTATAAAAACCGGCATGACCAAGGAAACTTCTTATACCTTTAATGTCCTTGGGACACGACATCTTTTCAATAGCATCAACTTTAGCTTTATCAACTTCAATACCTTTTTCAGAAATTTTATACCCCAAGACAATACCTTCATTAACCATAAAGTGGCACTTCTCCCAATTCAAGAAAATATTAGTTTCTTCACATCTCTGCAAAACTCAATCAAGGTTGCTCAAGCAATCATCAAAAGAAGTTCCATATACGGAGAAATCATCCATGAAAACCTCAACAATCTATTCACAAAAATCAGAGAATGTAGCCATCATGCATCTTTGAAAGGTAGCAGGTGCATTACATAAACCAAAAGGCATACGTCTATAAACAAAGGTACCGAAAGGACAAGTAAAAGTGGTCTTTTCTTGATCCTCTTTTGACATAGGTATTTGAGAGAAACCAGAATAACCATCTAGAAAGCAAAAATGTGTATGTTTGGATAATCTTTGTAGCATTGGATCAATGAAAGGTAAAGGGTAATGATCCTTTTTAGTAGCTTTATTTAATTTACGGAAATCAATTACCATTCTATAACCTGTAACAATTCTTTGTGGGATCAATTCATCTTTATCATTAGGAACAACAGTAATACCTCCCTTCTTAGGGACGCAATGGACATGACTTACCCACTGACTATCAACAACGGGATAAATTATACCTGCCTCCAGAAGCTTTAGTATTTCTTTCCTTACCACTTCTTTCATCTTAGGATTTAACCGTCGTTGGTGATCAACAACTGGTTTTGCGTCTTTCTCCAATTTTATTTTGTGCTGGCATAAAGTGGGACTAATGCCCTTAAGATCATCAAGAGTATATCCAATAGCGCACGGTGCTTCTTCAGAGTTTTCAATAATTTCTTTTCCTCATGCTCTGAAAGGTTAGCACTAATAATAACAGGATATATCTTCTTCTCATCAAGGTAAGCATATTTAAGAGTATCAGGTAACGGTTTAATCTCAAACACGGGATCACCCTTGGGTGGAGGAGGATCCCCTAGGATTTCAGCAGGCAAGTTGTGTTTCGAAATAGGTCCCTATTTAAAGAATACTTCATCTATTTCCCTTCTTTCATTCATAAACATATCATTTTCATGGTCGAGCAAATATTGTTCTAAAGGATCATTAGGAGGCACGACAATAGAAGCAAGACCAATAATTCATCTTTACTAGGCAATTCCTCATCACGGGGTTGTCTATGAAATTTAGCAAAATTGAACTCATGAGACATATCTCCTAAACCAATAGTAACAACATCCTTTTCGCAGTCTATCCTAGCATTAACAGTATTCAAGAAGGGTCTACCAAATATGATGGGACAAAAGTTATCTTGTGGAGAACCAAGAACAAGAAAATCAGTATGATATTTAACTTTCCCACACAAGACTTCAACATCTCTAACAATCCCAACTGGTGAAATAGTATCTCTATTGGCAAGCTTAATTGTAACACCAATTTCTTCTATCTCAGCAGGTGCAATATCATGCATAATTTCTTTGTATAAGGAATGAAGTATTGCACTTGCACTAGCACCCATATCACATAAGCCATGATAACAATGATCTCCTATCTTAACAGAAATAACATGCATGCCTACAACAGGTCTATGTTTATTTTTAGTATCAGGTCTAGCAATTCTAGCAGCTTCATTACTGAAGTAAATAACATGCCCATCAATATTATCAGCCAAGAGATCCTTAACCATAGCAATACTAGGTTCAACTTTAATTTTCTCAGGAGGTTTGGGTGTCCTAATATTACTTTTGTTGACCACAGTTGAAGCTTTAGCATGATCCTTTATTCTAACAGGGAAAGGTGGTTTCTCAATATAAGCAGTAGGAACGACAGGATCATTATAAGTGATAGTCTTTTCTTCAACTTTAATAGGTGCAACTACTTTTACTTCAATGGGAGGATTATATTTAAACCACTTCTCCTTAGGTAGATCAACATGAGTAGCAAAGGATTCACAGAAAGAAGCTACTATCTCAGAGTCAAGTCCATATTTAGTGCTAAATTCACGGAAAACATCGGTATCCATAAAAGATTTAACACAATCAAACTTAGGTGTTATACCTGACTCCTTACCTTCATCGAGGTCCCAATCTTCAGAGTTGCGTTTAATTCTTTCCAATAAATCCCATCTGAATTCAATAGTCTTCATCATAAAAGAACCAGTACAAGAAGTATCGAGCATGGAGCGATTATTGAGAGAAAGCCGAGCACAAAAAATTTGAATAATAATTTCTCTTGAGAGCTCATGATTGGGGCATGAATATAACATTGACTTAAGCCTCCCCAAGCTTGAGCGATGCTTTCTCCTTCGCGAGGCCAAAAATTATATATATATAATTACGATCACGATGAACAAGATGCATAGGATAAAACTTCTGATGAAATTCCAATTTCAATCGGTTCTAGTTCCATGATCCCATATCATCACATAGCCTAAACCATGTCAATGCCTTTCCCTTCAAAGATAAAGGGAATACCTTCTTCTTGATAACATCCTCGGGCATACCTTCAAGCTTAAATAATCCACAAACTTCATCCACATAGATTAGGTGCAAATCGGGATGTAATGTTCCATCTCCTGTAAAAGGATTAGCTAGCAGTTTCTCTATCATACCTGAAGGAATTTCAAAGTAAACATTTTCAGTAGGTTCAATAGGTTGAGGAGAAACTCTTTGCTCTACTGGTCGGGGTGAAGATACCCCGAACAAGCCCCTCAAAGGATTATGTTCCATAGTAACAAGTGACAGTAAATTTCAGCACACTATATCAATTTTTCCTTACTAAATTCCACCTACCAAAGGCGCTTCACTCCCCGGCAACGGCGCCAGAAAAGAGTCTTGATGACCCACAAGTATAGGGGATCTATCGTAGTCCTTTCGATAAGTAAGAGTGTCGAACCCAACAAGGAGCAGAAGGAAATGACAAGCGGTTTTCAGTAAGGTATTCTCTGCAAGCACTGAAATTATCGGTAACAGATAGTTTTGTGATAAGGTAATTTGTAACGGGTAACAAGTAATGAAAGTAAATAAGGTGCAGCAAGATGGCCCAATCCTTTTTGTATCAAAGGACAAGCTTGGACAAACTCTTATATGAAGGAAAATGCTCACGAGGACACATGGGAATTATCGCCAAGCTAGTTTTCATCACGCTCATATGATTCACGTTCGTTACTTTGATAATTTGGTATGTAGGTGGACCGGTGCTTGGGTGCTGCCCTTTCTTGGACAAGCATCCCACTTATGATTAACCAAATAGCAACCCCCAGGTACGTGGAGTAATCAACACTACTAGCAACCCCCAGGTACCAATCTAAGGTTTTGAGACAAAGATTGGATACAAGAGATGAACTAGGGTTTTAGAGGAGATGGTGCTGGTGAAGATGTTGATGGAGATTAACCCCCTCCCGATGAGAGGATCGATGGTGATGATGATAGCGATGATTTCCCCCTCTCGGAGGGAAGTTTCGCCGGGAGAACAGCTCCGCCGGAGCCCTAGATTGGTTCCGCCAAGGTTCCGCCTCGTGGCTGCGGTGTTTCTTCCCGAAAGCTTGCTTATGATTTTTTCCAGGGTAAAAGACTTCATATAGCAGAAGATGGGCACCAGAGGCCTGTCAGGGGGCTCATAAGGCAGGGGGCGCGCCCAGGGGGGTAGGGCGCGCCCCCCACCCTCGTGGATGGTGGGTGGCCCCCCTCTGGTACTTTCTTCGCTCAGTATTTTTTATTAATTCCAAAAATGACTTCTGTGGAGTTTCAGGACTTTTGGAGTTGTGCAGAATAGGTCTCTAATATTTGCTCCTTTTCCAGCCCAGAATTCCAGCTGCCGGCATTCCCCCTCTTCATGTAAACCTTGTAAAATAAGAGAGAATAGGCATAAGTATTGTGACATATTGTGTAATAACAGCCCATAAAGGAATAAATATTGATATAAAAGCATGATGCAAAATGTACGTATCTTATCTCTGCCAGCAGTTCCATTCCTCCTTCTAGCAAATGCACTTCAATTTCACACCGTTGGGCCTTCTTCTGTATAGCGTGTCGTCGAGAACTTATACATACTGGCCCTCTGGGCTACTCTCTCAGCTTATTCTTGCTCTTCGGGAAGTTCCCCTGTTTGGAGGAACTGAGCGATGTGCCGTGCCCAAGTTGGAGCCCGAGGCTCGGCAACAAGGACTTGCGGCACCTCCTCATTCACGGGAGCGCACTCCTCGACCGGAGAAGTTGGTAGTTTGGCGGGTGTAGGATCGAAAGTATGTCTAGAGGGGGGGTGATTAGACTACTTGACCAAATAAAAATCTAGCCTTTTCCCAATTTTAAGTCTTGGCAGATTTTAGCAACTTAGCACAAATCAAGTAATCAACCTACACATGCAATTCTAAGAGTATAGCAGCGGAATGTAAAACAATTGCATATGAAGGTAAAGGGAGGAGTTTGGAGCGAGCAAACGCAATGTCGACATGGAGATTATTTATCCATGGTTCCGATAGGTGGTGCTATCGTACATCCACGTTGATGGAGACTTCAACCCATGAAGGGTAACGGCTGCGCGAGTCCACGGAGGGCTCCACCCATGAAGGGTTCACAAAGAAGCAACCTTGTCTATCCCACCATGGCCATCGCCCACGAAGGTCTTGCCTCACTAGGGTAGATCTTCACGAAGTAGGTGATCTCCTTGCCCGTACAAACTCCTTGGTTCAACTCCACAATCTTGACAGAGGCTCCCAAGTGACACCTAGCCAATCTAGGAGACACCACTCTCCAAAAGGTAATAGATGGTGTGTTGATGATGAACTCCTTGCTCTTGTGCTTCAAATGATAGTCTCCCCAACACTCAACTCTCTCTCATAGGATTGGATTTGGTAGAAAGAAGATTTGAGTGGAAAGTAACTTGGGGAAGGCTAGAGATCAAGATTTATGTGGTTGGAATGGAATATCTTGGTCTCAACACAAGTGTAGGTGGTTCTCTCTCAAAAAATGTATGTTGGAATTTTAGGCATGTTCTGATGGCTCTCTCCACGAATGAAGGGTGGGTGGCGGGGTATATATAGCCTCCACAAAAAATCTAACCATTACACACAAATCACCAAACTCGGTGGGACCGAATCAGAAAACTCTGTGAGACCGATTTAGTTCAAAATGTGAATGTTAGGATTTTCAGTGGGACCGACATGTCAACTCGGTGGGACAGATATCATTAGGGTTAGGGCATAACATAATCTCGGTTGGACCGATTACACAAACTTGGTGACCGATTTTGGTAATAAGCAAACAGAGAGTTGGCCAGGCAAACTCGATGGGACCGATTCGCTCGTCTCGGTGGGACCGAAGCGTTACGAAAAGGAAACAGAGAGTTTGCATTGCAGACTCGGTGGGACCGATCGCTCATCTCGGTTAGACCAAAACATTACGAAGGGAAACAGAGAGTTTGCAATCCCATCTCGGTGAGACCGAGATCCCTATCGGTGAGACCGAAGTGACTAGGGTTTGTGGCAGTGGCTATGTCAAATGAACTCGGTGGCGCCGGATGGATCAAATCGGTGGGGCCGAGTTTGACTTTTGGTTTGGGACATGTGTGGATATTAGAAAGTGGCTGAGGGCTTTGGAGCATATCACTAAGCACTTTGAGCAAGAAAGCCGTTAAGCAAGACCTCATCCCCTTTTAATAGTATTGGCTTTTCCTATGGACTCAATGTGATCTTGGATCACTAAAAGTAAAATCTAGAGTCTTGGACTTTGAAGCTTGAGCCAATCTTTTGTCCTTAGCATTTTGAGGGGTCCACATTCCTTATCCATTCCATGCCAATCATTGAACCTTCCTGAAATATTTATCTTGTAATGGCATTAGTTCAATGAGCTATATGTTGTTAATCATTACCAAAACCACCCAGGGATAGTTGCACTTTCAATCTCCCCCTTTTTGGTAATTGATGACAACATATAGATCAAAGCTTCGACAAATGATAATAAGATTGAAATACATTGTCGCTTTGAGAAGTATGTGACAAACAAGAGCTCCCCCTAAATTTGTGCATTATTTAAAATTTTCTTTGGACTGCAAATGCACAATGTGTTAGGATCATGGGTCACTCTTCCATGTCACATACTTCTTGGTGGAGCGCTCAAAATGATAATAATTAAAAACATGCACTCATCACCAAGCAAAATGAATGATCATATAAGATATAAAAGATAGTATCAGCCAAACAAGCATTAAGGTAGGAAATGATCAATCACATGATCATCCAAGTATCTCACAAAAGACATAATGTAGCAAGCAAACACACAATAAAGTTCAAGCAAGTAAAATGCAAAGAGAGACAAAACAACGCTCTCTCTCGAAGACTATGATCTATACATATTTCTCCCCCTTTGGCAACAAGTACCAAAAAGTTAAAAATATGCATAGTGCTATGCGTCTCTCAAGCTTGGTCTTCATGAGGTGGTGTAGAGATGACTCCAAGGACGAAAGCTTCTGTTGATGTAGCTGGAGCTGGTGGAGTGGCTGCTGGAGCTGATGGCACTGTGGTTGTGGCTGCTAGTGCAGATGTAGTAGCTCTTGTGTCTGGGACAGGCACTGCAGCAGACCTCTGGCTTCTGGGCACTCTAGTAAAAGCATCTGTAGTAGACTTGCCCTTCTTCTCCTCCACTTCCTCCTGAAGTTGCTCAACCACTGACTGAATCTCAGTTACCTTGAAATCAAGATCATAGAATTTCTGCTCAATGATCCTCTCCAGGCTCTCCTGGTTTTGAGTCAGGGTGGCGAAGCCCTTCTCAATCCTCAAGGTGTATTGGATCAGATATCCAAGCTGATCTTGCTTGCTCTTCAAGAACACTTGAGATGCCTCTTCAGCAGTTGGCATCCTTGCAACTTTCTCTGCCCTTGCCTTCTCTCTCTTCTCATGTGCTTGCACTAATGATGGATCTTCCTCAGTCATGACAACAATGTTGTCCTCAAAGTCTGGCCTGAGGGGTAAATGCTCTTTGTCCAATAGATATGTGCCTGTGCCCATCTTGGAGTTGATGAGCACCTGAATTTGTGGAGCATACCCACAAGATCTCTTCTGATCTGCAGCTGTTCTCGTGATTGTTTCCAGAATCAGACTCATCACTTTGAACTTTTGAAGAACATCAAATATATGCAGCAAGTTGATGGAGTGTCCTCTGATCATTCTGTGATCACCTGACTTTGGCAACAGAGTGTGCCTCAGAATGGTATTGATTGTAGGCAGGCCTGACAGTAAGTGCTTCACAGAGCCAAACTTGTGAGTCTCCAGGTCTGCATCAGGAATCTCCTTGTACATGCTGGCCATTGAGTTGTGATCCATCTTCTTCTTGGCATAGACATCCAAGTCATCTTCATGAGCTTCTGGAGCTTTTATCAATCTAGCCCACTCATCAACTGTAGACTGGTACCTTGTACCCTCTGACATCCATATGATTCTCCCATCTGGATAGAAATGATCAGTAGAATAGAATTGCATGATCAGCTCATCATTCCACTTGGTGATCTTTTGGCCAACAAACTTGTCAACCTCACATGCCTTGAAGCTATCATAAACACTTGGGAAGTGATCTTCATTCTCTCTTATGTAGGTCTAGTCCACCCATTTCATGTCACACACTATGGTCTTCTTGTCAAGCAGGATAGTCTCATAGAAATATTGTTGTTCCTGTGTGTGGAACCTATAATCCACATCAGTTCTCCTCCTGACAGCATATGGGTCAGCCTTTCTCCACTGTCTCAGTCCTGCATCCTTCCTAATCCTCATATCTTCTGCAACAGGATGTGCATCATTATGGTCAGGGATCTTTGGCTTTAGCTTCCTTAGCACTTGGGCTTCAGCTTCCTCTTCTTCAGTCTCAGGCACTGGGGCCTTGTTCTTCTCCTCAGCAGGTATGTTCCTGGTACTCCTCTTGGGTGCAGTCTTGGGAACTGGAGCAGCAGCTTTGGGAGCAGTTTTGGGCTTAGCAGCAGCCCCTGACTTTATAGCATCTCCCATGAGCTTCTGTGCCTTAGGTGCTAGAGCAGCATCCTCTTCCTCTTCATCATCTGATCTCACCATTGAGGACTTTCCAAAAACTTTAGCTGTTGTAGTTCTTGCCCTCTTCTTCTTCTTCTTGTCCCCACCAGCTGCTTCTTCTTCAGATTCAATGGTGAAGTTCATACTTTCTCCTGTTGCAACCTTCCTTGGCTTTGACATTGGCATCCTCCTTGCAGGTGCCTTCTTGTTCAGCCCTGGCTTACTTGCAGCAGCTATGCCATACTCCTTCTTCAGCACCTTCTTTTTGGAGTTTACTTCCTCCTCAGTGGCCACATAGTCCTCATCCTCAGATTCTGAGGTTCTCTTCTTCCTAGATCTGGTGGCTGCCTTTCTGTAACATCCCAAATTTTCAATTTGGAATGTTATACATTAGATCATCATTGCATAGAATATTTTATTGCATTTTGGCAAATCCTCGAAATCCTAAGCAACTCAAGGACCCTCGGAGAGAGTTGGGGATTTTCCCGGTTTTCATATTTGATTTTTATCAAATAATGAAACGAGGATTTTTGGTTTTAATTATTTTTCACTCCGAAAAATATTTCATATTAAAATATATGAGAGGAGAAAATATGACTTCTCCAAAATAATTGAAATATTGGAGGAAAAATATTAAAATCAAATATTTGATTTTATCGGATTTTTATTTGCAATTTTATTTGCATTAGAAAAATTGCACGTTTTCAAAACTGCATTTTTAGGGCCAAGAAAATGTTCATCTCGTTCTAATTATTTTAATTAGACGGTGAAAATTTATTCTGCCATTTTTAGATTTTATTTATTTTTCTAGGGTTTTTTTTAGTTTCGGCGGAATTATTTAAAAAAAAGAGATGCCGCGCCCGACTGGGCCGAGGCCCAGCCGAGCCAGGCCGGCCCATGCCAGCGTCGCCGTCTCCCACCTGGAGTCCGCGAGGACGCCGCCGCCGCGGGAAGCCGCTGCCCCGACGCCGAACCCCGCCGCCCGACGCCTCGTCGACCCTGCCGCCTCACCCGCCCCTCGCCGCCCTCTCCCGAAGCCCGCCGGAGCCCCGCCCGACCCCGCCGGAATCCCGCCGGACCGAGGTAGCCACCGCGCCGGTATTCGCCGGAAAACCGATTCGGTTTATTTTGAAACCCTAGGTTTATTTTTTTATAGATCGGTTTATTTTTTTTGGTTTAGTTAGGTAGTGAACGTTCGCCGGTCCGTTCGTTTTAACGAACGTGTTCGCCATTTAGTTGCTGTTAACGAACGTCCGTTCGATTAACTGTTCGTCAGTTTTCTTTTTCGTCGGATTTTCTGCGATTTTTCCCGATCGCGATTTCTGATCTGTTTTCCGTTTTAGTTTAATTTTTTGCTCGTTTATCGGAATCAGGCGATTCAAGCGCCTAGAGTTTCGTCACGAAATTCTCTTTCCGTTTAACCAACTCAAACAAGTTTTTGCTACTGTAAAATTTGACCTAGATCCAGATTAGTAAACGAAGCTTGTTTCTTTCGTCGTTTGATTTTCGTTGCTTCGTTTGATTTGATTCTTTTTGCAAACCGGAGTTCTTAAGTTGAACTTTCTGGTTAGATCTTTTATATGAGTTTTACTTGTGCATTTGTTGCGTGCTTACTGTATGCTTGTTTGTTTGCGATAGAGTACCCGGAGTGCGCCGCTTGCTACTTCGAATCTCTAGGTTTCATGGATCATCAGCAAGGCAAGTAACACTTTGATCATACTTCTTTTACTACCCAGTTTTATTGCATTAGATCAACCCTCAAACATTGCATGATTAGGATCTAATTAAAGTGTGGGTTCTGGGAAGTAGATGAGGTAGTACCTATTGCCCTGTTTATTATCAAACCCTTGGGAGTTACTTCTACGTTTGCTTATATCGTTATGCTATGCTAGTAGACGTGGATTGGGTTTGAGTGTTACCATGACAGATGTGAGATTGCTAATTAATGGTTAAACTTAAGGTGGCAACTAAAACACACATCTGGGTGGATTGAGGTACCTGGGTATTCCAGGATTGCCTGTTTTTCTTTGGACCGCCACCCAGGCTCAAAGGGATCATGAGATTATTCATGCTAGAAACTTCCGTGTGCAGCCACAAGCTATTATGGGCTCTAGCATAGTTGAGTAGGTCGTGTGAACTTTAAAGTGGTAGACTAGCAGATGTAGGGGATGTAAGTGGTACTGTCTGCCCATTCGTAAGGTGCAAACACTTCTGAAAGACTGGGTCTCGGTCATCCGTTTCTCAAACACCATGTAGTGCGAGAAATCTAACGGAGGAGATCGAGTCTTGTGGGGAAAAGTGCACAAACCTCTGCAGAGTGTATAAACTAATCATGGTTAGCCGTGTCCCCGGTTATGGACACCTTGAGTATCTAGTATCTGGATTATCATGTGATCTCATCATGTTACTTTAATTAATTTTGTTGGTTTTTGATGATGATACTTAATTGGGATTGAGAATGCTGTCAACCATTCTCAATGTTTAACAACCACCATGATAGTTAAATAAAATTTATTCCTTTGCAGTAGGGAAAAATTGGCTTTTTGCAAAACTGTAACCATAGAGCCTTCTACCAGCCATATATGCATGTAGTATAGCATTATTCTGTTCATTACTCTCTATGTGTTACATTGCCAGCATATTCCATGTGCTGACCCGTTTTCGGGCTGCAACATTTCATGTTGCAGACTTTTCAGACGACGAGTAAGGTGCCTTAGGTCGTGGTCTTATACTCAGTGATGCTGTTGGAGTTGATGGACTCACTTATCTTCCATGTCTTCCGCTATTATCGTTTTAGATGGCCTTAAGCCATATTTGTCATACTTATTTCTCTCTTGAGATACTCGATGTAATAAGTGTGTGATTGCTACTCTGTTATAAATCCTCCAAGTAATGTGCGTGTCAGCATTACTGATCCAGGGATGACACTGGTGCACGGTAGATCAGACTATTTGAGGTCTGGTCGCTACACTTTGGCAAGTAGCTTGGAGGGCTCCTGTTGCCATCATCAGAAGTGCTAGAGGGATCTGAGCCCTCACTCATCTGCACATGTTCCTCTGACCTGTTCTGACTGTCACTTTGATCAGACATCTTTGCAAACTTACTGACAGCAAACCCTGTGAATAGGTTGTAGATGAGGTAGAGTAGATGAGCATCACAAGGTACAGAGGTTTTGCAAAACAAATTGTGTCAAAAATCTTAGTTTTAGTTCTCTACAGAAGTGATCTCGGAGCTACCGAATTGACAAACTCGGTGATACCGAAGCAACACTTGGAACCTAAACTAGTGAAGTCGGTTGGGCCGAGTCACAGTTCGGTGGCACCGAGATTGCTAGGGTTTCACAGAATCTTGAACTCGGTCACACCGATTTGCACGTTTCGGTCAGACCGAAAAGCGCATGTGCAATGGCCTAAGCCAAATCGGCGAGACCGATTTCTACATTTTGGTCGGTCCAAGATGAGTTCTGCGGAGAGCTAACCCTAAAATTTCCGAATCAATCTAGACCTAAGGAAGTTTTAGCTGGATAGATTAATCACATTCGTGGCAAGAAACATGGCATTGTCCTTGTGCTAGGAATCGGAGTGAAAAAGACAGCACAAGGGGTCGAAAACATACCCTAGAGAGGCGAGTGTTCGCTACGGCGGCGACAGCGGCGACGGCACAGCAGATTCCGTCAACGGCGGCAGAGTCCAACGGCGGGAGATCGTTGGCGGCGAGGAGATGATCCGGAGACCCGAGGAGGCAGAGCAGGACACGCGCGGGCTAAGAGAATTTGAAGAAATTTCCAAAGTCTCACCCGTGGGTATTTATATCCCAAGCCTGTCAGTGTGAACGAGTGGAACAACTCGGTGGCACCGAGAATGCAGAATCGCAAGCGGTTGCTGCAACTCGGTGTGACCGAAGTGTTCAAATCAGTTTCACCGAGATGAAAACCTAGATTAACTTAGTGAACTCGGTTTGACCGAAACGGATTTCTCGGTCAGACCAAAATGCACAAAGAGGTTTTGGAAGTTTAAGTCTATGACGAATCGGGGACTCCAAGTGCTCCTCACACAGAGTGCTTCGAATCTGGCTTGATCAAACTTTGTGATGTAGCATGAATAGAGTTTGAGACGAGAAAAACATAGCTAGCTAGAGGGAGTTCTTAGGCATTCTTGTCCATCCATTTGGCAAAAGAAAAACCAAACAAACAAAACAACAAATGGATGTCCTCGAATGAGTAAAATATGCATCCAACATGCTCACACAATAAAATGACAAATGAAATATGTGGCAAAGCATGCACAACCAATTCTAGCATCTATCAAACAATTGGCGATGACTAGGTCATCTATATATGAGTATATTGACTTAGGAGTCAAATGAGAACATTTGATCATAGGTCATACTCATCGTTTAAGCACAAGTGGGGTTACCACTTTTACATAAAGCATTGATGTATTCACACCATTAGAGTTGTTTTAGCTCAATTCTTTAGAGTAAAGCTCCCCCTAGATGTGAGATCCCCCTTAAGAGGGATGAACTAACCTTGGGTTTTGTCGATGATGACTTCATGTAGGTGTTGAAGATGTGAATGCTCAATGTTGATGTAGATCATTCGGAGCAATCCTTTGGAGTGAGTTACACTTTCAATACCTACACGGGTTAGTCCCACAAGGAACAAGCAAAAATATCCATAGACATAGAGTGATGCACACACACAAGATGATGTCCATGAAGCATTGGGTTACCTTGTCCCTTGTTTTACCAACAAGAGGGTTTGTGACTCCTTGAACTAGTGCAAGATGTGGAAGTTGATTGCACTTGTCCTTGCCAAAATGATATGAGTGAAGTATGTTGGCGGAGTCACCCACAAGTACTCTCTAGTTCTTCTTAGGCATCCACACCATCTTGATGGGAATCCTTAGAGTTGTAGTCATACTTGATGAAGTGGAACTTGATGTAGTCTTGGGAACCCACTTGACCAAGGCTTTAGGAGCTTCTTCAAATGCATCAATCTCCTCTTGAAGCTTGTCCTTGCCTTTTAGCTTGTGGTCTTGTGGTGGAAGATCATCTTGAGCTTGTGTTCCTTGGAAAGAAGTAGGATCATACTTCTCTAGTTGAGGAACAAACTTCGTCTTGAGATATTGATCTTCTTCCCACTCAACTCCATTGGCATTGAACTTTCGTTCAAAACAAATACCTTGATTCTTCCGGTGCCTTCCTTGCTTGCGTACAATTTCCTCAAATTGCTTACTTCCGGCAAGACTCTTGTAAACACCTTTCTCTATAATTCCCTCCAATAAGTTGTTTTCTTGCTCAAGTGTAACTTGGCTAAGAGAGTCATTACTGGAATCAAGAAAACTACAAGAAGCAACAACATTGGATTTAGCATGATTGTTGTTACTACTAGAAGAAGAATCTTTCTTGTTCTTATTGCTAGATTTAACTTGTGGCATGTTAGTAGACAAGAGTAAACGCTTGGCAATGTAAGAAGAACTTTTCTTGCGAAGATCATCATTGATTGCTTTTAAGAACTCATGCTCTTGCTCAAGGTTGAGCTTTTCAAAGCGTAGCTTCTCATGAGTCTTTAAAAGTTCTCGATGATCTTCCAAGGTAGTTTCATGAGCTAACTTAAGCGTGTTTAGTTCTTTAGTTAGATGCTTAATCTTCTTCTTATCATCGTCATTCATTTTATCTTGATTATCATGATTAATAGCTAGTTCATCATAGTTACCATAACTAGAGTTGTCAACAAGTAAATCATCATCTCCTAGCAAATCATCTTCATCACTATTAAAATCAACATACTCGGGGTGTGCTACCTTTGGACCCTTGGCCATGAAGCGTCTTCTGATTCCTTCATTTGGTGAGTCAAATATGTCGTAGGAGTTGGTTGACACAAGTGCTAGACCGGCAACACCTTCATCTTGAGTATATTCGGAGTCGGAGTGATAACTTCTTTCGGAGTGATGGTCGGAGTCGGAGCCGGATACCCATTCACCAACATGAGCTTGATATGTTCTTTTTGTGCAGCTCTCTGATGATTTGTCCTTCCTTTCCGAATCCTTGCTTCTCTGAGAGGGTCTTCGTTCATAACGATCATCTCTACTCCTTCTCTCTCTTGGTGGTGATTCTTCTCTTCTACTTCTTCTCTTGGGAGAATCTTCTCTTCTTTTGTAGGGAGCCATACACTCATTTGAGTAGTGTCCGGGTCTTCCACAATTGTAGCAATTCCGTTCACGACTTGAAGATCTCTTGTCATTATAGGACCTTGACTTGGAGCTTCTTTCCTTGCTTGTACTCTTGTAGAATTTGTTGAAGTTCTTCACCATTAGGCTCAATTCTTCATTGAAGGTTTGTTTCTCACTTGATAATGTGGGAGCATTGCACGAGGCTTTGTAAGCACCACCTAACTTGTTGTGAAGCGCTTCCTTATCCTTAAGTGACATCTCATGAGCAACAATTCTTCCAATGACTTCCATTGGCTTAAGATCTTTGTAATTGGGCATCATTTGGATCAATGACTTCCCAAGCTGGCAATCTCATTTGTGATGAGAGCAATCCTAGAGTACATTTCAGCGACACCTTCACCATCCTTCATTTTGAACTTGTCAAGTTGACTTTGAAGAACATCCAATTTAGATTCCTTGACGGAGTCGGTACCCTCGTGCATATCAATCAAAGTATCCCAAATTTCCTTTGCATTCTCAAGATAGCTGATTTTGTTGAACTCTTCGGGGCACAGTCTGTTGAATAGGATATCACAAGCTTGAGCGTTGTATTGCAGCATCTTCAACTCTTCCGCAGTAGCTTCGCGGTTTGGTTCTCTACCATCAAAGAATTCACCTTGGAAGCCAATACACACAATAGCCCAAACGGCGGGGTTATGTCCAAGAATATGCATTTTCATCTTATGCTTCCAACTAGCAAAATTAGTACCATCAAAGTAAGGACCTCTACGGTGGTAATTTCCCTCGCTAGACGCCATACTCTCCTAGGTTGTGAAACCAAGGCTATGATCACCAAAAGCTATGGAATCAAAGCAAATGCAGACAAAAGCTCTGATACCAATTGTAGGATCAAAAGTATGTCTAGAGGGGGGTGATTAGACTACTTGACCAAACAAAAATCTAGCCTTTTTCGAATTTTATGTCCTGGCAGATTTTAGCAACTTAGCACAAATCAAGTAATCAACCTGCACATGCAATTCTAAGAGTATAGCAGCGGAATGTAAAACAATTGCATATGAAGGTAAAGGGAGGAGTTTGGAGGGAGCAAACGCAATTTAGACACGGAGATTTTTTATCCATGGTTCCGATAGGTGGTGCTATCGTACATCCACGTTGATGGAGACTTCAACCCACGAAGGGTAATGGTTGCGCGAGTCCACGGAGGGCTCCACCCACGAAGGGTCCACGAAGAAGCAACCTTGTCTATCCTACCATGGCCATCGCCCACGAAGGACTTGCCTCACTAGGGTAGATCTTCACGAAGTAGGCGATCTCCTTGCCTGTACAAAGTCCTTGGTTCAACTCCACAATCTTGAAGGAGGCTCCCAAGTGACACCTAGCCAATCTAGGAGACACCACTCTCCAAAAGGTAATAGATGGTGTGTTGATGATGAACTCCTTGCTCTTGTGTTTCAAATGATAGTCTCCCCAACACTCAACTCTCTCTCATAGGATTGGATCTGGTAGAAAGATGATTTGAGTGGAAAGCAACTTGGGGAAGGCTAGAGATGAAGATTTATGTGGTTGGAATGGAATATCTTGGTCTCAACACAAGTGTAGGTGGTTCTCTCTCAGAAAATGTATGTTGGAAGTTTAGGCATGTTCCGATGGCTCTCTCCACGAATGAAGAGTGGGTGGAGGGGTATATATAGCCTCCACATAATATCTAACTGTTACACACAAATCACCAAACTCGGTGGGACCGAATCAGAAAACTCGGTCAGACCGATTTAGTTCAAAATGTGAACGTTAGGATTTTCGGTGGGACCGACATGTCAACTCGGTGGGACCGATATCATTAGGGTTAGGGCATAACATAATCTCGGCTGGACCGATTACACAAACTCGGTGGGACCGATTTTGGTAATAAGCAAACAGAGAGTTGGTCAGGCAAACTCGGTGGGACCGATTCGCTCGTCTCGGTGGGACCGAAGCGTTACGAAAAGGAAACAGGGAGTTTGCATTGCAGACTCGGTGGGACTGATCGCTCATCTCGGTTAGACCGAAACATTATGAAGGGAAACAGAGAGTTTGCAATCCCATCTCGGTGAGACCGAGATCCCTATCGGTGAGACCGAAGTGACTAGGGTTTGTGGCAGCGGCTATGTCAAATGAACTCGGTGGCGCTGGATGGATCAAATCAGTGGGGCCGAGTTTGACTTTTGGTTTGGGACATATGTGGATATTAGAAAGTGGCTGAGGGCTTTGGAGCATATCACTAAGCACTTTGAGCAAGCAAGCCATTAAGCAACACCTCATCCCCTTTTAATAGTATTAGCTTTTCCTATGGACTCAATGTGATCTTGGATCACTAAAAGTAAAATGTAGAGTCTTGGACTTTGAAGCTTGAGCCAATCTTTTGTCCTTAGCATTTTGAGGGGTCCACATTCCTTATCCATTCCATGCCAATCATTGAACCTTCCTGAAATATTTATCTTGTAATGGCATTAGTTCAATGAGCTATATGTTGTTAATCATTACCAAAACCACCCAGGGATAGTTGCACTTTCAGCGGGAGGGTGCTGCTTGCCGGCCGAAGAGGAATCATTCCTGCCAAGCTCTCTGCCGGGGGCTTCGGGGAGCTCTGCCGGGAGAGGCTTGCCGGAGTCTAGTTTCCTCCTTTTTCTGGCCATCTTTGTCAGGGATACGAAGGGTTGAGTCAGATGGATAACAAAAGTCCATGGTTCCATAGGGAGTTTTTGCGCAGCACACTTTGACAGATGATCAGCAATGCTGTTTTCCGCACGTGGTATGTGCTCTGTTTGTAATCCGTTAAAGCGCTCCTCCAACGTTCTCACTTCCTTGACGTATGCCTCCATCAATGGGCTTTGGTAATCCTTGTTCACTTGCCTAATCACCAGTTGTGAATCTCCACGGATGATCAGCTTCTTGATTCCCAGTTCTGTCACAATCCTGAGCCCGACATGGAGCCCTTCGTACTCCGCAGTGTTGTTGGTAGCCTTCTCCCGGGGAAAATGCATATGAACAACGTACTTGAGGTGCTCCCTAGTGGGAGCAACAAGAAGCACGCCAGCTCCTGCACCTTGCAGGAAGAAGGCACCATCAAAGTACATGATCCATTCTTGGGGTGCTTCCTTGCCGGGTATGATTGTCTCCGGTACTTCTTCATCAGGGGTTGGCATCCACTCTACAATGAACTTTGCTAGTGCTCTACTCTGAATAGTTGATGTTCTTTCAAACTTCAAACCAAAGCTGGACAACTCCAAAGCCCATTCAACAATCCTGCCAGTGGCCTCAGGGTTTCGGAGTATGAGTTGCAAGGGGAAACGGGTGACGACCGTGATCTCGTGGGCATGGAAGTAGTGGTGTAGTTTCATTGAGGCCATGATGAGGCCAAAAATCAACTTCTGCTCACCAGAGTACCTTGACCTAACCCCCTGTAATAGAAATACACTGGGCGCTATACCACTTTCTTCCTTGCCGTGACCATGGAACTACCTCCGCTGCCCTACTCTTCCTCGCCTTGGACTAACTCTCGCCTTGCCGGGATGTGTTCACATTCTCCTCCAGAGGGGACAACGATGGCAGGTGTTGCTTCATCTACCTCCCGCTGCGCTACCAGTGCTGAACTAACCACTTGATTAGTTGCTGCTAAATATAGCAGCAACGGTTCTTGTGGTTTAGGAGCGACTAGGGTGGGCACAGAGGAAAGGTAGGCCTTCTGATCTTGTAGCGCAGCGTCCGCCTCCGGGGTCCACTCCACGGGCCCTGCCGTCTTCAAGATTTTGAAGAACGACAAGGCGCGCTCGACAGACTTGGAAATTAACCTACTCAGCGTAGCAACACATCTAGTCAAACGTCTCACGTCCTTAACTATCTTGGGTGCTTGAATCTCCTCGATAGGCTTGATCTTGTCGGGGTTGGCCTCTATCCCCCGATGGGACACAAAGAATCCAAGTAGCTTGCCGGAAGGAAATGCCAAACACAAACTTCTCTGGGTTCAACTTCAAGTTGATCTTGCGCAGATTTGCAAAAGTCTCTTCCAAGTCATGAATGAGGGTTGATCTGTCCTTGGTCTTGACCACTATATCATCCATGTAAGCTTCAATGTTTCTGTGCAACTAGGACTCAAATCCTATCTGGATTGCTCTTGCGAAAGTGGATCTAGCGCTCTTCAACCCTAAGGGCATCCGTACAAAGTAGTACGTGCCACATGGGGTTATGAACATGGTCTTCTCCTCGTCTTCCTTGGACATGAAGATCTGGTCGATGCGCGGCAAGGGAAGTGGGTCCTTCGGGCATGCCTTGTTCAGATCTGTAAAATCTATGCAAAGCCTCCATTTCCCATTAGCCTTGTGTACCACCACATGATTTGCTAACCATGTTGGATGCAGTACTCCTCTGACCAGGCCAGCTGCCTCAAGTTTCTTGATCTCCTCGTCAATGAACTACTGTCGCTTGATATGTCTCCAACGTATCTATAATTTTTTTATTGTTCCATGCTATTATATTATCCGTTTTGGATGTTTTATGTGCATTAATATGTTATTTTATATTATTTTGGGGACTAACCTATTAACCTAGAGCCCAGTGTCAGTTCCTGTTTTTCCCTGTTTTTGAGTTTCGCAGAAAAGGAATAACAAACGGAGTCCAAACGGAATAAAACCTTCGCGATGATTTTTCTTGGACCAGAAGACAGCCAGGAGACTTGGAGATGAAGTCAGAAGAGCCATGAGGTGGCCACAAGGACGGAGGGCGCGCCCCCACCCTTGTGGACCCCTCGTGCACTCCCTAACCTAATTTCTGTGCCTATATATTCCCATATATCCCCAAACCAACAGAGGCATCCACAAAAACACTTTTCCACCGCCGCAACCTTTTGTACCCGTGAGATCCCATCTAGGGACCTTTTTCCAGCACCCTGCCAGAGGGGGATTCAATCACAAGGGCTTCTACATCAACTCTATTGCACTTCAGATGAAGCGTGAGTAGTTTACCACATACCTACGGGTCCATAGCTAGTAGCTAGATGGCTTCTTCTCTCTCTTTGATTCTCAATACCATGTTCTCCTCGATGTTCTTGGAGATCTATTCGATGTAATATTCTTTTGCGGTGTGTTTGCTGAGATCCGATGAATTGTGTATTTATGATCATCTTATCTATGAATATTATTTGAATCTCCTCTGAATTCTTTTATGCATGATTTGATATCTTTGTAATTCTCTTCGAACTATCGGTTTGGTTTGGCCAACTAGATTGGTTTTTCTTGCAATGGGAGAAATGCTTAGCTTTGGGTTCAGTCTTGCGGTGTCCTTTCCCAGTGACAGTAGGGGCATCAAGGCATGTATTGTATTATTGCCATCGAGGATAAAAAGATGGGGTTTTCATCATATTGCTTGAGTTAATTCCTCTACATTACGTCATCTTGCTTAATGCGTTACTCCCTTCTTTATGAACTTAATACTCTAGATGCATGCTGGATAGTGATCAATGCGTGGAGTAATAGTATTAGATGCATAATCGTTTCGGTCTACTTGACACGGACGCGATGCATATATTCATGATCATGGCCTTAGATATCATCATAACTTTGCGCTTTTCTATCAATTGCTCGGTAGTAATTTGTTCACCCACCGTATTATCTGCTATCTTGAGAGAAGTCTCTAGTGAAACCTATGGCCCCCGGGTCTATTTTCCATCATATAAGTTTCCGATCTACTATTTTGCAATCTTTTACTTTCCGATCTATAAACCAAAAATACCAAATATATTTACTTTACCGTTTATCTATCTCTATCAGATCTCACTTTTGCAAGTAACCGTGAAGGGATTGACAACCCCTTTATCGCGTTGGGTGCAAGTTGTTTGATTGTTTGTGTAGGTGTTCGGTAACTTGTGTGTTGTCTCCTACTGGATTGGTACCTTGGTTCTCAAACTGAGGGAAATACTTATCTCTACTTTGTTGCATCACCCTTTCCTCTTGAAGGGAAAACCAACGCAAGCTCAAGAAGTAGCACCGCTCCAAAGCTTGCTTCCAGACCTTCTGGTTGACGGGTCGGGCATGTGGGCAGACAGCAAGGCGGTGCTCGATTACCTCCCTGGGAACACCGGGGATATCAGATGGTTGCCAAGCAAACACATCGATATTCGTCCGCAGGAAGGAAACAAGCGCGCTTTCCTATTTGTCATCGAGGGTGGCACTGATAGTGAAGGTACCATCAGCGCCAGCCAGCCCTGCCGGGACGTTTTTCATAGCGAGTGCAGCAGGCTTGGGTCTTGCTCTTGGAACTCTCCGGCAAGTCATCAACAAGCGCGGCATACTTCAAAGAGGTGCACTTCCCGGATTCGTCACTGGAGCACTTGTTAGCTTTAATCTTTCCTTTACTTTTCTTGGCGGGAACAGTGGCTTCCGCGGCCTCTGCTGCGACTTCTTCTCGGTACATCTTGTCCACACAAATGATTGCGTCCTTCTCGTCTGATGGAATGGAAATGACGCCTATCGGCCCTGGCATCTTCAAGGTGTTGTAGGCATAGTGGGATGTTGCCATGAATTTGGCCAGAACGGGGTGACCAAGGATTCCATTGTACGGCAGGGGAAGGTCCACAAAAGCAAATACGATCTTCTCGGTCTGGTAGTTTAACTCTCCCCAAAATGTCACCGGTAGCGTGATCTTCCCCTTAGGATGACTCCTGCCAGGGTTGATCCATTGAAACATGCCAGTTGTCGTGGGAACATGTCTGATAGTAGAGATATGGGGTACGTAGGAGGAGGCAGTTCCTAGCTACGGCGAGGTTGTACACTCGGTTTTACGAGTTCAGGCCCCTCTTAGATGAAGTAACATCCCTATGTCTCGATGTCGCGGAGGCTGTGTAGATTAAAGTGTTGAGTTACAGGGGGTGCGAACCCTTGTGCAAGAGGGGAGGGTAGCTTATACAGAGTATGCCGACACCTCGCAGCCCTCGGTTACACAGGGGTTCAATGAGAGAGTAAAGTCACCACTACTGTAGGATGCTACTAACGCGACACTAAGATCAGAGACCCTTTCAAGAAACTGTGTGCGATGCATTAATCACAAACGGGGATGTAAAAAAACCATCAAAAAAGGTGCAAAGCGTTTGCAATGGAGGATGCATCAAACACGGTTCAGATTTTAGTTGCGGGTGCGATCCAGTGCATACGGTTCAGTCCAATGAACCGTTTGCGATGAGGCAGAACAAAAGAAACGGGCAGCCTGATGAAGGCGTGTGCGATGTATAGCATACGGTTCACTCGGATGAACTATTTGTGATTAGGAAACACAAAATAAACGGTCAGCCAGATCAAGGTGTGTGCAATGTACAACATACAGTTCACTCGGATGAACTGTTTGTGATTAGGCAACACAAAAGAAATGGTTAGCCAGATCAAGGTGTGTGCGATGTACGACATGCGGTTCACCCGGATGAAATGTTTGCGTTGAGACAAGAGAACAGAAACGGTTCAATATAACAAATACCATAAATATTGCAAGGTTCAAATTCAAAGATTACAACGCCCAAATTCAAACATTGCCTGTTGCGTCATTTCTGAAAAGGGATCAGCCGCTAACAAGTCATGTATGGGTTTGACACAATAACTTCCAATTGCTTTGTCATATGCTCTTCCAATACGAAGTTTGGCATTTTCGAAGGCACTTCCATTCCGCAGTACCAGCCGCCTCTGATAATCATACCATTGATCTTTCCTAATTAAATGTGTGTTCAACCTCAGTATCCTCAGCACCTTTTCTCTGGCAAGAAAGAACATGGCGAGTGTAATCTCTGGTGGGGTCCCTCGGTAGGAGTTCAAAGTAACATTTGAGAGATGCAGATCCAGGCATTCGATGTGATTGTCGTTATCAACATCTTCCAACGGGCCTAATATGCACTGCAAAAGAAGAGAACGTGTTAGTGCCTACATACAGTTTTGAACACTGCTACATGCCCATTTGGTTTGCAGGATTTGTAAAATGCACCAACGTGCCATCTTCGATCTGTCATGATTAACATGGGCATTAATTTGATTACAATCTAGAAACATGTAGCCTTCTTCACAAGAGGTTGGATTGGATGAAAAATTCCCTATGAAAACTAGTACAGATGAATCCAAAGGAGAAATGCTTATGGACGATTGTAACCATATCAATGAAGCAACCAATATGGGGTGGGGGTGTATGTCCTAAAATCCTCCAAAATTCCTTTAGAAATCGTAGTACATAGTCATTGTAAACTTGGGAAAAGGTGCAAAAAATTGAACTCCCTTATGGTTAACATTTAACAGGAAAGGAACATCACCTCGATATACAGCTTCTTCAGGCACGGAAAGCATCTCACGCAACTGAAAACTTGGTCTAGGTTGGGGACGGCAGATTCTAGTGCAAAGACCTTCACTGTGCCTAGAGTCTTGGTGAAGCTTCACTGGATGACAGACGAACATACATCTTCAAAACTATAAATAACGTTGATATCAAGAAGGATAGGTATATAAGGAGACTGTTGTACGTGAAAGTTGTAGTATTTGACAGACGAGTAGCCCACCACTTTCAATTTCGGCGCAGAAATGACATTGATTCTTGTTGGACCTTGTTGATCAACTACAAGTAATCTCTCAAGTGAAGGTGTGTCCTGGATGACCATATTGTGGTCCACCTTTTGTGATCTCTCGTTGCAGCACCAGCAACACACTAAATAGTGCGGAGAGTCCTGGAGGTAATGTGCAAGGTACTCGACCAATTCATCGCCTAAAGATGAAGGAACTCGAGTGCAGTATAGCCGTGGAGCAGGTGCTCCATGTCATCCTTTGGGATGCGGACGACGACGAGCTCGAGCTACTTCAGACATGGTAGAAAAAGAGCGGGTGTGTCATTAAGGGGGGATGGCAGTTCATGAACTTGGCGAGGCGCAGCGTGGGTGCGAAGCGGAGCGTGGACATTGGCAGCAAACTCATATGCCCATCATTATAACTTAGCTTCTCGAGCTGATCTATGGCGCGGGATAGGAACCACTCGTCAAGCTTGGCTCGCTCCCTGCCATTGGAACGAAACTTGCCCACGATAAGGCCTTTGATTGGGCCATGGTGACTGCCGAGGATCTAGGAGAATGCATCCAAGCTTTGGCGATAGCCATGGCAGAGCTTGTGGGCGTGGAGGAGGTCGACAGGGGTGCGGAGCCATTGGGTGCGCCACCGCCGGGAAACGGCGGCTATCCTCGCCCGATTTCTGATTGGGAGGAGGGATATGATGACTATCAACATATCATCGGGGAGGTTGTTGATGAAGTCTAGTCCTGCTAGAGTCGCTTGCGGTTCTTTCTCGACCCGCCTCCGCTTGTTGGCAGCCTCGTTCTCCACCTCGTCGGAGGGGACGGGAACCTCTTGCTCCATATTCACGCCGTGCTCCAGTGCTTCAGCAGCCCCGGCATCGCCACTCCCTCCGATGGGGAGCTTCGGCGGCATCCTCGTACACTGACGGCTTTGAGGACTCAGAGTGGTGTCGAGGATGCGGGCGGAGAGAGAGGAATTGTGTGTGTGGCGAGGATGGGGGGTGCGGCCGCTCGGCGGCGCCATTAATATAGACCAGTGGGAGCGAGGCAGGCGGCGGTCCAATGCTCTCTCGCTTCTCGGTGAGAACGAATGCTTAATCTCTAGTATGAATGAAATCTATGCTTAATTACTGAATTTTAGTTGGAAAAAAAGATAGTGATATTGACTTTTAGGTGCATATTTTGACAAATCGCAGTGTCTCTTGGCTTAGCGCCGAATTCTGGCTTTAACTTGCATACCGTAATTTGAACCATTTGCGTTGAAGAGATGCACAGATACTGCGTTGAACAGCTTGTACGCTTCCCCATGAGCGTGCGCACCGGACTGCGCTCGCACGCCTCCTGTTCAGTCAAGCAGCTGTCCACATGGCACCTCCTATAGTCATTAAAACCAAGACACGTGGCGTCACGTGAATGGTTAACCGAACGCACACGGTTTGAATTATACAAACGTTTGAGATATTAAAGTGTCAGCTATTTTTTTCAAAATGCCTTTGTTGGATGTCATTATTCGAGTGTGCCTTCTCTCAAAATGGACACGAAAAATACCACAGCATGTCGGGTGCCCTTCCATGATAGCATGCCAAGTTTCATGAATTTCAGACGAGATTTGGATTTACTAGAATTTAAAAACCAGGCATCTCAATGTTTTGCCGGCAATCAACGGTGCCCTGGTGTTTGAAATTCATTCCCATTTCTTGCATAGGACCTAAGCATGCACCCAAGGACACAGATTTGATTTTTCAACCAATTTATATGCACTGGAGCATGCGCATGTAGTTCAAATTTGAATTATGCACATAAATGCATTGAAAACTCAGTTAATGCATAAAAATGTCCAGACGAACCCCAAAAAATCACAAAAAATCACACAACACTCCTGTTGTTCTATGTTGACACGAGAACAAAACTTGAAAGCAATAAGAGGCAATGGATATCGTTTCGTCCCCAAAGGTGGGACATTCCCTATCGAAAACCATCATGCTTGTTGTGAGAATCTCCGTTTTGTGAGAGACATATACCCAAACCTGCCCCAAATGGGACAAAATTTGTACTACGACATGTTCACTACTACAGGATGCTGCTAAGGCAACACTACGATCAGAGACCCTCGATGAAACTGTGTGCGATGCCATAATCGCAAATGGTGGTGTAAAAACCCGTCAAAAAGGTGCAAAACGTTTGCGATGGAGGATGCATCATACACGGTTCAGATTTTAGTTCTGTGTGCGATTCAGGGCATACAGTTCTGTTAAATTAACCATTTTCGATTAGGAGGAACAAAAGAAATGGGCAGCCAGATGAAGGTGTGTGCGATGTACAGCATACGGTTCACTCGGATGAACTGTTTGTGATTAGGCAACACAAAAGAAATGGTCAGCCAGATGAAGGTGTGTGCGATGTACAACATACGGTTCACTCGGATGAACTGTTTGTGATTAGGCAACACAAAAGAAGCGGTCAGCCAAATGAAGGTGTGTGCGATATACGGCATGCGGTTCACTTGGGCGAACTGTTTGCCTTGACACAAGAGAACAGAAACGGTTCAACTTAACAAGACGCGTGTGTTGTGCGATGGGATTGCATACAGAATAACAATATATACACACACACACACACACACACACACACTTATAAGGACATGCTTGCATAACCAAATTAAACATCCACTTACATAGGTGGTTACTACACACATGACATTTCCACACACCAATAAAGTAAATTATATATTACATGCATAATTAACTAGCATAAACGATCATCTGATCATCATCTACTTCTTGTGACGCTGCTTGCTCTGCTTGTGGCTCGATTCGGGCTCATTGATTTGGGTAACGAGGCGCTTCCTCATGTCAACGATCCGCCTGTGCATCTCGTAGCATGTGTACATGCTCTTGGCCACAAACCTGAGGTGAGGTTCATCCAGTTGCCGCATCCAGGCCCCGTGCCAGGATACATGACTTGTTCTCTGGGCATCCTGCTTCATCTTTTCATAGTAGGGGTCGATGATGGCCGAGGCGAGTTCGACAAGGGAGTCCTTCTTCGTGCTACCCTATACCGTGTAGTGGTCATGCATTTCGACAAGGTTCTTGCAGGCCAAGCCCGTAACACTATGCGTTTTTACATCGTTGGTGGTATCCACCGTGGCGAACTTGTAGTCAGTGCTGTTGGCAAACCTGTTGAAACAGTCGCAGGGCTCTATGGACATGCAGTAGTGGTAGATGAGGACATGATGGTGCACGCCCAACTGGGCAATGGCAACCTTCTGATCTATGCCGGGATGACCGGCGGTGTACTAGAGGTCGATGCCGACCACCTTGTACTTGTCACCAGCAAGCAACTGCTCAACGTTGTTGATGTAGTCGTCCACCACGGCCGGGTCGATGGTGTACACCATCGAGAGATCCGTCTCCCTTGCGTGGGTCTCCACTCTATGCTCGCCGAACTCCATTTGAGCGCCGCCGGACATCCCCTCTCTATGTGTCGTCGTGGGTGTGCTTGTTGTGTTGTGGGGCGCGATCGAAAGGTTGAAGAGACTAAGGTTATAATGGCCGCGGGAATTAAAGGGGAAGCCGGACGGCCAGGAATATCGGCAGGCCCTGATGGCAGTTCTAATTTGCAGCGCGTAACTCCAGCGTGCCGCACGTAACTGCATCGCGTGGCAACGCGCGCGGTGCAACCGCATGCATACGGGGCTCCCCGACGTGATCATGCGCACGCCCAACCGTTGGCAGAGCGCGCGGGAGGGACGCGAGCAGAGCGCTCCGCGGTCGCCTCAACGGCGAGCAACCATATATATATATATATATATATATATATATATATATATATATGCATATAGCAGTTGAACATGCAAGGAAAAGCTGTCCACAAGCCGAGCGCGCCGACGGACGCGAGCAGAGCGCGCTGCGTGCCTAACGACGAGCACAACGCGCTACGGCGCCTAACGGCGGGATAGACCTTCATTCAAGCCAATCAAAATAAGACTGGAATGGACATGTCTGTATTGAGCAAAGGATCGCACATGTCTGTATTGACTGGAACGAGAATGCAATAGCTAAATAAGAATTAAGGCTACGATGATGCGATCGCAGTGGTGGTTACAGGAGGCAAGAAGAAAGATTCATCCATCAACGTACGACCTCCTCCTCGTCAAGTCAGTGCGCTGGCCGGGCCACCGACCGGTGGCTAAGGAGCGGCGGCTTTTGTGGCGAGGTCAAGGTGCTTCTCAACAAAGGCATCTATGGCTTCCAGCCGGCTGAAGAAGGCCAACGTCGTAGCGTCCTCACTGGCCTTGTAGATACCTATGTACACGATTCATTCGTACACATGGATGTGTAGGTCCACGGTTTCTTGCAGGGCGAGGCGCCTCGCGGCGAGCGTGACCTCCAGGTGAACATTCTTCATGGCGTCGGCGGGCAGTCGCAGGGCCACCAGTGCTTCAAAGAGGTTCCGACCATGGAGGCCGATTAGGGTGGCAGGCAATGAGGAGCCCGGGCGCGCGGGCTAGAGGAGTACGGCGATGTCGTCCGCGAGCTTCTTGACGACGGTGAACCTGTTGGTGTTGCGATCCATCATCTGGTCCAACTGAGAGTCGTAGGTGGCGTCAACGGCGGCCATGCACCATCCTGTGGCCAACACCGTATGGAGACGATCCACGGTGCCATGTCGCAGGCCAGCGTCATGGACCATCTGGCACAGCTGCTGGCTGCTCGCGCGCATCGCCACCATGGGTCTGGAGTGGGCACTTTTGCTCTTATTAGTGTAGGTGCTTAGGCAAATGCTTAGGTGCGTCACGATGTGGTTAGATGCATTGGAATGGAGGGGCTGCCTTTATATGAGTGGCCAAACTGCCGTTGCATTCACATCGTGCTGCCTTCTTTTCCCCGGTCCTCCCATTACTTCCCTCATGCATTAACATGATGCTAATTGAAGGAGGATGCATCATTGGCCGTTCAACATTTTGGGAACCGCTACCCTCTCCCTCGTCTGCATTAAAGCCGTATCGGGAACTGCCGCCCGCTGTCAAATCAATAGTACTGCGCCGCGCGCTGCCCCTGCGAACACGCCCTCGCCTCCATCTAGCTTAATTATGTTTTGTTGAAAAATAGATACTGCTAGTGATTTTTGTTCATATTTACCGACAAGTTGGAGCAAGTACTAGATCAACAATGCATCTTTTAGTTGACAATCAATCCAATAGACAGATGCAATCACAATTGTTTGTAGTGGTTCTATCCAGCTTTTTGACATAGCCAGTGTTTCTATTGAACCATCATGCTTGTTGTGAGAAGCTCTGTTTGTGAGAAGCATATACCAAAGCCTGCCCAAATGGGACAAAACTTTACCACTGACATGTTGATTGACTGCTCCATGATAGCATGCCATAGTTTCATGAAATTCAGACGAGTTTTGGATTTACTAGAATTTAAAAACCAGGTATCTCAATGTTTGCAGCCGAGTGATGGTGGCAGGGTGTTTGACATCCATTCCCATTTCTTGCATGGGACCTAAGCATGCACCCAAGGACAAAGATTTGATTTTTCAACCAATTTATATGCATTGGAGCATGTGCATGTAGTTCAAATTTGAATTATGCACATAAATGCATTGAAAACTCACTTAATGCATAAAAATGTCCAAACGAACCCCGAAAAATCACAAAAAATAACACAACACTCTTGTTGTTCTATGTTGACATGAGAAAAAAATTGAAAGCAATAAGAGGCAATGGATATTGTTTCCCCACAAAGTTGGGGCGTTCCCTACCGGAACCATCATGCTTGTTGTGAGAAGCTCTGGTTTGTGAGAAGCATATACCCAAACCTGCCCCAAATAGGACAAAAACTTTACCACGACATGTTGATGCCGCTCCATGATAGCATGCCAAGTTTAATGAATTTTAGATGAGTTTTGGATTTACTAGAATTTAAAAACCAGGCATCTCAATGTTTGCGGCCGACTGACGGTGGCACGGTGCTCGACATTCATTCCCATTTCTTGCATGGGACCTAAGCATGCACCCAAGGACCAAAGACTTGATTTTTCAACCAATTTATATGCACCAGAGCATGTGCATGTAGTTCAAATTTGAATTATGCACATAAATGCATTGAAAACTCACTTAATGCATAAAAATGTCCAAACGAACCCGAAAAAATCACAAAAAATAGCACAACACTCCTGTTGTTATATGTTGAAACGAGAAAAATTGAAAGCAATAATAGGCAATGAATATCGTTTCGCCCCCAAAGTTGGGGCGTTCCCTACCGAAACCATCATGCTCGTTGTGAGAAGCACTGGTTTGTGAGAACCATATACCCAGACCTATCCCAATTGGGACAAAAACTTAACCACGCCATGTTGATGCCGCTCCATGATAGCATGCCAAATTTCATGAATTTCAGACGAGGTTTCAATTTATTAGAATTTAAAAACCAGGTATCTCAATGTTTGCGACCGAGTGACGGTGGCACGGTGCTTGACATTCATTCCCATTTCTTACATGGGACCTAAGCATGCACCCAAGGACAAAAGATTTGATTTTGCCACCAATTTATATGCACCGGAGCATGTGCATGTAGTTCAAATTTGAATTATGCACATAAATGCATTGAAAATTCACTTAATGCATAAAAATGTCCAAACGAACCCCGAAAAATCACGAAAATAACACAACACCCCTGTTGTTCTATGTTGACACGAGAAAAAAATTGAATGCAATAAGAGGCAATGGATATCTTTTCGCCCCCAAAGTTGGGGCGCTCCCTACCGAAACCATCATGCTTGTTGTGAGAAGCTATGGTTTGTGAGAAGCATATCCCCAAACCTGCCCCAAATGGGAGAAAAACTTTACCACGCCATGTTGATGCCGCTCCATGGTAGCATGCCAAGTTTTATGAATTTCAAACCGGGCATCTCAATGTTTGCGGTAGAGTGACGGTGGCACGGTGCTTGACATTCATTCCCATTTCTTGCAAGGGACCTATGCATGCACCCAAGGATAAAAGATTTGATTTTTCAACCAATTTATATGCACCGGAGCATGTGCATGTAGTTCAAATTTGAATTATGCACATAAATGCATTGAAAACTCACTTAATGCATAAAAATGTCCAAACGAACCTTAAAAATCACAAAAAATTACACAACACTCCTGTTGTTCTATGTTGACAAAAAAAAGTGAAAGCAATAAGAGGCAATGGATATCGTTTCTCCCCCAAAGTTGGGGCGTTCCCTACTGAAACCATCATGCTTGTTGTGAGAAGCTATGGTTTGTGAGAAGCATATCCCCAAACCTACGCCAAATGGGACAAAAACTTTACCACGCCATGTTGATGTCACTCCATGATACCATGCCAAGTTTCATGAATTTCAGACGAGTTTTGGATTTACTAGAATTTAAAAACCAGCTATCTCAATGTTTGCGGTAGAGTGACGGTGGCACGGTGCTTGGCATTCATTCCCATTTCTTGCATGGCACCTAAGCATGCACCCAAGGACAAAAGATTTGATTTTTCAACCAATTTATATGCACCGGAGCATGTGCATGTAGTTCAAATTTGAATTATGCACATAAATGCATTAAAAACTCACTTAATGCATAAAAATGTCCAAACGAACCCCGAAAAATCACAAAAAATAACACAACACTCCTGTTGTTCTATGTTGACACGAGAAAAAAATTGAAAGCAATTAGAGGCAATGGATATCGTTTCGTCCCCAAAGTTGGGGCGTTCCCTACCGAAACCATCATGCTTGTTGTGAGAAGCTCTGGTTTGTGAGAAGCATATACCCAAACCTTCCCCAAATGGGGCAAAAAAATTACCACGCCATGTTGATGCCGCTCCATGATAGCATGCCAAGTTTCAAGAATTTAAGACGAATTTTGGATTTACTAGAATTTAAAAACCAGGTATCTCAATGTTTGCGGCCGACTGACGGTGGCAGGGGGTTTGACATTCATTCCCATTTCTTGCATGGGACCTAACCATGCACCCAAGGACAAGGATTTGATTTTTCAACCAATTTATATGCACTAGAGCATGTGCATGTAGTTCAAATTTGAATTATGCACATAAATGCATTGAAAACTCACTTAATGCATAAAAATGTCCAAACGAACCCTGAATAATTCCAATTCTTTTATGATCACTGCAGATAAAAGGTCTAGCAATTCAAACACCGTCCATGGCCGTTGTGACTGTTGGGGACGTAGTAATTTCAAAAAAATTCCTGCGCACACGCAAGATCATGGTGATGCATAGCAACGAGAGGGGAGAGTGTTGTCCACGTACCCTCGTAGACCGAAAGCGGAAGCGTTAACACAACGCGGTTGAGGTAGTCGTACGTCTTCACGATCCGACCGATCATGTAACGAACGCACGGCACCTCCGAGTTCAGCACACGTTCAGCTCGATGACGTCCCTCGAACTCCGATCCAGCCGAGTGTTGAGGGAGAGTTTTGTCAGCACGACGGCGTGGTGACGATGATGATGTTCTACCGACGCAGGGCTTTGCCTAAGCTCCGCTACAATATTATCGAGGTGTAATATGGTGGAGCGGGGCACCGCACACGGCTAAAATATCGTATATCAATTGTGTGTCTAGAGGTGCCCCCCTACCCCCGTATATAAAGGAGCAAGGGGGAGGCTGCCGGCCTAGGAGGTGTGGCGCGCCAGGAGGAGTCCTACTCCTACCGGGAGTAGGACTCCCGCCTTTCCTTGTTGGACTAGGAGTGGAAGAGGGGAAGAGGTGGAGGGGAGGAAGGAAGGGGGCCACGCCCCCCCTCTCCTTGTCCTATTCGGACTGGGGGGAAGGGGGCGCGGCCCTGCCCAAGCCTCCTCTCCTCTCTTCCACCTAGGCCCACTAAGGCCCATTAAGTTACCAGGGGGTTCCGGTAACCTCCCGGTACTCCGGAAAAATCCCGATTTCACCCGGAACACTTCCGATGTCCAAACATAGGCTTCCAATATATCAATCTTTATGTCTCGACCATTTCGAGACTCCTCGTCATGTCCGTGATCACACCCGGGACTCCGAACAACCTTCGGTACATCAAAACATATAAACTCATAATATAACTGTCATCGTAACTTTAAGCGTGCGGACCCTACGGGTTCGAGAACTATGTAGACATGATCGAGACACCTCTCCGATCAATAACCAATAGCGGAACCTGGATGCTCATATTGGTTCCCACATATTCTACGAAGATCTTTATCGGTCAGACCGCATAACAACATACGTTGTTCCCTTTGTCATCGGTATGTTACTTGCCCGAGATTCGATCGTCGGTATCTCGATACCTAGTTCAATCTCGTTACCGGCAAGTCTCTTTACTCGTTCCGTAATACATCATCCCGCAACTAACTCATTAGTCACAATGCTTGCAAGGCTTATAGTGATGTGCATTACCGAGTGGGCCCAGAGATACCTCTCCGACAATCGGAGTGACAAATCCTAATCTCGAAATACGCCAACCCAACAAGTACCTTTGGAGACACCTGTAGAGCACCTTTATAATCACCCAGTTACGTTGTGACGTTTGGTAGCACACAAAGTGTTCCTCCGGTAAACGGGAGTTGCATAATCTCATAGTCATAGGAACATGTATAAGTCATGAAGAAAGCAATAGCAACATACTAAACGATCGAGTGCTAAGCTAACGGAATGGGTCAAGTCAATCACGTCATTCTCCTAATGAGGTGATCCCGTTAATCAAATGACAACTCATGTCTATGGCTAGGAAACATAACCATCTTTGATTAACGAGCTAGTCAAGTAGAGGCATACTAGTGACACTCTGTTTGTCTATGTATTCACACATGTATTATGTTTCCGGTTAATACAATTCTAGCATGAATAATAAACATTTATCATGATATAAGGAAATAAATAATACTTTATTATTGCCTCTAGGGCATATTTCCTTCAGTCTCCCACTTGCACTAGAGTCAATAATCTAGATTACACAGTAATGATTCTTACACCCATGGAGTCTTGGTGCTGATCATGTTTTGCTCGTGGAAGAGGCTTAGTCAACGGGTCTGCAACATTCAGATCCGTATGTATCTTGCAAATTTCTATGTCTCCCACCTGGACTAAATCCCGGATGGAATTGAAGCGTCTTTTGATGTGCTTGGTTCTCTTGTGAAATCTGGATTCCTTTGCTAAGGCAATTGCACCAGTATTGTCACAAAAGATTTTCATTGGTCCCGATGCACTAGGTATGACACCTAGATCGGATATGAACTCCTTCATCCAGACTCCTTCATTTGCTGCTTCCGAAGCAGCTATGTACTCCGCTTCACACGTAGATCCCGCCACGACACTTTGCTTAGAACTGCACCAACTGACAGCTCCACCGTTCAATGTAAATACGTATCCGGTTTGCGATTTAGAATCGTCCGGATCAGTGTCAAAGCTTGCATCAACGTAACCATTTACGATGAGCTCTTTGTCACCTCCATAAACGAGAAACATATCCTTAGTCCTTTTCAGGTATTTCAGGATGTTCTTGACCGCTGTCCAGTGATCCACTCCTGGATTACTTTGGTACCTCCCTGCTAAACTTATAGCAAGGCACACATCAGGTCTGGTACACAGCATTGCATACATGATAGAGCCTATGGCTGAAGCATAGGGAACATCTTTCATCTTCTCTCTATCTTCTGCAGTGGTCGGGCATTGAGTCTTACTCAATCTCACACCTTGTAGTACAGGCAAGAACCCTTTCTTTGCTTGATCCATTTTGAACTTCTTCAAAACTTTGTCAAGGTATGTGCTTTGTGAAAGTCCAATTAAGCGTCTTGATCTATCTCTATAGATCTTGATGCCTAATATATATGCAGCTTCACCGAGGTCTTTCATTGAAAAACTCTTATTCAAGTATCCCTTTATGCTATCCAGAAATTCTATATCATTTCCAATCAGCAATATGTCATCCACATATAATATCAGAAATGCTACTGAGCTCCCACTCACTTTCTTGTAAATACAGGCTTCTCCAAAAGTCTGTATAAAACCAAATGCTTTGATCACACTATCAAAGCGTTTATTCCAACTCCGAGAGGCTTGCACCAGTCCATAAATGGATCGCTGGAGCTTGCACACTTTGTTAGCTCCCTTTGGATCGACAAAACCTTCCGGTTGCATCATATACAACTCTTCTTCCAGAAATCCATTCAGGAATGCAGTTTTGACATCCATTTGCCAAATTTCATAATCATAAAATGCGGCAATTGCTAACATGATTCGGACAGACTTAAGCATCGCTACGGGTGAGAAGGTCTCATCGTAGTCAATCCCTTGAACTTGTCGAAAACCTTTCGCAACAAGTCGAGCTTTATAGACAGTAACATTACCATCAGCGTCAGTCTTCTTCTTGAAGATCCATTTATTTTCAATGGCTTGCCGACCATCGGGCAAGTCAACCAAAGTCCATACTTTGTTCTCATACATGGATCCCATCTCGGATTTCATGGCCTCAAGCCATTTTGCGGAATCTGGGCTCACCATCGCTTCTTCATAGTTCGTAGGTTCGTCATGGTCTAGTAACATAACCTCCAGAACAGGATTACCGTACCACTCTGGTGCGGATCTTAATCTGGTTGACCTACGAGGTTCAGTAATAACTTGATCTGAAGTTTCATGATCATTATCATTAACTTCCCCACTAATTGGTGTAGGTGTCGCAGAAACTGGTTTCTGTGATGATCTACTTTCCAATAAGGGAGCAGGTACAGTTACCTCATCAAGTTCTACTTTCCTCCCACTCACTTCTTTCGAGAGAAACTCCTTCTCTAGAAAGGATCCATTCTTAGCAACGAATGTCTTGCCTTCGGATCTGTGATAGAAGGTGTACCCAACAGTCTCCTTTGGGTATCCTATGAAGACACATTTCTCCGATTTAGGTTCGAGCTTATCAGGTTGAAGTTTCTTCACATAAGCATCGCAACCCCAAACTTTAAGATACGACAACTTTGGTTTCTTGCCAAACCATAGTTCATAAGGTGTCGTTTCAACGGATTTCGATGGTGCCCTATTTAGAGTGAATGCAGCCGTCTCTAAAGCATAACCCCAAAACGATAGCGGTAAATCAGTAAGAGACATCATAGATCGCACCATATCTAGTAAAGTACGATTACGACGTTCGGACACACCATTACGCTGTGGTGTTCCGGGTGGCGTGAGTTGCGAAACTATTCCGCATTGTTTCAAATGTAGGCCAAACTCGTAACTCAAATATTCTCCTCCACGATCAGATCGTAGAAATTTTATTTTCTTGTTACGATGATTTTCAACTTCACTCTGAAATTCTTTGAACTTTTCAAATGTTTCAGACTTATGTTTCATTAAGTAGATATACCCATATCTGCTCAAATCATCTGTGAAGGTGAGAAAATAACGATATCCGCCACGAGCCTCAATATTCATCGGACCACATACATCTGTATGTATGATTTCCAAAAATCTGTTGCTCTCTCCATAGTTCCGGAGAACGGTGTTTTAGTCATCTTGCCCATGAGGCACGGTTCGCAAGTACCAAGTGATTCATAATCAAGTGATTCCAAAAGTCCATCAGTATGGAGTTTCTTCATGCGCTTTACACCGATATGACCTAAACGGCAGTGCCACAAATAAGTTGCACTGTCATTATCAACTCTGCATCTTTTGGCTTCGACATTATGAATATGTGTGTCACTACTATCGAGATTCATTAAAAATAGACCACTCTTCAAGGGTGCATGACCATAAAAGATATTATTCATATAAATAGAACAACCATTATTCTCTGATTTAAATGAATAACCGTCTCGCATCAAACAAGATCCAGATATAATGTTCATGCTCAACGCTGGCACCAAATAACAATTATTTAGGTCTAAAACTAATCCCGAAGGTAGATGTAGAGGTAGCGTGCCGACCGCGATCACATCGACTTTGGAACCATTTCCCACGCGCATCGTCACCTCGTCCTTAGCCAATCTTCGCTTAATCCGTAGCCCCTGTTTCGAGTTGCAAATATTAGCAACAGAACCAGTATCAAATACCCAGGTGCTACTGCGAGCATTAGTAAGGTACACATCAATAACATGTATATCACATATACCTTTGTTAACCTTGCCATCCTTCTTATCCGCCAAATACTTGGGGCAGTTCCGCTTCCAGTGACCAGTCTGCTTGCAGTAGAAGCACTCAGTTTCAGGCTTAGGTCCAGACTTGGGTTTCTTCTCCTGAACAGCAACTTGCTTGCTGTTCTTCTTGAAGTTCCCCTTCTTCTTCCCTTTGCCCTTTTTCTTGAAACTAGTGGTCTTACTGACCATCAACACTTGATGCTCCTTTTTGATTTCTACCTCCGCTGCCTTTAGCATTGCGAAGAGCTCGGGAATTGTCTTATTCATCCCTTGCATGTTATAGTTCATCACGAAGCTCTTGTAGCTTGGTGGCAGTGATTGAAGAATTCTGTCAATGACGCTATCATCCGGAAGATTAACTCCCAGTTGAATCAAGTGATTATTATACCCAGACATTTTGAGTATATGCTCACTGACAGAACTATTCTCTTCCATCTTGCAGCTGTAGAACTTATTGGAGACTTCATATCTCTCAATCCGGGCATTTGCTTGAAATATTAACTTCAACTCCTGGAACATCTCATATGCTCCATGACGTTCAAAACGTCGTTGAAGACCCGGTTCTAAGCCGTAAAGCATGGCACACTGAACTATCGAGTAGTCATCAGCTTTGCTCTGCCAGATGTTCATAACTTCTGGTGTTGCTCTTGCAGGAGGCCTGGCACCTAGCGGTGCTTCCAGGACGTAATTCTTCTGTGCAGCAATGAGGATAATCCTCAAGTTACGGACCCAGTCCGTGTAATTGCTACCATCATCTTTCAACTTTGCTTTCTCAAGGAACGCATTAAAATTCAACGGAACAACAGCACGGGCCATTTATCTACAATTAACATAGACAAGCAAGATACTATCAGGTACTAAGTTCATGATAAATTCAAGTTCAATTAATCATATTACTTAAGAACTCCCACTTAGATAGACATCCCTCTAATCATCTAAGTGATTACGTGATCCAAATCAACTAAACCATGTCCGATCATCACGTGAGATGGAGTAGTTTCAATGGTGAACATCACTATGTTGATCATATCTACTATATGATTCACGCTCGACCTTTCGGTCTCCGTGTTCCGAGGCCATATCTGCATATGCTAGGCTCGTCAAGTTTAACCTGAGTATTCCGCGTGTGCAACTGTTTTGCACCCGTTGTATTTGAACGTAGAGCCTATCACACCCGATCATCACGTGGTGTCTCAGCACGAAGAACTTTCGCAACGGTGCATACTCAGGGAGAACACTTTTATCTTGAAATTTTAGTGAGAGATCATCTTATAATGCTACCGTCAATCAAAGCAAGATAAGATGCATAAAAGATTAACATCACATGCAATCAATATAAGTGATATGATATGGCCATCATCATCTTGTGCTTGTGATCTCCATCTCCGAAGCACCGTCATGATCACCATCGTCACCGGCGCGACACCTTGATCTCCATCGTAGTATCGTTGTCGTCTCGCCAACTTATTGCTTTTACGACTATCGCTACCGCTTAGTGATAAAGTAAAACAATTACATGGCGATTGCATTGCATACAATAAAGCGACAACCATATGGCTCCTGCCAGTTGCCGATAACTCGGTTACAAAACATGATCATCTCATACAATAAAATATAGCATCATGTCTTGACCATATCACATCACAACATGCCCTGCAAAAACAAGTTAGACGTCCTCTACTTTGTTGTTGCAAGTTTTACGTGGCTGCTACGGGCTTAGCAAGAACCGTTCTTACCTACGCATCAAAACCACAACGATAGTTTGTCAAGTTGGTGCTGTTTTAACCTTCGCAAGGACCGGGCGTAGCCACACTCGGTTCAACTAAAGTGAGAGAGACAGACACCCGCCAGTCACCTTTAAGCAACGAGTGCTCGCAACGGTGAAACCAGTCTCGCGTAAGCGTACGCGTAATGTCGGTCCGGGCCGCTTCATCTCACAATACCGCCGAACCAAAGTATGACATGCTGGTAAGCAGTATGACTTATATCGCCCACAACTCACTTGTGTTCTACTCGTGCATAGCATCAACGCATAAAACCAGGCTCGGATGCCACTGTTGGGGAACGTAGTAATTTCAAAAAAATTCCTACGCACACGCAAGATCATGGTGATGCATAGCAACGAGAGGGGAGAGTGTTGTCCATGTACCCTCGTAGACCGAAAGCGGAAGCGTTAACACAACGCGGTTGATGTAGTCGTACGTCTTCACGATCCGACCGATCAAGTACCGAACGCACGGCACCTCCGAGTTCAGCACACGTTCAGCTCGATGACGTCCCTCGAACTCCGATCCAGCCGAGTGTTGAGGGAGAGTTTCGTCAGCACGACGGCGTGGTGACGATGATGATGTTCTACCGACGCAGGGCTTCGCCTAAGCTCCGCTACAATATTATCGAGGTGTAATATGGTGGAGGGGGGCACCGCACACGGCTAAAATATCGTATATCAATTGTGTGTCTAGAGGTGCCCCCTGCCCCCGTATATAAAGGAGCAAGGGGGAGGCTGCCGGCCTAGGAGGTGTGGCGCCAGGAGGAGTCCTACTCCTACCGGGAGTAGGACTCCCCCCTTTCCTTGTTGGACTAGGAGTGGAAGAGGGGAAGAGGTGGAGGGGAGGAAGGAAGGGGGGCGCCGCCCCCCCTCTCCTTTTCCTATTCGGACTGGGGGGGGGAAGGGGGGCGCGGCCCTGCCCTAGCCTCCTCTCCTCTCTTCCACCTAGGCCCACTAAGGCCCATTAAGTTACCGGGGGGTCCGGTAACCTCCCGGTACTCCGGAAAAATCCCGATTTCACCCGGAACACTTCCGATGTCCAAACATAGGCTTCCAATATATCAATCTTTATGTCTCGACCATTTCGAGACTCCTCGTCATGTCCGTGATCACATCCGGGACTCCGAACAACCTTCGGTACATCAAAACATATAAACTCATAATATAACTGTCATCGTAACTTTAAGCGTGCGGACCCTACGGGTTCGAGAACTATGTAGACATGACCGAGACACCTCTCCGGTCAATAACCAATAGCGGAACCTGGATGCTCATATTGGTTCCCACATATTCTACGAAGATCTTTATCGGTCAGACCGCATAACAACATACGTTGTTCCCTTTGTCATCGGTATGTTACTTGCCCGAGATTCGATCGTCGGTATCTCGATACCTAGTTCAATCTCATTACCGGCAAGTCTCTTTACTCGTTCCGTAATACATCATCCAGCAACTAACTCATTAGTCACAATGCTTGCAAGGCTTATAGTGATGTGCATTACCGAGTGGGCCCAGAGATACCTCTCCGACAATCGGAGTGACAAATCCTAATCTCGAAATACGCCAACCCAACAAGTACCTTTGGAGACACCTGTAGAGCACCTTTATAATCACCAAGTTACGTTGTGACATTTGGTAGCACACAAAGTGTTCCTCCGGTAAACGGGAGTTGCATAATCTCATAGTCATTGGAACATGTATAAGTCATGAAGAAAGTAATAGCAACATACTAAACGATCGAGTGCTAAGCTAACGGAATGGGTCAAGTCAATCACGTCATTCTCCTAATGAGGTGATCCTGGTAATCAAATGACAACTCATGTCTATAGCTAGGAAACATAACCATCTTTGATTAACGAGCTAGTCAAGTAGAGGCATACTAGTGACACTCTGTTTGTCTATGTATTCACACATGTATTATGTTTCCGGTTAATACAATTCTAGCATGAATAATAAACATTTATCATGATATAAGGAAATAAATAATACTTTATTATTGCCTCTAGGGCATATTTCCTTCAGTGACCCCATTATGTAATTCAAATCAAGTAGATCCCACACAGTTTATGATAACTAACCATGTGAGATGCAGCACAAAATATCTTTGGACCATGTCTGAATAAGGGACCGTGTATGATGACAGTTTGCGTTCCAGTTTTTTGTCTGAAGCGATTCCAAATTTTCGGCATCCGTGGAAATATCTACCTCCCTGCCCCCTCCCCCTTACCAAAAGCCACATTTCCCCCTTTTCGCCTTCCTTTCCAGGTTGAAACCTTCACTCCTTGCTTGCAGCACCGCCGCCTCCTCGCCGGTGACCCTCCTTCACCCTGCTCGGCCTCGCCTATCCAGGCTGGTAATCCACACCCGACCCCCATCCTCCTCATCCTTCCACATCCCACATGCCCCGACCGCCGACGCGAGCGCGACACCTTCCACCCAAATCACCGACCCCTCCACCAAAGAAGTGCCGGCCTAAGCCATGGTGCACGCAGTATAGCTAGGACCTCAAGGAGCATTTGGCAGCGGAGAAGCAAATCGCGGCCGCACGCGCGGATGAGGTCGCGATGGCTGCCATTCGTGCCGACCCCCAGATCTTGGAGGAGCACCTCGCCGTCGAGGCCACCGTTGACGCCTCGCGCGCCGATGCCGCGACGCGGTTGGCTGCTTTAAACGGAAGTTCGTGGTGTTTTCTCGAGGCCACCGTCGGTGCCTTCGACAAAGACTACGAGGTGTTTTCTCAGCGTGCACGTGCTTACCTCATCTCGAGAGCCAGCAGGTTGGTGCCCGGAGCGGCTCAGGCAACTCACCACTACAACAAGGGCACCCACGATGCAGAGGCCTCACCCTCTTCCATGTCCAAGGAGCCAATCACTATCGATATCACCGATAATGAGGGGTAGCTTGTCTTATTAGCTAACTATAAGGAACCATGTTCAGTTTGCTAGCTACTGCCTTTCCTTAACAAATTCTAGTGAATTGTGCTATCTACTTTCACCATGCAATCTTCTGCTATAGTGTATATGTTCTATATGCCGTGCAATGTGGTGTTCAAATAACTGCTTGGTTCAATTCTGCAAATGTGATGTTCAATTCTTCAGGGTGCAATATTTCGAAGTTGTTAAGCATGCTTGGTTTGGTTAACTGTCTGATCTTCTATTAGGAGTATGTTATATTGTGCAATGTGGTGCTTAGTTAACGTTTGGTTCATTTGTTGTGGTGTTTAGTTAACTGCTTGGTTCAATTCTGCAATACGATGTTCAATTGCTGTGGCTGCATTCTCTTATTGTATACCATGTGAGGAATAAATCAAATTTGCTGTACTAAATACATTAGAAACAAATACAATTGCTATATTTCCAAGTTGTTAAGCATGCTTGGTTTGGTTAACAGTCTGATCTTCTATTTGGAGTACGCTATATTGTGCAATGTGGTGCTCAGTTAACGTTTGGTTCATTTGTTGTGGTGTTTAGTTAACTGCTTGGTTCAATTCTGCAATGCGATGTTCAATTGTTGTGGCTGCATTCTGTTATTGTATACCATGTGAGGAATAAATCGAATTTGGCTGCACTTAATACATGAGAAACATATACAAGTGCTATATTTCCTAGTTCCTAATCATGCTTGGTTTGGATAAATGGGTTTTCCATGTGGCTTGAATTAATCTGATGAATCTGCAATGTGCTTATTTATCATCAACATATTTTACGGATACCATTCTGACCCTTACTTAACCTGATGACTAACTACCTTATATGTGTTGTAGGGAAACAATGGGAAGCACTGAGGTTTACAAGATGGTACTAACTATTATACCTTGCCTTTTTGTATTCCTTTGCCCCATTTCCAATATATAGAAGATATTTATGCACATCCTTGTTTTTAGGCTTCACTGATGATTACCTCTCAAACCACCTCTGTGGTCAGGAGGCGAGGAAAGTTTTCATACAACACCCACGGTTAAATATTGAAGTGTTCCTGAAGACGTCGAAGGATGGACGGTCAATCATCTACAGGCACTGGCCTAAAGTTGCAAAGACTTTCAAGATGAATGAAGGCTCAATATTCGCCTTCCGCTTCAGCAGTTTTCTAGATGAGATGCGTCTCTCTATGTACCGTCTATGATGCTAATTTTGAAAGGTTCAAGATGTTGCATGTGAAACTTGCTGTTGGTGCAGTTGTGTAATGGGTAGCTGAGTGCTGAAGCTATATCATGTTGTACTCTGATGTATTTCAATTATGAAATCCTGCTTCCTTAATATGGAAATGGAATATATTATGTGCTTAATATGAATGTCAATTAGATTAGTAAATGGATTATTAATAATAGGCCAACTAGCCCGCTAATTGGCCAATTAGCTTGCTAATTGGGTTTTCCTATTGCAAACAGTTAATGAGAAACCACCGTGGGCGATGACCTCACGCAACAAACATAGTTTCTATGGAATAAACCGTGTTGGATCAATGAACAATCACACACGACATTCTCTTCAAAACTGTTTGCGTTACGCCACCTTGCACAAACGTTTTCCTTGTAGTGACTGTGTGGGATGTATATACGAACGAAAATGTTTGGTGGTGACTGACTGTGTTGGATGTACTTACGACCGGAAATGATTTTGCCTGTATAATTGTATTTTTTGAGCACTACTGAATGTATTTCTGTATTTGAATGCTCGCCGGTCGCACACGGCCTCAATTTGCCAAGCATGTGTGCCAAGAGGGCAAATCCCATACGGTTTGTGGTCGTGTGGGAAGGACCCCCCTATCGCCCACACTCACCTGGCGACGGTTCCAAATGCCGTCGCGGAATGGGGTTAAAAACCGTTTGTTTAGGACTGACGCGCACCAGGGCACACACGTTACTAGTAACGTCGGTATTTAATGACCTTTAAGGCGACAGAGTGAATGTCTGACCGTTGCCATCCAGAGGTGGCTCTAAGTCTTATGTCCTTCAAGTGGATTCTTGTCTACCGAGTGAATAACGACGGTCGAGTGGAATTGGAATATCCGAGTGGGTCTTCTGTTGAGTGGATCGCACTTCCTGAGGATTCCAGTCAGTATCTTCTGTTTAACTTTGTAGGCCTTGGCCTCTTGTGCAGTGTCCTTGGGTAGGGCACACAGGTCAGGCCTACGAACCTACCCTAGGTACATGTCCTCATCATTAGCCCCCGAATGGATCGAGGACCGAGTGAAGAAGGATTGAAGTTGACTTCGACCCGACTCACTGTCTCTGAGACACCTTCTTGGAGGTTCGACAGTATGTTAGTAGTTTAACCCTTCGTCAGTCGCCTTGATTGATTCTGGCTTCTGGAATTTCTGAGTGAAATATGTAGCATGGTATTGAGCAGATTTGATTTGGCTATCTTTGGCGCGATCAACTGATTTGCTGGACCCGTATTTCACGGGATTCGAAATTTGGAGAAGCGCGCGGGTCGGGGCGCGCCGCAGTAAGCAGGGCAAGTGGAGAGGGACTCCTCGATCCACACACCACCTTTTTCACCATGTATCAAGTTGGCGCCGATTGCGGGGTGTGTTAAGATTGCACGGGCCCATGAGTCAGCCACTCGGACACGTGGCCATATAAGGCGACATTGCCGATGCATGGAACAGTGCCTGCCATTCTCCCCCTTCTCCTCTGGCTCTCCGCCTCGCGCCTCTAGTGCAATGCCTCTCTGCCCACTCTTGTCGAGCATTACAGCAATGGCGAAAGACAAGACAAGGGACCTGGAGCACGCGAAGAAGACGACGACCAAGGGCAAGAAGACGGCGAAGGGATCGACCTCGCGGTCTACCCTGCCGCTAGGTTGGATCCAAGAGGATTGGATCCCTTCCTCCGTCTCGGTGGAGATCTGGAGGGACTCGTCGCCGACGTCCTGATCACAGACGGATCTTGGAGGCTGCCGGAGGGGGAGTCCGAGCCTGCGCCATGCGACGACCAGCGAGTTCTCCTCATGACTCTCGTGGAAAGAGGTTTTTCATTGCCCCTGCATCCATTCTTCTGTGGATTCTTGAATTTCTTCGGTGCTCAGATCCATCACTTTCCCCCAAACCCCTTCTCGTACCTTGCCCCATATGTTTCATTGTGTGAGAACTTCCTAGGATGCTACCCACACTGGGGGTTGTTCAAACACATTTTCACTTGCCGATCTCAGTCGGTTAAGAAAGCCAATCCGACTGATGAGAGGACCCACGTGATCCAAATGTGTGGAGGTCTGGGGGTCCAAATGATAGGTTGGTGCTCTTTCCCTCCTATGACCTTTCCTGAATCGGTTAGGGGGTGGCACTCAACCTGGTTTTACTGCAAGGATATCCCGACCCCGGGTCAGTCGACCGGCCTTCCCCCGTTCTCTCTAGAGAGACTCCACGCCCCTTGTTCACTAACTATAGAGGATGAGGAGAAGGTCGAGGTGGCCATCCTGGTTGATGCCGTTATGGCATTGATCCGGGGCAGAGTGATAGGCATGGACTTGCTGGAAGTGTTTCTCGGTCGACGCATCCAGCCGTTGCAAGCTCGCGACCATCCATGTGGATGTACTCGGGTCCAGGCGACACCGCTCGATCCCACCCGGAGTGTCGGATTACGGGTTCCGGCAAACCCTTGAGGTTCGAACTCTGGTGTGCGCACGAAGATCTCTCTCTCCCTAGTTCACTCTCGCAATGATCTCAAGGCCTAGCTCGCCGAGCCCAAGGAACAAGAGACACGAGAGTTTATACTGGTTCGGGCCATAGTTGTGGTGTAATACCCTACTCCAGTGTGGTGTGGTGGATTGCCTTTTAGGCTGAGGATGAACAAGTACAAGGGACGAACAGCCTCCTGAGGAGAGGTGTTCTTGAGCTCGGAGAGCTTGTGTGTGCGAGACCGGTCTAAATGATCTCTCCCCTTGCTAGGGTGGTGGCTAGTCCTATTTATAGAGGCCGTGGTCCTCTTCCCAAATGTTAGGCGCGAAGGGATCCCACAACGGCCAATTTTGAAGGGAGACAACTAGTACAAGTTACCCAGACAAAAGGCGGTCTTCGCCTGCCAAAGGCTCTGGTGGTGACACTGTTGTGGGCTCCGTGGTGACCTACGTCCTGCCGTCCCGCTGGTCTTGGTCTTCTTGCACCGATATGGAAACCTTTTCCTGATGCCTCGGGACTCTTCGCCCGCGCCTGCCTCTTTAGCACCAAAGAGGAAACTGGCACTCTGCGACCACTGGCGCCCGCCTGGCTTCGGTCGTCATGGATCACGTCACGCGAACCTCGCGAGGTGCCCCTTGCATAGATATCTCCGCTCCTCGGGAGCCAGCCTAGCGAGGCCGCCCCTGAGGAGGTCTTGGTGTCGTCTACCTCGCGAGGATTAGCCCCTCGCAAGGGTCTTGAGTGGTTGCTGATGACGATGGGCCGTACTAGGCCGCTGGCTGAGCCACGCCCTGGGCTGTAGGCAGGCAAGTCTGGGTACCCCCGTTCCCAGGACGCCGACATGGAGGAGGTCGACGAGGAATCAGTGGCCAAGTGGTTTCGGAGTAGCACTGGAAACAAGGACAACCCACGCGGAGCAAAGCGGATCTTGCCATTCGACACCGAGAACTCTCCATGAGAGGTCAGCCATAACTTGCCGAGTGTTTTATCTTGTATTCTTCAATATGCAGCTATTCTAGAATCCGACTGATATTTGCAACATGTGTCTTGTAGGTAATCACGAAGATGTACTCCCTCGTGCCAAATGGAGAACAACACCTCGGAGGAGCAGAGAGCGAGGGTGGGAGCGCCGATATTGATTATGCTGACAACAGTGATGATGACAGCGACGACTCTGACGATAGCGAGGAAGTCGAGTCACCACCACACACCGAGCGACGCACCAAGCAATCACAAGATCCTGCAGCTGACCACGGCAAGGAAACGGTGTTGAGTGCGAGGACTCTGAAGCGCACTCGGACGTCGACTCCTGACCCAACGGAGAAAACCGCCAAGCAAGCCAAGGTCATTCCTCCTAAACCTCAGAAGGCTCTGCCCAGGATCAAAGTTGATGTGCCTATTGCTTCAGCATAAGTGTTTCTTCTTCTTTTTCTTCATTCCTGTTGTGGACCTTCTTGTTTGTTTGACCGAATGGGATCCTGGGTCTCCAGAGCTACTACGTCTAGGACGTCCCATATGGAGATCGATGATGATCAGGCTGACATGGAGACTGTGGACGCGGCCACTTCTCGAGCAGGTATGATCAACTCACACCTTGTAAATTGTCCTGGCGATCGACTAGAATCTTACTATCGAGTGACTAGAGTGCCAGCAGACATTATCCAACTTCCACAGGAGGATGAGGAGGAGCCTCCAAGGAGTGCAGGAGGAAGAGGCAGGGCCTCGACCACCTCGTGGAACCTCGCCCGGAGGGTGCCTTCTAGTCGGACGTCTCATCCGCTGCCCGAACTTGTTGTTCAAGAACTCGGTAGTTCGTCTCGAGTTGGTGTCTATTTTGCTGACCCTTTGTTGACTGCCCAGCCTCCGATGTCGACTGCCCAAGCTACAGGTCTGACTGGGCAACCTCAAACGTTGATCCCTCTTGCTGCGTCACCAACTCCTGCGACAAGTGGATTTGCTCTCCATCATGTCCCGGAGGACCAAATAGGAGCTGTTGAGGATGCTATGATCCAAGCTGGCTTGATGATGCAGTGGCTGAAGGAGGTGTACGAATCTAGCAAGGCTGCTACGACGCCAGTTCCGCCCTTCGGAGCAATGTCCGAGTAAGTACGATTGTAAGTTGATTTCCGACTGGATTTTCTTTGTCTTGAATCTGTACACCAATTGGATGTTTTCTTTTACTGTGTAGTTCTTCAAGTGGGGGCACGCTGAGTGCACCCAGAGACCCTTATCGAACGTTTGATTTGGCGGGGGTCTTAGAATATGCGTGTTTGTAGCTCTTCACTTGGGCCGGTCGGGCCGTGCCGAGTGGGTAACTGAACCCGTGGGGGCATGCTGAGTGCACCCACTGGGTGTAGACCCCGAGACCACTGTCGACAGTGGGCAGTCGCGGGGGTCTGAGAATGAGGTTTTTCTTCTTCCACTCGGGCCGGGCAGGACGTACCAAGTGGGAAATTGATCCAGTGGGGGCACGCTGAGTGCACCCACTAGGTGTAGTCCTCGAGACCGCCATTGAATGTTTTATTCGGCGGTGGTCTTAGAACTCTTTTGATAACAACAATCTAGATTAGCTCTTCTTCACTCAGAAGTAAAGGGTCTTTCTCTTGTCGACTGGATTGTTTTTTGTTGATCTCAGAAGTCTTGTGAACTTGGGACTCAGTACGTTGCCTTGGAGAAGGAGAAGATCCAACTCCAACTAGATCTAGAACTTGCCAAGAAGAACCTGAAGGATGCTCACGCCGAAGTGAAGACCATGGGAGATAATACTTTGCCGACTGTATGTCGTTTCTTCTTTTTCATAATTTGAACCGAGTGATTCCACTCGAACAAGTGTGCATAGTGAAAACCGTCAACTCCAAGCACGACTGAAGAATGTTATTTCTTTAGACACTATGAAGCAGGCGATGGAGAGGAAGGACACTGAACTCGCGGGAGCACAGAAGGTGGGGCGAGAGAAGAATGAAGCAGCTGAGAGAAAGCTAGCTTCAGTCGGCAAACTCGAAGAGGAGAATGCGGCCCTGAAGACTGCCGTTGAGGAGGTGAAGGAGGATGCTGCTCAGCTGAGGGAGGAGAAAGTTGTCTTGAATGACAAGGTGGACCAACTCACTCGGAAGAGGGACGAGCTGGAGGTTTACTTGGGGGACTTGCAAAGAAGATGTACATCATGCTCGAAGGTATCTTTATTTGTCCGAGTGAATATGTAAAACTTCCGCATAATTTTGTTGCTGACTCGTATTTTCCCTCCTTGTGCAGAGTTCTGTCAGAATTTTGAGCAGGAAACCGAACAGATTGAACCAGGCCTGGACCCCACAAAGTCACTCATCAAGGATGAAGTTTGCAATGAATGTACTGTGACTTGAAGCTCGTCTCGACAGCGTCTTGGGGTATATTGCTTGACTGAAGGTTGCCCTGTCAAGGATAGACCAAGAGCTGTGGCCAGAGGTTAAACTTCAGAATGACCTCAAGCCACTGATGACTCGGCTCAATGAAGTTCCTAGTCGAGTGCAGGCATGGAAGAAATCAGCTGCTCGCTGCGGAGCCGATATGGCCCTTTCGCTTATTCATGTCCACTGCAAAGATGCCAAAGAAGAAAAGCTGAAGGCCCTCCATGTGGCGAACACAAAGAAGCTCCTGTTTGAATTTTTCATGGAGACTTTCATTGAGGCAGCCACTCTCATAGCTGATGGCATAGACCTGGACACCTTCGTCAAGCCAGCGAGCCCTCCTCCTCCTGTGTGAAGAAAAATTTAATGATCTGAATTTATTTTCCTCGGAATGTTGAGTGATCTTGTAACCCTTAAACTCTTTTGGGCTGACGCCCGAGTACTTTTGATTGAGATTCTGAACTTGGCGGATTTATCCGAACTTGGTGGATTTATCCGAATATTGCTTTCTTGTTTTCAGAATGCTTTGTGCGAATGGTTTTTTTAACTTAGCCGAAGCTGGTTCGAGGCTAAGCCCCCGAGTGGGAGGATTGCTATCCACTCAGAGTAGTTTTTTAACTTAGGTGAGGGCGGGCTCACGGCTAAGCCTCCGAGTGGGAGCATCCCTCCCACTCAGAGTAGTTTTTTAATTTAGATGAGGATGGGCTCGCGGCTAAGCCCCCGAGTGGGAGGAATGCTCTCTCTCGGAGTAGTTTTTTAACTTAGGCGAGGACAGGCCCGCGGCTAAGCCCTCGAGTGGGAGGGATGCTCTCACTCGGAGTAGCTTTTTAACTTAGGCGAGGTCAGGCTCGCGGCTAAGCCCCTGAGTGGGAGGGATGCTCTCACTCAGAGTAGTTTTTTAACTCGGGCGAGGTCAGGCTCGCGACTAAGCCCCCGAGTGGGAGGGATGCTCTCACTCAGAGTAGTTTTTTAACTTAGGTGAGGACAGGCTCGCGGCTAATCCCCCGAGTGGGAGGAATGCTCTCACTCGGAGTAGTTTTTTAACTTAGGCGAGGACAGGCTCGCGGCTAAGCCCCCGAGTGGGAGGCATGCTCTCACTCGGAGTGATCTTTTAACTTAGGCGAAAAACGGGTTCCGTAGCTAAGTCACCCACTGGGGAACTTGAACACATGTTTTTGTGAGAACAATCATTAAGAGACAGTAGGAATCATTTCTTGATAAACGATCTAACAAGTACTCTTATTTCATCTTGACAATCTGACTGTCAAGTGTAAAAACGATGAAGAAGATCTGCGTTCCAGGAGCGTGGCTCATCTTTCTTCTGAGCTAGGATGTAAAGGTGTTATGCCCCATTATGAAGCACCTTGGTGACGATGAAAGGGCCTTCCCACGCCGGGGCGAGTTTATGCGGTCATTGCTGATCCACTCGGAGTACTAGGTCTCGTTCTTGAAATGCTCGACCTTTTGACGTTCCTAGCATGGAATCGACAAAGATCTTGCTGGTAAATAGTCGACCAAATCAAAGCCATCTCACGTTCTTCTTCCAGAAGGTCTACTGCATCCTGATGTGCTTGCTCTACCTCAACTTCTGAATAAAGTTCCACTCGGGGTGCATTGTGAAATAGATCACTTGGTAGCACGACTTCAGGCCCATACACCATGAAGAAAGGGGTTCGATTAGTGGATCGGTTGGGAGTTGTCCTCAACCCCCACAGGACAGACGACAGCTCAGTCACCCACGCTCCAGTTGCGTGCTCAAGGTCGCGCATGAGCCGAGGTTTCAAACCTTGGAGGATCAGACCATTTCCTCTTTCAGCTTGCCCATTCGACTGCGGGTGCGCAATGGATGCGTAATCTACCTGAGTGCCCTGAGAAGCGCAGAACACTCTGAACTCTTCCGAATCGAAGTTTGTGCCGTTGTCTGTGATAATGCTATGTGGAACTCTATACCGGAATACCAACTCTTTTATAAACTTGATGGATGTGCTTGAATCTAACTTCTTGATAGGCTTGGCTTCAATCCACTTGTTGAATTTGTCGACTGCTACAAGTAGATGAGTGATACCACTTCTACCAGTCCCGAGGGGCCCAATCATGTCCAATCCCCACACAGCGAATGGCCAGACGAGTGGAATGGTTTTCAAGGCAGATGCGGGGCTTCTGGGACATGTTTGCATAGAACTGGCAACCTTCACACTTCTGAATGATTTCCTTTGCAGCTTCATTGACCCGTGGCCAGTAGAATCCGGCTCAGTATGCTTTGGCCACGATGGTCCGAGAGGACGCATGGTGACCACAGGTCCCCGAGTGGATCTCATCCAAAATCAGTCGACCCTCTTCTGGAGAGATACATCGCTGAGATATGCCAGTAACACTCTCTCTGTAGAGCTGTCCGCCTATCACTGTGAAGGCCTTGGACCTACGAACGATCTGACATGCTTCAACTTCATCTTCTGGAAGCTCCTGCCTGAGCAGATACACAATGTACGACATTTTCCAGTCGGGGGTGATTACTAGGATCTCCATAACCAGATCAATAACTGCTGGTATCTCAATTTCAGTCGGATTGGTAAGGCTTATTGCTTGGGGAGGTTCTTTAGTAAAAGGATCCTCTTGCACTGACGGGGAATGGAGATGCTCAAGAAACACATTGCTGGGGATAGGCTTCCAAGTGGAACCTATTTTTGCTAGATTGTCGGCCGCTTGATTCTTGATTCGGGGAATGTGGTGGAGTTCCAAACTCTCAAACATTTTCTCTAACTTCCTCACTGCATTGCAGTATCCAGTCATGGCAGGGTTCCTGAAATGCCACTCCTTCATCAGCTGATTGACCACCAAATCCGAGTCGTCATAGACCATCAGGCGACAGACGCCAAGCGAGATGGCCATCCGCAACCCGTAGAGAAGTGCTTCATACTCAGCTTTGTTATCAGAGGAATCGAAGTGAATTTGGAGGACATAACTGAGTTTATCACCTCTTGGGGACACCAAGACAACTTCAGCACCAGAACCATTCAACATGTTAGATCCACCAAAGAACATAGTCTAGTGTTCCGAGTGAACTTGAGTCGGCTATTGATGTTCAATCGACTCGGCCAAAAAATCTGTGAGCGCTTGAGACTTGATCGCCTTCTTCACTTCAAACTTGATATCCAGAGGGAGAAGTTCAATTACCCACTTAGCCACTCTACCAGTTGCATCTTGATTGTTCATGATTTCAGACAATGGAGCATGGCTGAGGACTGGAACCGAGTGGTCTTGGAAATAATGTGCAACTTTCTTCGCAGTCAAGTAAATTCCATAAACAAGCTTCTGGTAAAGTGGATTCCTCTGCTTGGATGGAGTCAAGACTTCAGAGATATAATACACTGGGCGTTGAACTTTATAGGCCTTGCCTTCTTCTTCTCACTCGACTGTGAGCATTGTGCTGACAACCTGGCAGTGGCTGCAATATATAAGAGTAGAGGCTCTTTGCTATTCGGAGCATCAAGCACCGGCTGGGTGGAAAGAAGGGCTTTGAGCTCCACAAACGCTGCTTCAGGCTCGGGAGTCCACTAGAACTTATCAAACTTTTTAATCAGTCGGTAAAGAGGCAATGCCTTTTCACCGAGATGCGAAATGAATCGACTCAATGCAGCGAGACAACCTGTGAACTTCTCAACATCATGCACACGCATAGGGCGTTTCATTTGGAGAATTGCACCGATCTTCTTGGGATTGTCATCTGTCCCTCGTTTGGAAATAAGAAAACTGAGTAACTTTCCTACGGGAACTCCGAATTTGCACTTGGACAGATTCAACTTGATGTCATATCTTCTCAGATTGGCAAAATTTTCAGCGAGGTCAGTCAGCAGGTCGTAACCTTTGCATGACTTAAGCATGATATCATCCATATACGCCTCCACGTTCCGACTGATCTGAGTGAGCAGGCACTTCTGAATCATGCGCATGAATGTGGCGCCAGCGTTTTTGAGACCGAAAGCCATGGTGACATAGAAAAAACACCCGAACGGGGTGATGAAGGCCGTTTTTATTTCATCTAGCCCATACTGTCGGATCTGATGGTATCCGGAATACGCATCATGAAAAGACAAATGCTCACACCCCGCAGTCAAGTCGACTATCTAATCGATGCGAGGGAGTGGGAAATGATCTTTCGGGCAGGCGCGATTGGTATGCTTGAAGTCAATGCACATACAGAGTGAATTATCCTTCTTAGGGACCATGACGACATTGGCGAGCCACTCGGAGTGGTATATCTCGCGGATAAACTCAGCTGGCAGGAGCCGAGCCACTTCCTCGCCAATCGCCTTCCTCTTCTCCGCGGTGGACCAATGGAGATGCTCTTTGACAGGTTTGGCTTTGAAGTCATGATGCAAACGGTGCTCAGCCATCCCCCTAGGTACACCTGGCATGTCAGAAGGTTTCCATGCGAAGATGTCCAAGTTCTCACGTAGGAACTGGATGAGCGCGGCTTCCTATTTGCTGTCGAGAGCTATGGGATCTTCCGAGTGGAGGTGAACTGGTTTTGTCTCGCCAGCTGACTCAAATGCAGACTCGGAAGCAGGCTTCTTGGAACGGAGAAAATCACTCGGATCGGCATTCTTCTTGTACTCTTCCAGTTCCACCACTGCCATTTGCTCGTCGGCAATCTTGGAACCCTTCTGGAGGCTTTGGGCCCGGGCATCTTCAATTTGAGATACATGTAACATGGACGGGCCATGAAATGAGCATATGCCGGCCTGCCCAGAATAGCATGATAGGCACTGTGAAAATCTACCACTTCAAATGTCAATTTTTCTTTGCGGAATTCTTAGAATCACCAAAAACTACATCCAAAGCAATCTGCCCGAGTGATTTCGCCTTCTTTCCTGGGATGACTCCGTGAAACTGCATGTTGCTCTCACTGAGTCGGGACATCGGAATGCCCATCCCCTACAGGGTTTCTACATACAGAATGTTCAAACCACTACCACCATCCATGAGAACTTTACGCAGTCGAGTGCCTCCAAGGACTGGGTCGACCACCAAAGCTTGCTGCTCGGGGGTAGCAACATGCGCTGGGTGATCCCACTAGTCGAAGGTAATAGGAGTCTTTTCCCGCTTGAGGTTTGTTTTAGTCGTCGAGGCAACCATGTTCACCTCTCTGTTGATGACTTCCAGTCGATTTTTGCTCTCAACATCAGCAAAAATCACCAAAGTAGCATTGACCTTCGGGTAATCATCTGCCTTTTCCTCGTCTTCATCCTTATTAGAGCCCTTCTCGCTCTGCTGACCCTCACGGAACTGCTAAATTAGGAATCTGCACTACCGAGTGGTGTGCTTGGGCAAAATCAAATTACCCTCTTCATCTTTCTTTGTGTGAATTTCACATGGTAAATCCATGACATCCTGGCCTGACTGGTCCATGATCTTCCTGGGTATCCATGGCCCCTTGGGCTTTCCTTTGAACTTTCCTAGGTGTGACACCCAAGTTTTTATTTGGATTTTTCAAATGATTTTATTTGACTTGAGGGGAGTGATTTAAATTTTTCTTCAAGAGAACTCTCACTCTCAAATATTTTTCTTTATGGCAAAAGTTTTATTTGGATTCAACCAAGATCTGTCTTTGGTCTTGGAGGTTCTTGCTTTTCACTTGGACTCAAGACAAAATGTTTTCATTGGGAAATGACTTTTGAAAATCTCTTTGAAATTTGCACTATGGCTTTTGGAAAGTCCTTTGCCACTTTCAACAATTCCTTCTTGCCATGGCCTTAGTGCAAATCCCCTCTCCTAACCCTTTCCTCACCTTTGGATCATGATTTGCATCAAATCCAGCAAGTTGAACCTCCCCATGTGATTATTTCCATTTATATTCTATTCAAATAAATTTCTGCCTTCTTTTCTAGCACTTGGAGATTTACAAAGGAACTCCACTTTCTGTCTTGATTTTTGCCCCCAAACCTTTTTCCCCTCCTAGTCCTTTGAACCCTCAACCAAGAACCATGAAGATCCACTGGTCTTCAGTTCAAAATTTTCAAACTACACCTGCTGCAAGTTTGGACCAGATTTGTCAAATTTGGTGAAATTCATTCAAAACCTTCTCCAAAAATTCCAAGTAAAATCAGGCAGCCTCTGGGTGCATTGAGTGGTCATCTCACCAAGTTACAGCTCCAGAAAAATTTATCTCATTGCAAAATCTTTCTGTCGAACACCTGCAGTGCACTGTCTATGTCAAGTTCAGAAAGTTCAGAGAACACTGCAGTGGCCTGCTGTCGTTTTCTTCAGAGAAGGACGTCGATCTCGCCAGTACCACCGCGTCGCCTTGCTCCTCGTCCCCGCCCTCTTGTTCCTGCACCGCACGAACGCCTGGCGCCTTGCGGGCGTCGGCGACGAGCAGCAGAAGGTGCGCCGCCCCGTGACCGACGCCGGCGGCGGCTTTGCGGACGCCAGCGGGAGACACGGCGCCGACGACGCCACCCAGCGCCGCCCAAACCACCGGAGCTCGCCGCGTGGCCTTCCACTCCCCCGAACGCGCTGCCGCTCTCGTCGTGAACCGCAGGGCGCGGAGCGCGCTCTCTGCCGCCGTTGAGCCCGTGCGGTCACCTCACCGTGGACCGACGCCATTACGCCAAGACCGACCCCGTTTAGCTGTGAAACGACTCCAGTAACCTCCACTGATGCTGCCTGGCCGCTCAAACCACCTGCCAATCCACTGCTCCGCCGTAATCGCTCGCCGGAGATTCTCCGTTCACGGCCACCCCGTCGATCTGCCTATAAATAGAGGCCCCGAGCTTCAACTCGAGCACCCACCATCCCTGCACTCCCCCTAGAGCAAGCCTAGCCACTGGAAGAGCCCCGAGGAGGTCTCCTTCCTCGACTCCGGCCGCCGCGACCCGCCACGGGATCCAGCCCGATTCGCCCCCGTCTGCGCTCCTCCGCCTCCATTCTCTTGCCAGTAGCTTCACCTTGCATTCCTCGTTCTGACCCGCGCCTCAATTCGTAGTTTGCAGCCCTCCACCGGAGTTCCCCATCCTCACCCGAGCCGCCGTCCGCCGGAGATAGTGTCGCCGTCGACGTGGTGCTCCCCGTTGGACGAGTCCATCACCCACCGACGCGGAAGAAGACGCTGAAGCTCTTGGTACCCTCCGTTTCTCCTAACTCGCCGTGGTTCGACGCCGGCGTCCACCGCAGTCTTCGGGGGCCGGCGAGCTTTTTAAACCTGACAGGTGGACCCCGCCTGTCAGCCTCTATTCTATTCTCCTCCGAACCGTTTTCTGTTGGCGCCTTCGGGCAAATACGTTTTCTCCTTTGCGCTTGCGCATTCCCAACCGAAGCGTTTTCTGTTTTCTCAGTTAAAACCCTGGAACTTTTCTGTTTCATTACAGATAAGTCCCTGGACAGAAACCTTTATAACTTTTTAATAAAAAGGAATTTTTGAGTGATTCTTTTTCTGACAATCTTCAAATTTTGTCTAGTTTTTTATGGGATTTATTTGATAAATTATTTGGAAAATTTTCTGTGCAAGTGTTGGTTTTCACGTTAGTACCCGTTTCGTGATTGCCGTAGGTTCCGGAGGAGGTGAAGGAGCCGCGAACTTCGCCGAGCTAGACTCCAACTTCTCCGAACCAGGCAAGCATGTTTTGAACATTTGATATGACAGGTGTTTTACATGTTCACGTGAGAGTTTGTGCGTGGCATATGAGTGTCGGTAAACACCTCGTTGCTTGTAAGGCAACGACCCGGTTGTTCCAAAGTCGCGATGATCTCTGATGAGAGATGGCCTAATCATGTGGTGACATGAAGGGCAGCAAGGTGGTACTATTGTAGCATACCAGCCTTGCGTCATCCGACTTTCTCTGACGTTAACGTGGTTGGAGCCACGTTATCGTTCTCTTCCCGCATGTTCCAAGGTTGCGATGATCTCTGATGAGAGATGGCCTAATCATGTGGTGACATGAAGGGCAGCAAGGTGGTACTATTGTAGCATACCAGCCTTGCGTCATCCGACTTTCTCCGACGTTAACGTGGTTGGAGCCACGTTACCGTTCTTTCCCCTTTCCGTGCTACCACATGTCTCATTGCCAGGATGCGGTTTAGTAAGTTGGTAACCTCTTCCCGTGTACACACCAAACAGAGAGGCCGGGATGATGGTACCTTGGCCCAGGATTAAAGCCAGTAATCCGGTCAGGGGGCATGGGTGTTTCCGGTTGGGACCGAGAGGGGGGGCACCCCTTAGAGCGCGCGTATAGAAATTTGATCCCATGCTACGCGAGGTTGTAGCCTCCCCGTCTCAAGGTTTTTCTTGAATGTTGCCGAGGGTGATCCCTGGCTTCGGATGGTTGAATTGGGTGTGTACTGGTTAGACGTGTTTCTTCCAAAACACCGTAGACGGAACTAGTCCCCGTGACTACTGAAATCCGTTGGCTGTGGTTAAGTACAAACTCTGCAGAGTCAATTCTTTCCAAATCATCGTATCCATGATCAAGTAGTGTAAACATTATACCCATATCTATCCGTGTGAAAAACTTGTCCCCGGTGAACAAGCTCAAGTGGTAAATCCAGTTTTATTGTTATTCCTGTGGATGGACTAACTTTATATTTGTCGCATGCTTGTGATAATTTATGTTCCCGAACGATTGTATTATTGAGCTGTGATATAAGCCCTTTATGTGCCAACGTCCGCGGTTCTTAAAGCCTTGACGTCCGACTGTGGCATGTCCTTGTTTCTTACTTTAAATATAAGCCCTTTATGTGGTGTCGCCTCGACGCCCGACTGTGGCATTATTATTCTGCATTTTCCGCTCGAGGAGTCTTTCAGACACTCGTTTGGCACCTGTATTATTATTCTGCATTTTCCGCTCGAGGAGTCTTTCAGACACTCGTTTGGCACCTGTATTATTATTCCGCATTTTCCGCTCGAGGAGTCTTTCAGACACTCGTTTGGCACCAGTATTATTATTCCGCATTTTCCGCTCGAGGAGTCTTTCAGACACTCGTTTGGCACCGTATTATTATTCTGCAGTTTCCGCTCGAGGCGTCATTCAGACCCTCGCTTGGCACCCAGTATTTATTATCTCTATGTCTGATCGCACTGGTTAACTTGTTCATGTGCTTCATGTTTACATTTGTTATACCTTATGTCCGAACTGTCTTGCAAGTACTTTCATAGTACTCACCTGGCTTGTTGATTTGGCCAGATGTTGACGAAGGCGATCTCTTGGATGAAGAGTTTGATAGCGCGTCCGATGCCTAGAGGAGTCCCAGTCAGTCCTGCGCGATCCCGGATATTGGTCACTTGTATTGTATACGCTTCCGCCACCCGCAATAAGTCTTCTCGAGCCTCACTCCGACGCTCGAAGAGTTGTAGTCTTCCTGGAATCATATCACTCGCTTCGCGATGATATTTCCACCACCGTTATTATCGTGAGTTAGTAGTTTGCCACCCTATCCGCCGTCTTGTTTTAGCGGCGTGCATGTAATAAATTGTTGGGCAGTCTCTGCTCAACCTTGTATTATATTTAGTACTCCTGGTATTTTTCTTCTGTGACCAAGATATTGTCTACCAGTGAGAAGGAATTCTTCCTCGCTGGTCCGTAAAAGGGATTGGTCTCTCAATAATTATTTTATTGAAAAACCGGTCGTGACAAGCTTGGTATCAGAGCCAGGCTGACTGTAGGAAGCCACTAGGTGCGATCGCTAATCGGTTATTAGCGTCTTTTGTGCTTTTTCAGCATTTTGCAATTGTAGCTATTTTCTGTTGGTCATCATAAATTTATGACATGACTACTCAGAATTTTTGCCTACTTTTGTAGATGGCTGGCAGCAGCTGTGAGAATCGAGTGTTCACCAACGTGCCCGAGGGGTTTGTCAAGCTCCTCGTCTCCATCACCAAGCTCGCGATCGGGCCAGCAGCTCGCCCGGAGTTCACACTCTACCAGCACAAGCTCAGTGACGACGTGTCTATGCACCAGGCTGTGGTGCAATTCAAGGGAGGACGTTCTGCTGCTCGCCACTTCCGTTTTGTGGGAAGGGCCATGCCTACGGAGAGGCATGCCATGCAGATGGCTGCCCGTGAGGCGATAGCTCGCCTTCGGGACATCCTTCCTACGATGAAGACTCGTCGCTACCGCTACCTCCCATGCCATGTGCCTTACACCAGCCACTATGCGTTTGCCTGCCATCGGGGAGAACGAGATGAAGCCATCGAGATGGTTGTGGAGTATCTCAAGGCTCTGGAGGAGTCTTTCGACAACCTCGTAGATGATCTTGTGGCTGCCCGCATGGACTTAGTCCGGGGCGGTCCTGCCAGCAGGAAGGAGCTTCTCAACATGGCGCCGCCCCTGACATTCGTCTCGTCTTCAGCGTCTTATGCACCGGCCATTTTGGCCACTGCTCGCTGTCTGCCTACCACTGAGGAGTTCGACCGAGTCATCGCTCCTACTCCAGTCAGAGCCGCGCCACCTGCCGCACACGCTCTACCACCAGTCGCCCCCGCACCATCACCGCAGCGCAGCGTCACGCGCCAGGAGCCAGCTAGAGAGGAGGTGGAGGTTGACTCTCCTGGACCGCTGAGCCTTGCCATCGGCAAGGGGAAGGAGATCTTCACCATCTCCGACTGAGAGCACCGAGTAGCCGCGTGTTATGTCTGCCTGTATGATGTGCTGTTTGTTCCTGTATGATAGTTTGTATTGGTGTGTTTGCTGCCTTCCGGAGTAGTACGCTAGTTTTTAATAACATGTCAGGATGTGTACGCGCATCCTGAGTGCTGTATCATGTGTTTGCTTTTCGCATGTAAGTTTTATGTTAAGCACTTCTTCTCCATAAAAATCATTTGTGTTTCTTTGAAAACCTTGAAGCCTTTTGATTATTGCCTTTGCGAGATTTTTCTTGTGCTACACAGTTTTTCTCATGGGTTTTGCAAATAATACCCCAGACTGGAAAAATGTCTCGCCCGTGGACTCGCTCCATGCCCAATCAGCCAGAAGAGGTTTACGGGACACAGACCAGCAACAATTTCACTCAGGGTCAGTCCAGCCAACAGGACAGCGAAGCAGCACTGTCTCAAGTATGCCGTCTCTTCGAGCAAAGCCGGCAACAGCACCAAGAGATGATGAACCATGTCATCAATATGGGAAACCACCGTGAACCCTATCAACCCCATTCCAAGTTATCTGAGTTACAGAAGACGCGCCCCTCAACTTTTGCTCACACCGACAGACCACTGGAAGCCGACGATTGGCTTCGTGAGATTGAAAGGAAACTGATTATTGCTCAGTGCTCAGATCATGAGAAGGTGCTTTATGCACCACACTACCTTACTGGAGCAGCCGCAGCATGGTGGGAAAACTTCCTACACATGCATCCCAGGGAACACAACATCACCTAGGAAGAGTTCAAGGAAGGCTTCCGTGGGGCACACATCCCCAGAAGCATCCTAAAGATCAAGAAGAGAGAGTTTGATGACCTGAAGCAAAGAGGCATGTCAGTGACAGAGTACAATGGTCAGTTCACCCAGCTGTCTCGTTATGCCTACGACGAGCACATGACAGAAAGCAAGAAGATGGAAAAAATTCCTGGACGGCCTGGCACCAGCACTGAGATGCCAACTGATTGTGCACACCTTTCCGGATTTTAAGACGCTGGTGGACAAGGCCATCACCTTGGAGAATGAGCGCCGTAGTCTGGAAGATATCCGTAAGCGGAAGAGGGACAAGACGACTCTTGCCCGCAGCAACCGAGGCAAGACTGAGGTCCCAAGGACAGACGCAAGGAGATCCACGACTACTGAGCCAAGGCCCGTCGGACAGTTTCATGCCAGGGACAAGGAGTTCACATACCGTCCAGGGGTCACCTGCTATGCTTGTGGTCAACAAGGGCATTATGCTAAACAGTGCCCGAAGCCAAGAGACTCGGCACCCAAGCCGAACAATGGTGGAAACAATCCAGCCCCCAAGCGCAACAACTTCAACCCCAGCAACAACCACAGGAAGGGTCATCTGAACCATGTGACCAGGGAAGAAGCGCAGAATGCCCCAGACATCGTGCTCGGTACGTTCCCTGTCAACACAGTACCTGCCACGGTTTTGTTTGATTCTGGAGCTTCCCATTCGTTCGTTTCGAAAAGTTTTGTTTCGCAACACGGCTTTCCGATACTTCCCTTGGAAAAATCTATGATCATCAAGTCCCCCGGAAATAAACAAGTCGCTCAGGGTTACTGCCAAGGAGTGGTCATTGAGTTCGAAGGACTACAATTCCACGCGAATCTCATCGTGTTGGAAAGTAAAGGACTGGATGTCATTTTAGGGATGGACTGGTTGACCACCAACAAAGGATTCATCGACTGTTTCAATCGGACAGTGATTCTCACTCACCATCATGGCAAGACAATAAGAGTTTCCGCTCAAGAAAGGCCACGATCACAGCGGCCAAAGCTGAACAAAATGGACATTGCAGAACTGAGGAAGGTTCCAGTGGTATGCGAGTTTCCTGATGTGTTCCCTGAAGAACTACCAGGCATGCCTCCAGACCGAGAGATCGAATTCAGCATCGAACTAGCACCTGGCACCGCTCCCATCTATAAGAAGTCGTATAGAATGGCACCCTCAGAATTGGTGGAGTTGAAGAAGCAGATAAAGGAATTGTTGGACAAAGGATTTATTCGAGCCAGCTCCTCACCTTGGGGTTCGCCTGTGTTGTTCGCCAAAAAGAAAGATGGGACACTGAGGCTGTGCATAGACTATCGAGCCCTCAATATGGTCACCATCAAAAACAAATATCCGATGCCACGGATAAATGATTTGTTTGACCAGCTCGCTCAAGCCAAGGTATTCTCAAAAATTGATTTGAGATCGGGATATCACCAATTGAAGGTACGGACGGAAGATATCCCCAAGACAGCTTTCACTTCCAGATATGGGTTATACGAGTTCACAGTGATGCCTTTTGGACTAACAAACGCCCCCGCATATTTCGTCCACCTCATGAACAAAGTGTTCATGAAATTCATGGACAAATTTGTGGTGGTATTCATTGACGACATTCTGGTTTACTCAAGGACACCAGAAGAGCCTCAAATATATTTCACACAGCCAGAGCTGAATTTACGCCAACGACGCTGGTTGGAACTGGTCAAGACTATGACGTCGGCATTCACTACCACCCAGGGAAAGCAAATGTAGTGGCCGATGCCCTTAGTCGAAACCCCAGCCCGGACAATGACGGTCCGCAAAACTTGAGGCCTGATTTTCAGCGAGAGTTCGCTAGGCTCAACATGATGTTAGTCTCCGAGGGCACCGTATCGAACCTAGAGATACAACCCACCCTGGTGGAACAAATCAAGAAGGCTCAACAGGGACATCCCAGCATCGAAGGCATAAAGAAGAAAATGAACCTTCGTAAGACTTCCGAGTTCGTCACCGACAGTGAAGGAACATTATGGTACCGAGACAGACTTTGCGTGCCTAACATTGAGGAACTCAAGCAACAGATCTTGACGGAAAGCCACACCGCTCCATACTCGATTCATCCTGGAGGAACCAAAATGTACAAGGACATTCAGGAAAGGTTTTGGTGGCACGGTATGAAAAGAGATATAGCCACATTCATTGCTTGTTGCGATTCATGTCAGCGCATCAAGGCCGAGCATCAAAAGCCAGCAGGGCTACTCCAGCCAAACAGGATACCGGAGTGGAAATGGGATGAAATAGGAATGGATTTCATCGTCGGATTACCCCGATCACAACGTGGGAATGACGCCATATGGGTTATCACAGACCGACTAACCAAGGTTGCTCATTTCATTCCCGTGAAGACTACCTACTCCACACAAAGACTGGCAAAACTTTATCTCTCCCGTATAGTTTGTTTGCACGGAGTCCCAAAGACTATAATATCAGACCGAGGCACCCAATTCGTCTCCAAATTTTGGGATCACCTACAACAAGCTCTGGGCACGCAACTAGCCTTCAGTACAGCATACCACCCTCAGACTGATGGACAGACGGAACGTGTGAACCAAATCCTAGAGGATATGCTAAGAGCCTGTGTGCTCACCTATGGATCCAGTTGGGAAGAGAGTTTGCCGTATGCCGAATTTGCTTACAACAACAGTTACCAAGCCAGCTTGCAAATGGCACCCTTTGAAGCATTGTATGGACGGAGGTGTCGTACCCCACTGAATTGGTCAGAAACAGGTGACAGCCGTATCTTCGGCCCAGACATGCTTAAAGAGGCCAAGGAGAAAGTTAAACAAATCCGGGACAGACTCAAGACAGCACAGAGCCGCCAAAAGAGCTAATATGATCAGAAGCACCGTGAGGTCAACTTTGAACCCGGTGATTCCGTATACCTCCGAGTATCTCCTATGAGGGGTCTACAACGGTTCAAAATACAGGGGAAGCTAGCCCCAAGATTCATTGGACCATTTTGCGTAAAGGCACGAAGAGGCACGGTAGCCTACCAACTAGACCTACCCAAGGAGCTGTCAGACGTCCATGACGTGTTCCACGTCTCACAGTTAAGAAAATGTGTGAGCAACCCAGAAAAGCATGTACCTCATGAGGACATTGATATGCAACCAGATCTCACCTACAGAGAAAGGCCAGTAAAGATTTTAGAAGAGTCTGAACGGAGGACCCGTCAGAAAACGACAAAGTTTTTCAGGGTTCAGTGGAGCAACCACACTGAGGATGAAGCTACATGGGAAAGGGAAGATTTCCTTCGGGCAGAACATCCATATCTATTTGAGGATCAGCAGAAATCTCGAGGACGAGATTTTTCCTAAGGGGGTAGGTGTTGTGACACCCAAGTTTTTATTTGGATTTTTCAAATGATTTTATTTGACTTGAGGGGAGTGATTTAAATTTTTCTTCAAGAGAACTCTCACTCTCAAATATTTTTCTTTATGGCAAAAGTTTTATTTGGATTCAACCAAGATCTGTCTTTGGTCTTGGAGGTTCTTGCTTTTCACTTGGACTCAAGACAAAATATTTTCACTTGGGGAAATGACTTTTGAAAATCTCCTTGAAATTTGCACTATGGCTTTTGGAAAATCCTTTGCCACTTTCAACAATTCCTTCTTGCCATGGCCTTAGTGCAAATCCCCTCTCCTAACCCTTTCCTCACCTTTGGATCATGATTTGCATCAAATCCAGCAAGTTGAACCTCCCCATGTGATTATTTCCATTTATATTCTATTCAAATAAATTTCTGCCTTCTCTTCTAGCACTTGGAGATTTGCAAAGGAACTCCACTTTCTGTCTTGATTTTTGCCCCCAAACCTTTTTCCCCTCCTAGTCCTTTGAACCCTCAACCAAGAACCATGAAGATCCACTGGTCTTCAGTTCAAAATTTTCAAACTACACCTGCTGCAAGTTTGGACCAGATTTGTCAAATTTGGTGAAATTCATTCAAAACCTTCTCCAAAAATTCCAAGTAAAATCAGGCAGCCTCTGGGTGCATTGAGTGGTCATCTCACCAAGTTACAGCTCCAGAAAAATTTATCTCATTGCAAAATCTTTCTGTCGAACACCTGCAGTGCACTGTCTATGTCAAGTTCAGAAAGTTCAGAGAACACTGCAGTGGCCTGCTGTCGTTTTCTTCAGAGAAGGACGTCGATCTCGCCAGTACCACCGCGTCGCCTTGCTCCTCGTCCCCGCCCTCTTGTTCCTGCACCGCACGAACGCCTGGCGCCTTGCGGGCGTCGGCGACGAGCAGCAGAAGGTGCGCCGCCCCGTGACCGACGCCGGCGGCGGCTTTGCGGACGCCAGCGGGAGACACGGCGCCGACGACGCCACCCAGCGCCGCCCAAACCACCGGAGCTCGCCGCGTGGCCTTCCACTCCCCCGAACGCGCTGCCGCTCTCGTCGTGAACCGCAGGGCGCGGAGCGCGCTCTCTGCCGCCGTTGAGCCCGTGCGGTCACCTCACCGTGTACCGACGCCATTACGCCGAGACCGACCCCGTTTAGCTGTGAAACGACTCCAGTAACCTCCACTGATGCTGCCTGGCCGCTCAAACCACCTGCCAATCCACTGCTCCGCCGTAATCGCTCACCGGAGATTCTCCGTTCACGGCCACCCCGTCGATCTGCCTATAAATAGAGGCCCTGAGCTTCAACTCGAGCACCCACCATCCCTGCACTCCCCCTAGAGCAAGCCTAGCCAGTGGAAGAGCCCCGAGGAGGTCTCCTTCCTCGACTCCGGCCGCCGCGACCCGCCACGGGATCCAGCCCGATTCGCCCCCGTGTGCGCTCCTCCGCCTCCATTCTCTTGCCAGGAGCTTCACCTTGCATTCCTCGTTCTGACCCGCGCCTCAATTCGTAGTTTGCAGCCCTCCACCGGAGTTCCCCATCCTCACCCGAGCCGCCCTCCGCCGGAGATAGTGTCGCCGTCGACGTGGTGCTCCCCATTGGACGAGTCCACCACCCACCGACGCGGAAGAAGATGCTGAAGCTCTTGGTACCCTCCGTTTCTCCTAACTCGCCGTGGTTCGATGCCGGCGTCCACCGCAGTCTTCGGGCGCCGGCGAGCTTTTTAAACCTGACAGGTGGACCCCGCCTGTCAGCCTCTATTCTATTCTCCTCCGAACCGTTTTCTGTTGGCGCCTTCGGGCAAATACGTTTTCTCCTTTGCGCTTGCGCATTCCCAACCGAAGCATTTTCTGTTTTCTCAGTTAAAACCCTGGAACTTTTCTGTTTCATTACAGATAAGTCCCTGGACAGAAACCTTTATAACTTTTTAATAAAAAGGAATTTTTGAGTGATTCTTTTTCTGACAATCTTCAAATTTTGTCTAGTTGTTTATGGGATTTATTTGAAAAATTATTTGGAAAAGTTTCTGTGCAAGTGTTGGTTTTCACGTTAGTACCCGTTTCGTGATTGCCGTAGGTTCCGGAGGAGGTGAAGGAGCCGCGAACTTCGCCGAGCTAGACTCCGACTTCTCCGAACCAGGCAAGCATGTTTTGAACATTTGATATGAAAGGTGTTTTGCATGTTCACGTGAGAGTTTGTGCGTGGCATATGAGTGTCGGTAAATACCTCGTTGCTTGTAAGGCAACGACCCGGTTGTTCCAAAGTTGCGATGATCTCTGATGAGAGATGGCCAAATCATGTGGTGACATGAAGGGCAGCAAGGTGGTACTGTTGTAGCATACCAGCCTTGCGTCATCCGACTTCCTCCGACGTTAACGTGGTTGGAGCCACGTTACTGTTCTTTCCCCTTTCCGTGCTACCACATGTCTCATTGCCAGGATGCGGTTTAGTAAGTTGGTAACCTCTTCCCGTGTACACACCAAACAGAGAGGCCGGGATGATGGTACCTTGGCCCAGGATTAAAGCCAGTCATCCGGTCAGGGGGCATGGGTGTTTCCGGTTGGGACCGAGAGGGGGGGCACCCCCTTAGAGCGCGCGTATAGAAATTTGATCCCATGCTACGCGAGGTTGTAGCCTCCCCGTCTCAAGGTTTTTCTTGAATGTTGCCGAGGGTGATCCCTGGCTCCGGATGGTTGAATTGGGTGTGTACTGGTTAGACGTGTTTCTTCCAAAACACCGTAGACGGAACTAGTCCCCGTGACTACTGAAATCCGTTGGCTGTGGTTAAGTACAAACTCTGCAGAGTCAATTCTTTCCAAATCATCGTATCCATGATCAAGTAGTGTAAACATTATACCCATATCTATCCGTGTGAAAAACTTGTCCCCGGTGAACAGGCTCAAGTGGTAAATCCAGTTTTATTGTTATTCCTGTGGATGGACTAACTTTATATTAGTCGCATGCTTGTGATAATTTATGTTCCCGAACGATTGTATTATTGAGCTGTGATATAAGCCCTTTATGTGACGTCGCGCAGACGTCCGACTGCGGCGTGTACTTGTTTCTTACTTTAAATATAAGCCCTTTATGTGACGTCGCGCAGACGTCCGACTGTGCCATGTACTTGTTTCTTACTTTAAATATAAGCCCTTTATGTGGTGTCGCCTCGACGCCCGACTGTGGCATTATTATTCTGCATTTTCCGCTCGAGGAGTCTTTCAGACACTCGTTTGGCACCTGTATTATTATTCCGCATTTTCCGCTCGAGGAGTCTTTCAGACACTCGTTTGGCACCTGTATTATTATTCCGCATTTTCCGCTCGAGGAGTCTTTCAGACACTCGTTTGGCACCAGTAATATTATTCCGCATTTTCCGCTCGAGGAGTCTTTCAGACACTCGTTTGGCACCAGTATTATTATTTCTGCAGTTTCCGCTCGAGGCGTCATTCAGACCCTCGCTTGGCACCCAGTATTTATTATCTCTATGTCTGATCGCACTGGTTAACTTGTTCATGTGCTTCATGTTTACATTTGTTATACCTTATGTCCGAACTGTCTTGCGAGTACTTTCATAGTACTCACCTGGCTTGTTGATTTGGCCAGATGTTGACGAAGGCGATCTCTTGGATGAAGAGTTTGATAGCGCGTCCGATGCCTAGAGGAGTCCCAGTCAGTCCTGCGCGATCCCGGATTTTGGTCACTTGTATTGTATACGCTTCCGCCACCCGCAATAAGTCTTCTCGAGCCTCACTCCGACGCTCGAAGAGTTGTAGTCTCCTGGAATCATATCACTCGCTTCGCGATGATATTTCCACCACCGTTATTATCGTGAGTTAGTAGTTTGCCACCCTATCCGCCGTCTTGTTTTAGCGGCGTGCATGTAATAAATTGTTGGGCAGTCTCTGCTCAACCTTGTATTATATTTAGTACTCCTGGTATTTTTCTTCTGTGACCAAGATATTGTCTACTAGTGAGAAGGAATTCTTCCTCGCTGGTCCGTAAAAGGGATTGGTCTCTCAATAATTATTTTATTGAAAAGCCGGTCGTGACAAGCTTGGTATCAGAGCCAGGCTGACTGTAGGAAGCCACTAGGTGCGATCGCTAATCGGTTATTAGCGTCTTTTGTGCTTTTTCAGCATTTTGCAATTGTAGCTATTTTTTGTTGGTCATCATAAATTTATGACATGACTACTCAGAATTTTTGCCTACTTTTGTAGATGGCTGGCAGCAGCTGTGAGAATCGAGTGTTCACCAACGTGCCCGAGGGGTTTGTCAAGCTCCTCGTCTCCATCACCAAGCTCGCGATCGGGCCAGCCAACGCAGCCCTAGGTTATAGAGGGGTTCAAGTCTGATGACGCCCGTATTTACCCAGGGATACAACAGTAATGTCACGTACGTTACTGGTAACGCCCGTATTTAATGAGCTTTAAGGCGACGGAGTGAATGTCTGACCGTTGCCATCCAAAGGTGGGTCTAAGTCTTCTGTCCTGCGAGTGGATTCTTGTCTCCCGAGTGAATAACGACGGTCGACTAGAATTAGGATATCCGAGTGGATCTTCTGTCGAGTGGATCGCACTTCATGAGGATTCCAGTCGGTATCATCTGTTTAACTTTGTAGGCCTTGGCCTCTTGTGTAGTGTCCTTGGGTAGGGCATGCAAGTCAGGCCTACGACCATACCCTAGGTACATGTTCTCGTCACTAGTAACCTTGAGTTCTTCCTCTGCTATCTGAAGTTTGCTAATGACCTTTGGAGAAATCAGATTCAACCCAGCCTCACCGTCAACCAACATATTTGTGAGCTTGAGGTTGCGGATTGTTGGTGAGAGCAACAACGCCAAGCACCCTACCACAGTGTTGCGGGCAGGATGGTCCTCTTCATCAAAGATGATCGACATGTGGGACCACTTGAGTAGCTTCTGAGAATCTACCACTGGCTCCACGGCATTGACTTCACGTGCCAACTGTTTAAGTTGGCGGTGAGAGGTGTGCAAAGATGCACCCCCGTCAATGCATAGGGCGTCAGTGGCTTTCTGGAACTCCTGCTCACTGGTTTCCTCTTCATCTCCTCCATCACTCTCATCATTGTTATCCTTTTTCCCACGGCCTCTGGAGGGTTTTCCTTGATTCTGAGGAGCCTTGCCGGGGCGGCTTGCTCTACCGCCTCTGCCCTTCCCGCCAGTGCCATCTTGATCTTTCTCCTTATCACGCTTCTCGTATTCAGCCCTCTGCTTCTTGATGAGCTCCTCAACCTGATGACACTCCTGAAGATCGTGGCCCTTGGTCCGATGGATCTTGCAGTACGGCCCATCAGCTTTCCCAGCCTTCTCGGTAGCCGGGGCTTCCCGGCAATCAGTGCACATGGCAACTTCCTTGCCGGGAACCTCGGTCTTGGCCTTCTTGCCGGTACGAGGTGCGCTCAATCCCTCAACGGTCATCACTGCCATATGCTTACGCCTTTTGTTGCGTGATGTCTACTACGCAACTTGTTCTTGTAGACTCGTGTTGGGCCTCAGAGCACAGAGTTTTGTAGGACAGTAGCAAATTTCTCTCAACTGGATGACCTAAGGTTTATCAATCTATGGGAGGCGTAGGATGAAGATAGTCTCTCTAAAATAACCCTGCAACCATATAACAAAGAGTCTCTTGTGTCCCCAACACACCAAATACAATGGTAATTTGTATAGGTGCACTAGTTCAGCGAAGAGATGGTGATAAAAGTGTAATATGAATGGTAGAAATATATTTTTATAATCTGGATAAATAAAAACAGCAAGGTAGCGAACGTAAAAGTGAGCACAAACAGTATTGCAATGCTTGAAAATGAGGCCTAGGGTCCCTACTTTCGCTAGTACAATATCCCAACAATGCTCATCTAATTGGATCATATAACCATCCCTGAACGTGCGATGAAGAATCACTCCAAAGTTCCTATCTAGCGGAGAACATAAGAAGATATTGTTTGTAGCTATTCTTTCCGATCGATCTATCCAAGAGTTCGTACTAAAATAAGACCAAATTATTCTTTCTGATCGATATATCAAGAGTTCGTACTAAAATAACACTAAGTTATTCTTTCTGGTCGATCTATCAAGAGTTCATACTAAAATAACACCAAAGCAAATTCAGATTCATAATACTCAAACCAACACAAAGAACCTCAAAGAGTGCCCCAAGATTTCTACCGGAGAAACAAAAGACGAGAACATGCGTCAACCCCTATGCATAGATTACCCCAATGTCACCTCGGGAATCCGCGAGTTGAGTGCCAAAATATATCTCACGTGAATCAATATAATACCCCATTGTCACCATGGATATCAAGTGCTCCAAATCCATAAAAGTATTCAATCCGATAAAACGAAATCTCAAAGGGAAAACTCAATTCATTACAACAAGATAGAGAGGGAGCAACACCATATGTTCCAACTATATTAACAAAGCCCGCGATACATCAAGATCGTGCCATCTCAAGAACATGAGAGAGAGACAGAGATTAAACACATAGCTACTGGTACAAACCCTCAGCCCCGAGGGTGGACTACTCCCTCCACATCATGGTAGCCGCCGAGATGATAAAGTTGGCCACCGGTGATGGTTTCCCCCTCCGACGGAGTGCCTGAACGGGGTCTAGATTGGTTTTTCATGGCTACAAAGGCTTGCGGCGGCGGAACTTCTAGTCTAGCGTTACACCTGGGGTTTTTGAAATGTTTGAGAATTTATAGGGCGAAGAGGCGGTGCGGGAGGCCACCGAGGTGGGCACAACCCACCAGGGCATGCCTGGGCCCCCAGGCACGCCCAGGTGGGTTGTGCCCCCCTCGGGGCACCCCTCTGGTACTTCTTTGGCCCAATGGGTGTCTTCTGGTCTAGAAAAAATCTCCAAAAAGTTTCACTGCGTTTGGACTCCGTTTGGTATTGATTTTCTGCGAAGTAAAAAACAAGCAAAAAACAACAACTGGCACTGGGGACTATGTCAATAGGTTAGTCCCAAAGAATGATATAAAGTTGCTATAAAATGATTGTAAAACATCCAAGAATGATAATATAACAGCATGGAACAAGCAAAAATTATAGATACGTTGGAGACGTATCATTGCACTTCTTGTTCTTCTTCTTCTGATTGGTGGCCACATCGTCATCCTCCGAGTCGATGTCAATGCCATCCTCTTCGCTGGGGAGCCGCCTCCCCTCCTCTACCCGAGAACATTTATCCATTAGAGTGTATAGCTCCTTCACAGTCTTGGGCAACCGTGTTCTCGTCGTCGTGAGCGAGTCGCCAGGGTGGCGTGGTAACGAGGTGGAGGCGCTTGAGGACCAGCGGCTCCGTTTGGCGCATCGGCTGGGTCAACTTATTCCGGGGGGCACATGCCCAGTGGCCATGCCCATAGGGGGAGCAGTAGGAGAGTTGTGATTCGCCCTAGAGGGAGTGCCACCGCTGCGGCTGTGCCCCTCGGTCGGGCGGAGAGGTGCAGATAGAATGATCTCTCCACTCATAGCTCATGGAGCGTGGTCGCTGGGATGTTGTTGGCGCTGTCCTTCTCCAGTGCCTCCTGCTCCCGTTTCGACCACAGGGAAGGTGGTGACCATGCCGCCTGCACCGGCCATGTCCCCAGCAGCGTCCACACCATCATGCGTCCCTGTAGCCCCCGCAGCGTCGGTGGCCGCGTGCGACGGGGCCTTTGAGGTGGACGAGTGGGTTGCGGCGCCGGGCATCTTCTTGGGGGCATGGACGATGGAGCCGTTGATGAAGAAAACGATGATGAAGATGATGCACAGCATATGCTTCTCGGGTTCGCGCAAGAGCTTCCCCCCTACCTGGCGCGCCAAAGATGTCATGGGAAACCACGACCACCTATGGGACCATCAGCCCATTGTGGTTTGGCAGGGGTGATCAGCACATTGCACAAAGAGCGGAGAATGTCGCATAGCACGACAAAGATCACGCGTGTAGTTTTTACCCAGGTTCGGGCCGCTGCAAGGCATAAAACCCTAGTCCTGCTTTAGTGGATTGATGAGGGACTGTGGTGGAGGCGCATCGCTCTAGCCCGGCAAGGTTGCTTCGCCACGAGAGCAGCTACACACGTATGATTGTACAAGGGTCTGAATCCTTTCTATGCTTGCATGGCCCCCCTTTATAGATCAAGGGGTTACCACAATGGCAAATTAGTCATTATGCACTACAAATAGGGCAGAGCGCATTAAATGCATCTCTTAGTGTCACATCATGGCGCAGCCCGGCAAGCCTTGTTGGGCTATTCGGCCACCTCCTCACCTGTTTGCGTGGCACGTCTCTGGACGGGTGTCATTTGCTGGTGATTTCCATAGGAAGTGGCTGCCAGGTGCCAAATAACAGCCACTTAGTCACTTGGGGGCTCGACACCGCATCGGTCGGTGACTTGCGTTGCTGTGAGGTGGAGCAATGGAGCCTTGGCGGGGTAGTCCGCTCTTCATCATGCCTGGCAGGCTGCCAAGCCAGTCTTGAAGCTTGCCTTTGGGGCAACCTCGACCTCACCAGGCTCTCCTGCCATGCAAGGGAGGTTTTTCCTTGGTGGTATCTTGCTTCCTTAGCTTGACTTGGTCTTCTTGATCCACCCTTTGATTCCTCAAAGGGTTGATCTCTTCTGCTTGGTCTCGTCTTGGATGTCGCAACCTTGCTCTTAGGCCTACGCACGGTCTGGAAACAGACCCATGGTTTGTTGAACCGACAAAGGTGGTGATATTAGAGTCATGCTAGTTGGTAATTGTGGGTCGATAGAAATACTTGTGTTAAGGTTTGTGATTCCCAAAACATGCCTGTATGGTCTCACATTATGCGATGAAGTTGTAGCATGATTTATTTTTTATTGTCTTCCTTATGAGTGGTGATCGGGGACGAGCGATTGTCTATTCCTACCAATCTATCCCCCCAGGAGCACGTGTATTAGTACTTTGTTTCGAGGGCTAATGTCGGCATTCTGGGACCTAGGGTACCCATACTTGCCTGCCTGCGGCCCATGGCGTGGCTCCATCAACGGCCTGGTACGGCCCATCTTCGGCATCGACAACACAAGACCCTCGCGAGGGGCCAAGCCTCACGATGCGGACGACACCAAGACCTCTAGAGGGAGCGGCCTCCCTAGGCTGGCTCCTGAGGAGCGGAGATTCCTATGCAAGTGCCCATCTCATGAGGTCCGGATGACGTAAGCCATAACGACCACGGCCAGGGGGGGCCAGCGGGCGCAATACAGCAGGTTTCCTCTTTGGTTCTAAATAGGCAAGCGCAGGCGCGGAGTCCCGAGGAATCAGCCAAAGGTTTCCATTCTCGTGCTACAAGAACAAGACCGCCAGGACGGCAGGACGTAGGTCATCGCCGAGCCACCGCGATGTCACGACCAGAAGCTTTGCAGGGGAAGACCACCTTTCGTCAGGATAAGACGTACTACTTGTCTCCCTTCGGACTTGAACATTGTGGGATCCCTTCCTGCCTTCATTGTGGGGGAAGAGGATCAAGGCCACTATAAATATAGCTTAGCCACCACCATAGAAAGGGATCGGATCCATCCGAACCCCCACCAGCTCACACCAACACAAGAACATACTTCCTGAGGTTGTTCTTCCGCTGTACTAGTACATCCTCAGCCTACCGCGAGGCTAATCCACCCCAAAGCATGAGTAGGGTATTACACCACAAGGTGGCCCGAACCAGGGTAAACTGCCATGCCTTTTTCCTTGCCCGTTCATTGAGCTAGGCCGTGAGAGTAACGAGTTGGTAGGCCGGGGAGATAGAGTTCTTCGCACACACCCCATAGTTCAAATCTTTCTTGGGTCCGCGGAGCCTCGAATCCGACATTTGGCGTGCCAGGTATGGGTGCGTCGTAGCCTTGCTCCCAGCGGTCGATTTGCCGTCGTTCCACCATCCTCATGGCCGACACTCGTCGAGTTCGTGCTGAGGGTCGGGCTACCCTCACCGCCCAGACAGCACCTGTGGGCTACGACTCCCCCCGTCGTTCCCCATCGCTTGCGGCAAACGCCGCCACCGGCCTCGTGGCCCAAGAGCAGTAGGCTTTGTTGCTGCAACCTTCTGTGCGGCGTGATGGACACACCGCCACTCCATCGCTGACTCCGGCAGTGGCTTTGTCTTCCCATGCTCGTCGCGGGCCGGCGAACGCACAGGCTGCGTTGCTCATGGCATGCAAGCTTTTGCGCTATCGCCCAACCGATGACCACTACGAGGACTGGCTGGACCGCATTGCCGAGCTTATCAGTGCCACTTGGGAGGCCCCTGCGCCGTCTCGCTCGCTGTCTCCCACGCCGCCTCTTGTGGGCGACGTGGCCCACGATGTGCCTCCTCCATATCCCAGGCAAGATGCCGTCCTCGAGCCAAGGCGTGAGGCCGCTCGGCGCGACCCGTCGAGCAGGGCGCCGGCACGCAATGAAGAAAGCTGCCAAGCGGTGCAGCGGCCTCAAGGAGAGGCGCGTGCACACCCAACACCGCCATGTCAAGACCGCGTTCTACCCGAGGCGGCGGTGCGCGAGCGCCAAGACCAGGCTCCCCCTCTACGGCGGGCCCCTGTGCGCGCGGCGGGCGGCCGCACATTAACCTCGGAGTTGCGCCGCGTCGTCTGGCCTGGGAAGTTCAAGCCAGACCTACCTCCACGCTATGAAGGCACCCCTGACCCTGCCGAGTTCCTCCAACTCTGTCGGCGTTCTGGGAACGGGGGTACCCAGACTTGCCTGCCGGTGGCCCACGGCGTGGCTCCATCGACGGCCTGGTATGGCCCACCTTCAGCATCAACAACACAAGATCCTCGCGAGGGGCCAAGCCTCGCGAGGCCGTCGACGCCAAGACCTCCAGAAGGAGCGGCCTCCTTAGGCTGGCTCCTGAGGAGCGGAGATTTCTATGCGACTCCTCACCTCATGAGGTTCGGATGACGCAACCCATGACGACCAAGGCCAGGCGGGCGCCAGCGGGCGCAGTGCAGCAGTCTCCTCTTTAGTGCTAAAGAGGCAAGCGCGGGCGCAGACTCCCGAGGAATCAACCAAAGGTTGCCATTTCCATGCAACAAGACCAAGACCGCTAGGACGGAGGTCATCGCCGAGCCCACCATGGCGTCACGACCAGAAGCTTTGCAGGGGTAGACCACCTTTCGTCAGGATAAGATGTACTAGTTGTCTCCCTTCGAATTTGGCCGTTGTGGGGTCCCTTCCCGCCTTCATTTCGGGGGAAGAGTACCAAGGCCACTATAAATATTTTCTAGCCACCACCTTAGACGGGGACGAAGGACGAACATATCATTGAGACCATCCTCATCCTCACCAGCTCGCAAGAACACACCTCCTGAGGTTGTTCTCCCACTATACTAGGTCATCCTCAGCCCACCTCGAGGCCAATCTACCACAAAGCAGGAGTAGGGTTTTACACCGCAAGGTGGCCCGAACCTGGGTAAATTGCCTTGTTCCATTTCCTTCCAGTTTATCGAGCTAGATCGTGAGATTGACGAGTAGGCAGACATGGGAGGTTGAGTTCTTCGCCCGCACCCTAGAGTTCGAATCTATCCAGGGTCTGTGGAGCCCGGAATCCGACATTTGGCGCGCCAGATAGGGGTGCATCGAAGATTCGCCTCTCTGTCTGCTGCACTCCACAAGCGTCGTTCGGCTCTCAAAGCGGGCGCCGCTCCGCCGACCGGACCGACGGGTGCGTTCGGGGGCGCCGTGGGTCTCTGAGCTTTCACCCCCACCTTACGACGGGTGCAGTGGCTGCCAAAGTTCAGGCCGGAGCTGCCGCCTCGATACGACGGCGCGGCAGACCCGACGGGGTTTCTTGAGGCATATGTAGAGGCTTTTTGTGGCTAGCGGCAATGACAAGGCTATGACAAACTGGCTACCGATGGCCCTTACAAGTGTGCCGCGCGCCTGGCTCATGGGCTTGCCGGAGTCTTTAGTGGCCTCCTGGGAGGAGCTGTGCGGCCTCTTCATCACACGCTTCGCGAAGCCAGCACCCCATGCCGTTGCAGCCCTCCTCGGCAGCTCGCGGGCGCCAGCCTCGGACCGCCACGTCAAGCAGTTCTTTCGCCAGGTGGGCATCGCCCACGTACAGCGAGGAGCGCCACCAGGTTGGGTGGCGCCTAAGGCCGACCTCACCTTCGACTCCAGGGACCACCCTACAACCACGGCCAGCGTCGGCGGGCTCCCGATGCTCTGTACTCCCACCATTTGCAACGTAGCAGTCACCAGGACCCTCATCGACAGCGGCGCCGGCCACAATGTCCTCTCTGTGGAAGCATTCGCCTTGCTTCATGTTCCCCACGGCCGGCTCCGCCCCACCAAGACTTTCTCCGGAGTTGTCGACGGCTCCACCTGCCCCCTAGCGAAGATTCGCCTCCCCGTCACCTTCGGCACCCGCGACAACTACCACACCAAGCTCATCGACTTCGACATCGCCCGCATTGGCCTCCCATACAACGCCATTCTCGGGTACCCGGCCCTGGCCAAGTTCATGGCGGCAACACACCCAGGCTACAATCTCATGAAGATTTCGGGGAGCAGTGGCATCCTCACCATGGCGGGGGATGCCAAGGATGCGCTCTCGACCCTCAAGCTTGCTTTTAGAGCCACGGCGACCGCACGGCCAAGCAAGGACGGGGCCCCGGAGGCCCTGGGGGTTGCGCCAGCAAAGAAGAAGTAGTTGTTCTCTCAACACCGGGCCGAGATGAAGCAGGTGCCGGTCGATGAAGACGGGGCATCGGGCTCCACCTTCACCATAGGCGCCGGCCTCCCACCAAACCACGAAGAGGCGCTTGTCAGCTTCCTGCGCACGAACAAGCATGTGTTTGCATGGGAGGCGGCGGACCGGGTTGGGGTTCCACGTGGAGTAATCAAGCACCACTTGATGGTGTGCCCCAACGCGCGACCAGTAAAGCAGAAGGCACGGCAGCAAGCTCCGAAGAAGCTGTTGTTCGTCACCTAGGAGACCTGCAAGCTGCTGGTGGCTGGTTTCATTCGAGAAGTGCGGCACCCGGACTGGCTCGCGAACCCAGTCATCGTCCCCAAGAAGGGCGGGAAGGAGCACATGTGCGTTGAGTTTACCAACCTCAACAAAGCATGTCCTAAAGACCCTTTCCCTCTCCAGCGCATCGACCAGATCATCGACTACACCACTGAGTGCAATTTACTATGCTTCCTGGACGCCTTCTCGGGTAATCATCAAATCAAGATGGCGGTGCAAGATGTTGAGAAGACATCCTTTCTAACCCCGTGCGGGGTGGACTACTACACTTACATGCCGTTTGGGCTGCGCAATGCGGGAGCAACCTTCCAACGGTTGATGCATATCACCCTGGGACAGCAGCTCAGGAGGAACGCTGAGGCATACATCGACGACATAGTGGTGAAATCCCAGGAAGCGAGAACTCTTATCGAAGATCTGGAGGAGACGTTCGCCAGCCTGCGGCAAGCAAACCTACGGCTGAACCCAGAAAAGTGTGTGTTTGGCGTTCCGTCTGGCAAACTGCTGGGTTTCATGGTGTCGCACAGAGGGATCGAGGCCAACCCAGAGAAGGTCAAGGCCATAGAAAGGATGAGTCCGCCGCAAACCCTCAAGGAAATGCAGAAGCTGGCAGGCTGCATAACCTCCGTCGGGCGTTTCATCTCCAAGCTAGGGGAACGGACCCTCCCTTTCTTCAAGCTAATGAAAAGAAAAGGCCCGTTCGTGTGGACTCCGGAGGCCGACGCAGCCTTTCAAGACCTCAAGAAGTACCTCACCAGACCACCGGTGATGGTGGCACCGCGCCCCCTTGAACCATTGGTGCTTTACCTGGCTGCCATGCCTCACTCCTCTAGCGCGACACTGGTGGCGGTTCAGGAGGAGCACCCGACCAAGGGCTCACGAGGAAGCACCTCGCGCCCAGTTGGGGCGCCGCGGCCTCAGGACGGCGTTCCTGAGGCCTCGGCCGCCCCGTCAGTCAATGGCGCTCCTGAGCCTCCGGCCAATCCTCCAGACAACGTGACTCCTGAGGATGGAGTTCCTGAGGCCACAGCTGCCCCAATAAATGACAAGGCTCCTGAAGACCCTCAGCCCCAGGAGGAGCAGGACTCCGCCGATGCCTCCACCCTCATCGAGCACCCGGTGTACTTGGTCAGCACGGTGCTATGTGATGCGCGGGCACGCTATCCCATGCCGCAAAAGCTCTTGCTCGCGCTCCTCGTCGCCTCCCGAAAGCTGCGCCACTACTTCCAAGGCCACCCCATCAAGGTTGTCTCAGCTTACCCATGGAGAGGGTGCTCCGGAGCCCTAACGTTGCCGGAAGGATCGCCGAATGGAACATTGAACTGCAGGCGTTTCAGTTGGAGTTCAGCACTACAAGAATCATCAAGGGTGCGGCCCTCGCCGACTTCATGGCGGAATGGACCGACGTTCCCGACCAAGAAGTGGGTGAGGACCGTTCCCTCTCACAGGGAAGCGAAGCACCAGATGGTTGGGTCATGTACTTCGACGGTGCATTCGCGCGTTAGGGCTTGGGGGCTGGAGCCGTGCTCATCTCGCCCACCAAAGACAAACACTACTACACCGTGCAGCTATGCTTCCAGCAGGGCGAGAAGGTCTCCAACAATATCACGGAATACGAAGGCCTGATCGCCGGCCTCAAGGCTGCGACAGCTTTGGGGGTGAGGCGCCTCACCACCAGGGGCGACTCCCAGCTCCTCGTCAACTTCTCCAACAGAGCATCCAAGCCGAAGGACGAGCACATGGAGTCATACCTCGAGGAGGTACGCAAAATTGAGAAGCAATTCTTGGGCGTGGAATTACAGCACGTGCCACGCGGCACGAATAGGGAGGCAGACAATATCGGCGTCCTGGGAACGGGGGTCCCCAGAGTTGCCTGCTTGCGGCCCACGGTGTGGCTCCTCCAGCGGCCCTGTACAGCCCATCTTCACTAGCAAACACGCAAGACCCTCGCGAGGGGCCAAGCCTCGCGAGGCGGATGACACAAGACCTCCTCGGGACGGCCTCACCAGGCAGGCTCGCGAGGGGCAGAGAGATCAAGGCAAGGGACACCTCGCGAGGTTCTTGTGATGCAAGCCATGATGACAGGAGCCAGGCGGGCGCTAGGCTGGCGCCAGCGCACGCAGTGTCCTCGTTTCCTCTTTGGTGCTAAAGAGGCAAGCACAGGCGAGGAGTCTCGAGGCATCAGGCAAAGGTCTCTATATCGGTGCAACGAGACCAAGACCAGCAAGACGGCAAGACGGAGATCACCGTGGAGCCCAAGATGGCGTCACCACTAGAGCCTTTGGCAGGCGAAGACCACCTTTAGTCAGGATAACTTGTACTAGTTGTCTCCCTTTGAATTTTCCCCCTTCCCGCTCAATATTTGGGGAGGGGCCAGGGCCTCTGTCAATAGGACTAGCCACCACCATAGGAGGCATCTTGATCTCATCTTGGATCAAAGCCATTCCATCCACACAAGCTCACCAAGCACAAGAACACCTCTCCTCAGGAGGTTGTTCTTCCCTTGTAACTGTTCATCCTCAGCCCAAGGGGCAATCCACCACACCACACTCGAGTAGGGTATTACACCACATCGGTGGCCCGAACCAGTATAAACTCTTGTGTCTCTCATTCTTTGGGTCCGACGAGCTAGGCCTTGCGATTTGGCGAGAGCGATCTAGGGAGAGAGAGTTCTTCGTGCGCACCCCAGTATTCGAACCTCAAGGGTTTTGCCGGAACCCGAAATCCGACATTTGGCGCGTCGGGTAGGAGTGCGTCGGAGCCTCTCTTTCGCCAGTTGATCTGCCGACACTCCGTGGTTCCGATGTCCGGTGACCCAAGGACCAACGCCGACCGCTGGGCAGCTTGGCCAGCCCGAGCGGCGTCGTCCGCCCAAGAAGACCTCAACCCTGCGCCCCAGGTGGCACGCACGCCGACAAACGCTGCAGGGCGCGGGCGGTGCGGTCAAACGCCATCCACCCTTTCTCCACGACAAGCGCGGGCAGCCGCAAGGGCCTCAAGCTACGCTGCGGCCACGGCGCCGCACACCCGACGGGAACAAGCAAACATGAGGGTTGCGCTCACGGTGGCTCGAGAGCTGCTGTGATGCCGGCTGATGGAGAGCGGCCGGGATGCATTGCTGGAGCGCGTCGCCGAGCTACTGGACGCCATGGCCTCGGGAGCACCGCCCTTCTGCTCCCACCTCTGATGAGCGCGGGCACGAGCGTTGCCTCTCGCGGCCCCAGCGGGATGCCGCCCTACCATCCTCAGGGCGGCGCGCTGGGCCGGGCAACATGGAGCATGGGGCACTTTGGCGAGGTCTTCGGGGCGACGGCCTTGGAGACCTACGTGCCCCGCATGATGGACCAGGAGTACACGCTGGAAGATGACCCTGCCTCGTTCCTCGAGCCAGGCTGGGAGGAGGAGGCGCTATAAGCTGAGGCCTTCCAGGAGCCTCCTAGGAGCCTCACCAACCATGCCGGCAACAACAGCTACAGGGTACCACTAATCTCTCAGGAGCAAGCTTACGCTAACGATGGGTCGCAGGAGGATCAGGTCAGAGCGACGGACGGCGGCCCCAGCTCGACAGCCTCCCTTGCACCAGGAGGAGTGCACTGGGGCTGCAGGGAAGGAGCCGGGAGCAAGGCCCCTCCCCGCATCACGCGGAGCAGGGCGTCCCCCGGAGGTAGGCCCTCTACCGGGGAGGTTCTGGTGAGCCTTCCCCCGGCAGAGGACCCATGGTCGCCGAGGGCGCCGCAGGCGTCCCCTTTGCCCCTTAGCTTCATCCTGGTTTCTGGACGCCCCAATGGTGGTTGAGGGTGGCGCAAGGCGGGCCCCTCGTATGGCGATATGAAGTAAGGCTCACGCCTGTGAAGGTCTCCGCTCGTGACACTCACGTAATAATGAGTGGGGCTATACAAGCCCCGGAGTCTCAGGAGTGCCGCCCTCGGGCCTCGGGGGCTCCCTCCCATGTCCCAGTGGCAGCACTTAGCTCCGTGTTGGTGAGAAGACAAGAAGACTAGACTAGGCGCCGGACGCGGCCATTTGCTTTTAACCTCTTTTCTGTAGCCCTGCTTTCTGGCTTTGGATTTAAGTTTGAATTTGAATTTTCATTGGTGTGCGCGGGGGGTCCCTTTTCTCGTTCGTGCGATTTCTTACAATCTGGTTCCTTGCCATGATTCAGAGTTTGCACCTGCTGCCTCCCCCTCGCGAGCCCCTCGCGAGCGGGGGCTGGGCATAGCGCATGCGCGCTGCGCGCATGTCCTGCCATGGCCGGTTCTTGCGAGGCCCTCTCGGACGGATCGGCAGGCTCCTCAGAAACTCACAACCTCACGAGCCAGTTCGAGACCTGTCCTGGCTAAGGTAAATTACAGCAGCAAACTCGTAGCGGGACTCGCGGGTTCATGAAGACACATATCCAGCTTGGCCCAAAGAATAGAGGCAGTAATCTGTTTACATGAGGGGCTTCCCCTCCCAAAATGCTCTTACAACTTCCGGGGCCATGCCCGAGCTTTCGCATGTAGGGTTAATGACAAGGAAGCACGGGCTCCATCGGACATGTCGCTCACCGCGTCCTCTGGGTCTCCCTCAGATGCGATGCTGGCATCGCTGGCGTCACCGTCGCCATTGCCGGTGCCGCCCTCACCATCGTCGACCATGTCGCCTTCATCCGCAGCGAACACCACCGCGTCGTCCTTGGAGGTGAAGGCCCTGACTAGAGCATCCACATTGTCTTCTACCCAGCGCGCCAGGTCGCCCCGGATGGCCCCGGGCACGGGGGCAATGGCGGCGTCAAAATCAAAGTTGGGGTAGGTGTTCTGGAGATGGCTGAAGACGCGGGAGAATGCGCGCCTAAGCAGGCCGCGGCTCCTCTCTTCAACAAGCCCGCGAGCCCTCTCGGATCGATTCTCCAGGCGTGTCACCACATCGGTGAAGAAAAGGAGGTGACTGGCGTAATCGTTTGAGTGGGGATGAGGGGTATCTTCATCGCAGATGGCGCCCAGCGCTGCATTGGCTCTGATCCTGAGGCTCTGGAGCATAGGGGCGTGCACCCGCTCCAGCATCTGCCGCCGGAGCGCTTCCTCCCTGCTCTGCTACGCGAAGGACTCGGCGCTGGCAACCCGCTGCTGAAGGGAAAGCAGCTCGGCACGGGCGGAAGCCAGCTCAGCTTGCACCGAGACCAGGGATGCTGCGGCGGCTTTCTCGCGCTGTCACGCCTCAGCCAACCCTGACTTGAGGGCAGTAGTCCTGCCCACAGCTTCGGCTTCCACGAGCTTCAGCTCCAGGTACTTGCCCACAAGATCCGCGTGAGCCACGGCCACCCGGCGATCGACCTCCTCCTGGGCCTTGGCCTCGCGCGCACCGATAGCATCCTCCGCTTGGGTGACTTGGCGCTCCCTTGTCTCCAACTTCTCAAGCTCAAGGCTGTGCTCCGTGGCTTCCAGCGCCAGCGCTTCCTCGCGCTTCAGGATCTCTTCCTCCTTGGCGGGCGTCCCCTTCATCGATGCTAGGGCGGCTTTGCGCGCATCCACTTGCTGCTCCAATGAGGCGCTCCAGGCTTCGAGCTCCCACGCGCATTTCTCCGCGATCTCACGACGATGATCAGCTTGCCTGGTTTCTTCTAAGGCTAGAGACGCCTCGGCCTTCGCGTTATCAAGCTCATGCTGGTGGCGCCCGAGGTTGATGGCCACCTTCATTTTATGCCACTCCTCCACCAGCCGAAGACCCTCGGCCTCGAGGCGTGCGTCTACCTCCACGAGTTATCCGCCTTGCCGGCTCATCGCGCCGATTGCCTCGTGAAAGAGCTCGTGGCGGACGACACCCCGTTCCTGCGCAAACTTGAGCACGCGGCGATTCCGTCCTCCACAGCGGGGGTCGCCGACGGGATCCGAAGCGGCTCGCCCCCTTTCAGCAGGGGGCTGGGGGCTGGCACCCCCCGGTTGCTGACCAATCTTTGTCGGGAGCCCGGTCGAGTTCAGGCTCGCTACTCGAAGAGGAAGCCAAGACCAAAGCCATCCAGCCGCCGTCCACAACCAGAGGAGGAGCCCTTGGCACGCTCATCGCACCCCCGGCGAGGCCACGGAGAAGGGACGGCGGGAGCACGGGCTCGAGGCGCCAAGCTAACGTGTCTGCCTCACCGGCTGGTATCGCGCCGGGGGCGGCATGCTGGCTTGGGACGCTCAAGGCCAGCGGGATATTCAAGGCAGGAGGAGGTTGCTTCCCGGGAGGCTTCACATCCTTAGCAGAAGGGATCCTGAAGAGCCACCGTCAGGGAAGGGAAGCAACATTCGAGGAATCACAAAGATAAGGTACTTACTCATCTATGGCGATGTACTTACTTTGTTTCAACAGCCGAAAGGCGCCACTTCTGCAGCTTGGGGACACCTTCCTCTTGCGGAGCGCATCGAAGTCCACACGGAGCCGGCTGAAGCATTGGACGTGGCGACCAGCGCAGGGCGCGACTGGCGAAGCGCTCGAGGAGACGATCTCGGGAGCGCCAAGCTAGGGAGAGCCATCGGGCTCCGCCTCGTCATGACCTGCTGAGGCCTCGGGAGCTTTGGCCTTAGGAGCAGCGAATTGCGTCGCCCCCTCAACTCCCACCCCAGGGCGAGAGTCACAGGCTCCCGGAGATGGCGCCTCAGGAGCCTTGGGCGGCATCAACACCTCGGCAACCGCGCCTCCGGCCCCTGTGGAGCTTGCCCTCCTGCGTCCACACTTGGGGAAAGTTGGGCGCCGGCAGCAAGGAGGGGAACTACGGTGAAGGGGTTCTCACGGGGCCCCTCAAGGCCGACTGGACGCAGCCCCCATTGGTCAAAGGGGGGCATCTGCCCCGCAAGCTCCACCCTGTTCGAGCAGCAGTACAAGAGACAGCCCTCCAATGGCATATCGGCTGGCGAGGGGTCGCCCGTCAGGACCTCGAGCACCGTTCTTCGTGCCTCGAGCGGAAGCCATGACTCCTGAAGCCTCATGCGCTCCTGGCCGACAAGCAGGGCCCACATCGGCTGGGAATGGCGCTGGAGTGGAGCGACGCGGCGTCGGAGGAACTCCTTCATCACCATGGGCGCAGTCAAGCCAAAATCTTTCATCCTGTTCAACCGGAGCCAGACGAAGGCGAGGCGGGGGCTCGCAAGCTTCTCGTGATCCCAGCCGGAGCTGGGGACGGCGGGCGCCGACGGAGGCAGGAGCAAAGGGTTGAGCACTCCGACATCCACATACACCCACCACGTCCGAAACCCGCTCGCAGACGGTGTGAGTTCAAAGTCAATCCCCGAGCCGGCCGTCGCCGCCACGTCCTGGAAGCTCAGGCACCCCGAGCATTGCCGGGGGTCGGTTAGGTGCAGTGAGAAGAAATGGCGCAAGAGGGCCACGGAGGGGGCAATGCCCACCATGGCCTCACAAACGAAGGCAAAGACGGCAATAAGGGCGACGGATTGGGGATCTAGGTGCAGCATATGGATCTGGTAATGGGAAAGCACGGCGTTGAAGAAGTCAGAGAAGGGAGGGACCAGGCCGGCCCACAGGGCGTCGATGAAGAATTGGACCTCGGTGCCTGTTCTATCAATAGAAGCTCAGGACGCAGGCCAGGCCATCGTCCCTCCCCATTCGTTGAAGCTGGTGGCGAGCGCAGGGTGGACCTTGTCCATGGCCTCCCGATTAAGCACCCGCGATCGACCGACGACAGGGTCGACGGCCGGAGGCGGGCCGGCTGAGGACAGTGGCTTCTTCCCTTTCTCTGTTCGGTTCGGTGCCATGGCGATGGAGAGGGCTTAGCTCAGGTCGGATTGGAAGAGGAAGTTGAGGTTCGAGGAAGCGGAGGAGTTGGGGAGTGTGTTGCCAGCAATGGGGAAATAACTTTGTAGGATGCCGTGGCCGCCTAGCCAGGCGGATATCAAGGTTGCGTGGGGAAGGAGGCCACCCACGTCCAATCGATCGCCACGCGTCAAGCGGGGCCGCAGGCTATTGGGGCCTGCGGCGCTCCGCACTTGCCCTTTGGCTTCGCCTCAAAGCCAAGTCCGAGCGCGCCTTTGGCCCGGGGGCTACTGTCAGCGTCCTGGGAACGGGGGTCCCCAGACTTGCCTGCCTGCGGCCCATGGCGTGGCTCCTCCAGCGGCCTTGTACGGCCCATCTTCACCAGCAAACACACAAGACCCTCGCGAGGGGCCAAGCCTCGTGAGGCGGATGACACAAGACCTCCTTGGGACGGCCTCACCAGGCAGGCTCGTGAGGGGCGGCAAGATGAAGGCAAGGGACACCTCGCGAGGTTCCTGTGACGCAAGCCATGACGACTGGAGCCAGGCGAGCGCTAGCGCGCGCAGTGTTTTCGTTTCCTCTTTGGTGCTAAAGAGGAAAGCGCAGGCGAGGAGTCCCGAGGCATCAGGCAAAGGTTTCCATATCGGTGCAACGAGACCAAGACCAGCAAGACGGCAAGATGGAGGTCACCGTGGAGCCCAAGATGGCGTCACCACCAGAGCCTTTGGCAGGCGAAGACCACCTTTAGTCAGGATAACTTGTACTAGTTGTCTCCCTTCGAATTTGGCCATTGTTGGAACCCTTCCCGCTCAAAATTTGGGGAGAGGACCAGGGCCTCTATAAATAGGACTAGCCACCACCATAGGAGGCATCTTGGTCTCATCTTGGATCAGAGCCATTCCATCCACACAAGGTCACCAAGCACAAGAACACCTCTCCTCAGGAGGCTGTTCTTCCCTTGTAACTGTTCATCCTCAACCCAAGAGGCAATCCACCAAACCACACTGGAGTAGGGTATTACACCACATCGGTGGCCCGAACTAGTATAAACTCTTGTGTCTCTCGTTCTTTGGGTCCGACGAGCTAGGCCTTGCGATTTGGCGAGAGCGATCTAGGGAGAGAGAGATCTTCGTGCGCACCCCAGTGTTCGAACCTTAAGGGTTTTGCCAGAACCCGAAATCCGATAGACAACATCACCAAGAGGGCATCTCGACGTCTGCCTCAGGAGCCTGGCGTCTTTGAGGAGCAGCTCTTCAAGCCATCGGCGGCTCCCCTCGCCGCGGGACCAGCATTGCCTCAGGAGGAGCTACCCCGAGCACCCCTCTCAGGTGCCACAGCTTGTGGCCCGACCTCGGGAGCCCACCTGCTCCTCGCGCTTGAGCCTCAGGAGGGGTGCTTGATTGAGGAGTTCAAGGCGTACCTGCTCCAAGGCACCTTGCCGGACAAAGAGGAAGACGCAAAACGTGCGGCCCGCCAGGCCACCACATACTGCATCTGAGATGGTGAGCTCTATCGAAAGCGGCCAAATGACGTCTCCAGGGAGCAGGTATGCGAGCTGTTGGCTAACATACATAGCAGGGACTGCGGGCATCACTCTTCATCGTGCACCCTCGTGGGCAAGGCATTCCGCAGCGTATTCTACTGGCCCACAGCGCTCAGTGATGCCACCGAGCTGGTAAGATCATGTGATGCCTGTCAGTTCCACGCCAAGCAAATCCACCAACCCGCCCAGGGCCTCCATACCATCCCGCTCTCATGGTCGTTCGCGGTCTGGGAGCTGGACATCCTGGGCCCATTCCCTCGAGCGCCAGGGGGCTACCGCTACCTCTACGTCACCATTGACAAGTTCACCAAGTGGGTAGAGGTGGAGGCCGTCCGCACCATCCCGGTCGGTTCAGCCGTCAAGTTCATCAATGGCCTCATGAGCCGGTTCGGGGTTCCTAATCGCATCATCACCGACAATGGCTCACAGTTCACCAGCAACCTTTTCAAAACATATTGTGCTAGCCTTGGAATGCAGATATGCTACACTTCGGTGGCACACCCTCGGAGCAACGGCCGGGCTGAGCGCACCAACGCAGAGGTCCTGAGGGGCCTCAAGGTAAGGACCTTCAAGAAGAAGCTCGAGGCCTGCGGCAGGAGCTCGCTTGACGAGCTCCAGTCTGTGTTGTGTTCATCCGCACCACAATGACCAAGCCGACAAGCGAGACTCCATTCTTCCTCGTTTACGGAGCTGAAGCGGTTCTCCCTCAGGAGGACAGGGATCGCTCCGCGCGGGTCTTGGCATTTGACGAGGCACACTAGGACACCTCGTGGGGGATATACCTCGTGTTGGGGGAGGAATGCCGTCGCCAGGCCTCGCTCTCAGCAGTGAGGTACCAGCAGGCTGTGCGGTAGTACCACTGCCGCAGCGTCCGCTCCAGGACGCTCGAGGTGGGTGATCTCGTCCTCAGGCGGGTGCTCTCCAGGGAAGGGCTGCATAAGCTCTCGCCCATGTGGGAGGGCCCGTTCAGGATCGCCCGTGTCTCCAGGCCTGGCGCCGCGCACCTGGAGACGCAGGACAGGATCCCCATCCAGAACACATGTAACATCTAGCACCTCCGGAAGTTCTACCCATGAAGCAAGGCCCCACGTCTGTGAAGGTCTCCGCTCGTGACACTCTCACATAATAATGAGTTGGGGCCGCACATGCCCTGGAGTTTCCTAAGGTCGCCCCCTGGGCCTCACGGGGGCTCCCACGCACGTCCTAGTGGAGGCCCCATGCTCCGCGTGAGTGGGAAGACAAGAAGACTTGTCTAGGTGCTAGACGCGGTTGTTCTTTCGCTTGCTTTCTGTAGCTGGGTTTCAACTTCTTGAATGAATTTGGAGCTTTTCGTGTCTTTCGTTCGCCAGAGTTGGAATTCTCTCTCTTTCTATCTTTGTTCACCTTTCTAACCAAGTCGCAGGAGGAGTGGCAGTTGCCCGTCGCTCTTCCTCGCGCGTCCCGTGCACGAGGGCTAGGTACGGTGTGCACACGCCTGGGCTCGCCCGCGACCACACCTCGCCGACGCCTTGCAGCCCCAGCTTGGCACACTTAATCCTTGCGAGACACCCTCGAACGAGCTCATGGACAAGCGCACCCTCTTAAGTCCATGCCTCCGGGAACCATGGCGTGGCGCGCTATGCCGCAACCAATCCACGCTCAGGAGCTTGTCCGAGGAAGGACGGGGCACGTCATGAGGTTTTCTAACCTTGCAGCTACACGACGTCTCCTAAGGCTCGGCGGCTCTTGACTCGTCAAGAAGGAAGCCTTTGGAAGATGCCCTTGGAAAGGCGCGCCCTCCCGACATGGGAGTCTATCATAAGCACATCGAGCTAAGTTACCCTAATCGCACATAGTAGAGACACGGGTATCATGGCATGATATGAAAATAACAAAACTAGCATAGTGGAGCAAGCATCGTACACACCCCAGCAGGGACCTCTAGTTTTTTCAAATGCAGGAGAAAGGAAAGGAAAAAACAAAAGCGGGACGCATGACTGTAGCAGCTCCCGAGGCCAGGCTCCAGCAGTGCCCGAGCATAGTCTGAGTCTTCCTCCCGCTTCACCGGAGCACAGCAGCGAGATGGCTCGTCGCCTTCCCTCATCCGAGCCCGGCGGCGTGGTGGCTCGTCATAGCTGCCACCGCTGGTGCTCTCGCCAGAGGAGGAGCCGCCGCTACTGGAGGAAGCACGGCCGTCGCCAAGGGCAAGCTCACCATCGTCATCGTCGCGTCCATCGCCAAGGGCAAGCTCGTCGTCGCCGCTGCCATCTTCCGGGCAGCATCCCGCATGACGGCCATCTTCCCCAAAGACCCTCACATAGAGGGTCGCAAGGCCGTTGTACCTGAAATGGAGGGTGCACCTCCCGCTCAGACCCCGCGCGTGGGCAAACACCTGCCAACCACGGGTCAAGGACATGTTGCCCACGGCGGTGACTTCGACCCCCGCCCATGAGGCCTTGGTGCAGCAGCCATCATTACTGCAGCCAGAGGCCATCAAGGCCCGCGGTCGGCAACACGGCGTGGCTCCATCAACGGCCAGGTACGGCCCATCTTTGGCATCGACAACACAAGACCCTCAGAAGGGGCCAAGCCTCGCGTGGTGGACGATGCCAAGACCTCCAGAGGGAGCGGCCTCCCTAGGCTGGCTCCTGAGGAGCAGAGATTCCTATGCAAGCGCCAATCTCATGAGGTTCGAATGACGTAAGCCATGACGACCACGGCCTGGCGGGCACCAGCGGGTGTAGTATAGCAGGTTTCCTCTTTGGTGCTAAAGAGGCAAGCCCAAGCGCGGAGTCCCGAGGAATCAGCCAAAGGTTTCCATTCTCGTACTACAAGACCAAGACCGCCAGGATGGCAGGACGGAGGTCATCGCCGAGCCCACCACGACATCACGACCAGAAGCTTTGTAGGCAAAGACCACCTTTCGTCAGGATAAGATGTACTATGTGTCTCCCTTCAAACTTGGCCGTTGTGGGATCACTTCCCGCCTTCATTGTGGGGGAAGAGGACCAAGGCCACTATAAATATAGCTTAGCCACCACCATAGAAAGGGATCGGATCCATCCGACCCCCCACCAGCTCATACCAACACAAGAACAGACCTCCTGAGGTTGTTCTTCCTCTGTACTAGTTCATCCTCAGCCCACCGCGAGGCTAATCCACCCCAAAGCAGGAGTAAGGTATTACACCACAAGGTGGCCCGAACCTGGGTAAACTGCCGTGCCTCTTTCCTTTCTTATTCATTGAGCTAGGCCGTGAGAGCAACGAGTTGGTAGGCTGGGGAGATCGAGTTCTTCGCATGCAACCCAGAGTTCGAATCTTTCTTGGGTCCGCGGAGCCCCGAATCCGACAGCTAATAAATTTTTGCAAGAAGTATGTGAGTTCTTTATGACTAATGTTGAGTCCATGGATGATACGCACTCTCACCCTTCCACCATTGCCAGCCTCTCAAGTATCGTGCAACTTTCGCTGGTGCATTAAACCCACCATATACCCTCCTCAAAACAACCACCATACCTACCCATTATGGAATTTCCATTGCAATTCCGAGATATATTGCCATGCAACTTCCACCGTTCCTGTCGTGGAATTGTCACGACAGATGTCCTCGAGCTAGGACTTAGTCGTGGAGCCATCGCAATTAGGAAGCTTGAAGGGGTTAAGTGGGATAAGGAACACGAGGGTTTATACTGGTTCGGCCCCTTATGGTGAAGGTAAAAGCCTACGTCCAGTTTGAGGTGGTATTGATTAGGGTTTCGATGACCAGGGAGCTAAACCGCTATGCCTGGCTTTCGATCAGATTGTTCTTGTCCCTAAACCGCTGTCAGGTCCTCCCTTTATATAGGGAGGCTGACGCCCAGCAGCTCTCAGAGTCCCGGCCGGCTCATAAGAGTGTCCGGCTCGGACTCTCAACTATTCTTGCCTTACACCACAACTTCTACCATAATAATGATTGTAACTACGGGCTTTTAAGCCATATCCGGGTCTTAAGCCCATCTTCGGCCCACCGTCTTTAAGCTTGGCGTCGGGCTTCTGGCAATGACCATTAGAGTAACCCGGCCCCTCCTGGCGGGTGACTCTAAGGTCTATATCCTCAACATTAGGCCCCAGATTGATTTGAGCCGGCTCATGTCAATCTTCAATTCCTTCGGCAGAAAATCGCCGGCTTACAATTGTGTGAAGACCATAACCCGGCGTGACGTCATCCTCTGGACTCCGGATAATCCGCCGTGACGTCATCTTCCATTAAGCCCGTTTTTTACTCCGCCAGATCCGCAACGGATCTTTGCATTTACTGTCATCCCGAAAATCGAGGCGTTTCGTGGGGAGATAACCACGGCGTGGTCTCCTTGATTCTCGCGCCCACTTATGAGCTTGCTTTATAAATAGGCCGGCCCAACGGGCTCTCAGCCACTTCTCTCTCCCTCATCTTCTTCCTCGCGCTACTGCTCCCCTGCCCGAGCTCTGCTACTGCCGCCACCGTCGCGCCCCCGGTCTTCGTCAACCTTGGCCGCTGCATCACCCTAACTCGGTCCAGACAAACAGCGGCCACCTCCGCTCCTCTTCAGCTCCGGTGAGTCCTCGCCACTCCATAGGGCAGATCCGCACTAGGGCTTCATAGTTCTTCCTCTGTTCTTCGTAGTTCATCGCGGCTCTCAGTAGATTTGAATTTTACTGCCCCTTTTTGATCTTAGCTCTGCATAGGCTTACTGGGGTAGACGTTGAGGACCCATTTCACATGCAAATATCCCTCTTTTTACTGCATAAGAGCCTTGTTCAAGCTCAAGAACCTCCTCGCGTCTGTTTCTAGGTCTAGAAACTTTTCTTTTACCCGACCATTTTGATCCAAAAATTTTACTGCGATGTGTGAAACCTGTTTTACCACACTTAGTAAAAAACTGCAATCATTGAATCTCGGCGGTTTACAGTTCCGGTTTAAAGAAACCACGCGCCGTAGAACCTTCCGGCTTAAAGAAAACCATGCGCCATAAAATTTCCGGCTTAGCTGTGATAAGGCCTATAGACAATCAAATTACTCTCAATCCCTCGGCGTCTTAAATAGCCCGATGCACTTAAATGTATTCCATTAGTCCCCTTCATAAGCCACCACTTTGACATTGAACTGTAGATTTCTTCCGGCTCATAATTAACCCGGACGTTTTTCCTTTTATCATAGACTGCCGACTTTCACCATGCCTCCCAAAGCTCCCAAAGCCTCCATCACTTGCAACTGGATGAGGTCCAATGTCACCAATGAGACCCTAGCGGATTTTGTTAAGTCTGGATATCTGCCCAAGAAAGACATCATGTCCTACCGTGCCCCTGACCCATCAGAAGAGAGACCACAGCCAAAGGACGGGGAGGTAGTGATTTTTGCAGATCATATGAGCCGGGGCTTCGCACCGCCCGGTTCAAAGTTTTTCAGAGACATTCTGAATTTCTTCGATCTGCGGCCTCAGGACATAGGACCCAACTCAGTGTCCAATATCTGCAACTTCCAAGTGTTCTGCGAGGTTTACCTTGGAGAAGAACCTAGTCTGCTGCTCTTCAGAGAGCTTTTTTACTTGAACCGTCAGAACGAGTGCGCCAATGGGCCAAGTCTAGAACTAGGCGGCATCTCCATTCAGCGGCGAAGAGACTGTCTTTTCCCTTATGCCGAGCCGCCGAGCCACCCAAAGGACTGGAACATGACTTGGTTCTATTGCCAAGACACGTCACCGGCTGATGAAAGTCCGCTGCCCGGCTTTCGCCCATCGCGTCTGGAGTCAACACACCCACTGTCAGACAAACTGACTCCGGCGGAGCACCAGCCTCTGCTCCCCACTATCAACAAGATCAAGGCTCTCCTGGGCAATGGTCTGAATGGAATCGATCTGGTCCGGGTCTGGATCTCGTGGCGGGTGATCCCATTGAGCCGCCGCCCTGGCTTAATGTGTGAGTACACGGGCCGAAAGGACGACCCTCAGAGACACAGCCGCAATGATCTTCCTGAAGGCGTTGCAGAGGAGATGACCAAGGCTCTTTTAAACGAGAGCCTGGCAGACTGCGGAAGGACTGGGTTAGCCCCCTTCTGCAAGACCAACCCAGCCCCAGCGGTAAGCCACCAATCTGATCATCCTATCTTCTTCTGTATATAACTTTCATCTGAATCGTTTGAAGAAATCATCATTGTATTTTTCAGGCTGACGACAAGTTCTGGCGGGTCAAATATGACCATGAGGCGGCCAAGAAGGCCAGAAAGGTGAAGAAAGCCGCCAAAAAAGCCACTCCCCGTAAGAAGGGAAGTAGGCCAACTGCTTCGGAGCTGATGCAATTAAGCGACAGCTCCGAGTCAGGGGTAATCCCTGAACCTGTAAGCTCTTTGTTAGATTTTATTGTTTATCTCTGTCCACCTTACCAACACTTGTTCATCAACAGGATGACACCGGAGCCAGTAACCCGGTGGTTGAAGAGGTAATGTCACTTTCCTCCGACTCGGAGCCCTTGCCAAGGCTGAAAGTCCGAAGGGTAACCCGGAAAGTGTCACGACCGGATTTTTGAGATAATAATTTTTCAGAAAAGCGGCCTTGTGCCTACCAGCCCCAGGATTACTGTTAGCTGATGAGGCACCAACTTCATACAAGAATTCCAAGCGAGGTACAAAAATATGTAGTAGAAGACCATTTAGGGCTAGGAGTACAACACTTGGTTTCTAATGGTAGAAGGCGGAAGCGGTTGGATACATCTGCGTCTATAGGACTCCATTTCCCACAAGAACAGCTGACCAGGATAACTCCTATCTTCGCGAGGCTGCAAATGACAACACGTAGGTTCCGAGGTTGTCACCGCGATGCTTATCTCCATGCGCGAGAATCTGGCCAAGACAATAGCCAGGGACAAGCCAGTGAGTACGTTTGAATGTACTCGCAAACATTAAGAACACGGGTATAATATATCAAACATGCTCCGGATTATCATGTGATCACGCGTCTGCCACGAAGTATACGAAAAACCATGATGCACACATGTGGTTAAAAATAATCCAAAGTAAAGTACTGGGTGCCAAACGAGGGTCTGAATGACTCCTCGAGAGGAAACTGCAAGAATAGTAATACTGGTGCCAAACGACGGTCTGAATGACTCCTCGAGAGGAAACTGCAAGAATAGTAATACTGGTGCCAAACGAGGGTCTGAATGACTCCTCGAGAGGAAACTGCAAGAATAATAATGCCGCAGTCGGGCGTCGGGGCGACACCACATAAAGGGCTTTTAAAAGGTAAATGAACAACAAGCATGCCGCAGTCGGGAGTCTGAGCGACACCACATAAAGGGCTTATAAAAGAATAGTCACAGTGAATATCCAGGAGGTAGAACTATCCCAGGGATACTCAATAAAATACATGATATAAATGGTTAGTCCAAAATAATAAAGATCATAATACATATGTGCCATAATCATAAACAATATTTAGTTCGATCGTTTCTCCACCCGAAAACCGATAATTTGGTCTAGTCAAGCCGTATCTCCATCCGAATACCGTTACTATGATCCAGTTAGCCGTGTCTCCATCCGAAAACCGTCACCGAGTTCTAGCTAATTCGTTCTCCATCCGGATACCGTTACTGAGTTCTAGTTAAATCGTTCTCCATCCGAATACCGTTACTAGATTCAACTCAGACTGTGGTCTTTACTCAAGAACATGACTATCCAACAGGATATATCCTCTGCAGAGGGAGTACCATTTTCCCACGAGTAACGGGTTTACTTAGTCCATCGGGACTAATTCCGTCTACGGTCTTTTAATTGAAAACACGCCTGACCTACACACACCAGCTTAACTCACCGGTGTCTGGAATCACCCACGACTCCTGCCAAGCAAAACTCTAAGTGGGGAGGCTACAACCTCGACGTAGCATGGGATCACAAAATTTATAACGCGCGCACACTAGGGGAGCTACCCCCCTCGGCTCCAACCGGAAACACCCATGCCCCCGGACCAGGTGGCATGCCTACCGGTGGCCTCCGGTATCTTCCACCATGGCCTCTCTGTACGGTGTGTGCTTTGGTAAGGGGTTGACAACTTACTGAACCATACCCTGTCTGTGACAGGGACGAGTGGTGGTACCAACAATAGGGAAGCTACTGATCAAGACTCGATCTACGACCGACACAGGTGGTCCAAGTATCCTCCGACAATATTACCACTTATGAAATGAATCACCACTCCTCAAGCCTCACCATGCCATACCGGACATACTCGTCGCGACGAGGGACTAGGGACAAGCTCGTGTCTACCCAAGACCACGACTTTCCCGGCTTCCTTCCGGTATGCATGAGGAGCTCCCGAGGATGGTCCAAATCACTAGTGTATCCATTACTAATAGCAAAAATATCTCCATTATGCACATACGCGAAAGATATTAATCGTCACATAAAATAATGTAAGCCCCAAGTCAAATGGTGCTGTAACCATATTAACACACCACACAAAATATTATGCCAGAGTTCAGAAATGCTTGCCTTCAAGAGTATGCAAGGGATGCACTTTTTGAAAGCTTTCCCTTTCCTCCAAAATCCTATTTTGCAAAATATCCAAATAACAAATATTTCAAACACAGTACAAAAAGTTGTCTCAAATATTTTTGAAATAAATCTTAAAATAAACTAGGTGAAATTTGGGAGAGGTAGGAAAAAGAATCAACTCATTTGGAGTTTTATTTTAAAAGCTATAGCTGGTCAAAGTCTGGTCAACTCTCTGTTTTAATAAAATCAGAAAAAGGAAAACGCTTCGGGGAAAATACGCTTTCAAAGCGGAGGTGACGTACTCCGGATCTTTGCGCTTTCACTTAAAAAGAGAGAGGGGCCGCGTGGGTCACTGACAGTGGGTCCAGAGGGCCCACTGGTCAGGTTTGACTGGTCTCCCTCTCCCTCCTTTCTCTGTGCCCGAACGGTGGCGGGGCTCCGGCGATCGCCGGCGACCACTTTTCTGTAGTTGCAGGGCATCGTGGCGGCGACGAAAGCGTGCCGACGAGCACGAGGATAAGCACGGGCTGTTCTCTGGGGCAGCTGGCGTGCGCGGGCGGCTTGGGCGGCGCCGTCCGCGGCAGAATCCGCTGCCGACGCCGGCGTGCTGCCAAGGCGGCGCTGCCAGCGGCGCAGCAGGGCGCCAGAGATGCCGTGGAGCAGGGAGCGGGCTAGTGTGTGGCTCAGTGATGCAGTAGGGGCCAGGGACGGGTCGCGTCGAGTGCGGCAGTGCGGCGTGTCGGCTCAGTGCGCGCGCGTGCAAAACGTGCGCTCTGGGCGCGCCCAGAGCACGCACGGCAGGTGTTCGACGCAATGCCAGCACGCTCTAGAGGGCTTGGGTGAGGCTGGCAAGGAACAGAACAAGGGTAGGGGTGGCTAGGAGCTCAGTAGACAAGGTTGTTGGGTCATTGGAGCAAGTCCACAGTGCAAACAAAGAACTCATGCCAAAACAGGCTGTGCACACCAACTGTTCGACAGAATGCCAAGTGCACTTAGGCAACTCTTGGAGTGGCCAAAATCTCCAGGTCAGGGTCTCTTTAGGTGCAGGAGATGGTGCTAAGATCACTTGGGCAAAACCTGAAACTTGTTAGTGCAAGTTTTGCAAAACTCCAGTTTTGGACAGAAAGAAAAAAGGTTTAAAGCATGCACTTAAAAACCTCTAATGAGTCCACTCTCCTGGACTTAAGGGTTTTGAAGGGAGGGCTACAAGTAGGAAAAAGCTCAAGGTTACTAGAGCAAGGAAAAATAAGGTTGCAGTACAAATCACCAAGTTGGACCAGAATGCAAAAGAGGTTGATCCACTCAAATTTTTCAAAGAACAACACTGGGTTTTTGCTTGAAGATGAATTGTATGCATCCATTGACATCTCCAAACACTTGGAAGAATTTTTAAAGAAATATTTAAATGGGTTGTAGTGCAAAAGTGCCTACTGGACCAGATTGGAAAAGTTGGTGTAGAGCTCAAAATCCCCAATGGCCAAAAGGTATTTTTGCATAAAAGTGACGTGGAAACATCACATGACATCCCCAAATTTTGGTGGAAATTTTGAATGCATTTGTCAAAAGGTTGCAGTGCAAAACATGCTCCAAATGCAAAAGAAATCATTTTAAAGGAATAAAGCTTTGAGGAAAATAAATCTTGCAATATTTGAATCCACTGATAAATAATTGTTTTATTATAGAGAGTAATCAAGTCCAACAATACCTTGGAAGGTTTACCCCACTAGAGTCAAAAATCCAAAATCACAAAAGGTAAAACTTGACAATTGGAAAAGTTTTATTTCCTGGCAACATTTTAATAAATAAAACAAGGCCAAAATTTTGGGGTGTCACAATACTACCCCCCTTAAGAAAAATCTCGTCCTCGAGATTTGTTAAAAGCCGTTTGGAACAAGAACTGTTTTGAAATGAATTTGTTTTTATCAAAGAAATCCTTCAATTGCACAAAAATAAAATGGCTACAGTGAGAGGGCAATAAGTGGTGTAAAACCACAGTGTGTTACACTGGCATAGCGTGGAAAAATCCACGGTTAGGGAAAACGAGATATTTCTACGCAGATACAGTAATTTAGAATAAATTCTAAATTACTAAAATACGCTGGTTGCACCCGAGAGCACTGTGCTCTCTCTGGCTGACAGGTGGGCCCAGGGCCCACTGTCGGCCTCTTCTCCTACCTCTGGCTCGCTCTTCTCTCTCGCGTGCTTTCCCGTGCTTCCTCCACCGGCGATGCCTAGCTCGTAGGGCATCAAGGCCGTACCGTGGTAGTGCGCGGCGTGCTAGCTCCGGTGTAGCGTGCACTCACCTCGCGGGCCAGGGTGCTGTCGGCACTGCTCGCGGGCTCGCCTCCGAACACCGGCGGTCGTGCGACGAGTGGCGCTGGTGGACCTCGCCCACCGTACACCGATCTCGGGCTATAAAATGATCGCGGCGCTCCTCTCTTCTTCCTCACACCTGGCCTCGTTCCAACTCCTCCTTCTATCTCCTCCATTACTGCTAGCAGGATCTCGAGCCGAGGCTCTAATGGCGGAGGCAATGCCGGACTGGTATGTGGTCCTGGTGTGTGGAGGCTTGGCGGTGTTGCTGGGGTTCTCCGTGCTCCTGTGTGCGATGATCCTGGATGATCGTCGTGATGCTGCCGCTCGAGTGTTGGCTCTTCGCGGTGGCGGCGATCACGTGGATTAGGCGCGGCGTCGAGCGCTAACTGCTGTCGGGGTGCTGGGGCAACTCGTGCCCGAATGGTCACTCACAAATCTCCCTCACTGAGACTGTGGTGTCCTCGAGTGTGGTTAGATAGGCGCAAAAATGTGCTCGAGGATTTGCAATAGTGCTCGAGGTCGAGCGGTTGCTGCATGAGAGTCTGCTGCTACGATGCTGCGTGAATAAAAATCTATGCCGTGAAAATGTATATATACGCAGCAATAACTCGGGGAAAGAAAACTCCTCAAAAACATGTTGCGAGAGACAAAATAATTAAAACCAAAACTAACAGCAGTAAAACTGCTCACATAATAGGAACCAAAGAAAATCGGACCTGTCGCACAAAAATTTACGAACATGCTGCAACACATAAATACAAGTACTAGGACAGTAAATACATCGGAGGCGTTTACAAGGAAAACGGCAAGAAGACAGGGTCCTGAGAAAATGCCTCTGGCACTGGGGCACACTCCTCTTCTATCGGGGGAAGCGGGTTGACCAGTTGATGAATGCGCCCTTCTTGGTCAGGCCTCAGTGGTCTGCCAATGGCGATCCGAGGATTCAAATCAGCGAGGCTCTGGAGATAACCCATTACTCGCTGAGTTAAACGCTCCTGGGCGATAACGTACTGGGCAAGGTTGGCCAGTACTGGATCTCTCTCAATGCGCCCACCGGGAAAGGATGCAACTTCTCCGGGTGCTGCACGGCTCGGAAAATAATAGTATCCTCGCTCGCTGGCATAGGGTACTGCGAATCGAAGACAAGTGAGTGCCTCGTACGCAGCAGCTTCTATGGCCATATGCGGAGTCGGCATGGATTTCCCCACGAAGGAGACTTCCGTTGGGTCTTGGTTTGGGTAGGCGGGAGGGATGTGCACCACTGCCCAATATTTCGAGGTGGAAGGGGTGATCCTCGATTTGAGCAACTCGTACTGGGGTGGACGGGTGGCACTCATAGTACTGCAGGTAAAGTCCCACAATAATTTGACAAAACTACCCGGGGTTGCGTCTGGGGTTCTCAGATAAATACTGGGGGTTGACATGGCAAGGAATGGCTGTGAGTGCTGCGCACAAAGGTGAGGGGTGCTCGGCAAGGTCACGAAGTGGCCTTTATATAGCACCGGGGCTGGGTTACCTACTGGGGTGAAGGGTAACTGGCTGTCGATCCTGTACTCGGGTCAAAGCCACAGGTATACACATCACATAAATGTGACGCATTACTGTGGGTGCCGACGGGGTTGGTCTTGGTAGCTGCGCCCGAAATTTAAAAAAATATGCAATGGTACGCTAACGTACATATGCATAGCTACTACTCCAAAAATAAGGGCGCTCAACCAGATAGCATGTAATAAAAGTGATACAAGACCACACCATTATAAAGCGTAGGAAAACTAAGGCTCGATACAACTCGAGCGACTTAGTCCACTACGTTAATGTCTAAGTGGGCTGGCCTTGCGGACGCCGATGCTTCTCCACGGTTCTCACCGTTGGAATTTGCTGGCTGAGGCTGAGGGGCTGCAGGGTCGGGGAAATGGTGATGACCATCGCGGGGGTTGTTGGCCACAATCCCGTTGGAATGGGTTCCCAAAAGGCGACGAAGCGCTTCTGGGGTCACCAAAGCACTCTGGCTGATGGCCGGCGCAGACCTCAAGGGGTCGATCGGGTGTCCGAACAGCACGACTGGGTTGTCGGTGTCGGGCTCCGCTTCTCTCCTCGCCGGGGCTCGGCGAACCAGTTCTCCACGAGCTGCGATCAGATCAAGAGTGACCTGATCGAACAGTTGCTCTAGTGCGCTTACATAGCGCACCAGATGTAACAGCGCAGGATCTGTCTCGTGGTCTCCGTTGGCAACCTGGGGCGGCCTACCATACCCGTTACGACTGGGGTAGTAGTAGAATGAGCGACAGTTAACTCTGGGCGACAAGTGCCGGAGTTGAACTATAGCTTCTCGGGCTGCCAGTTGGATGGCTTGTGGCTCAAAGGAAGTTGTCCTTCCAGTGAACCTGTAGGGGCGTTCTGGCGACAGTCCCCTATCGTAGATGTGCACAGTGGCCCAGTACTGACGGCTCTCACCGTACATGGGTCCCTGGTACACAACATACTCAGGAGGCTCTTCTAACGCATAGGCACGGTGGGTGAGGTTTGCGAGCACGGTCACAAAACCTCCCAGGTTGGTCGCGGTGGTCTCATTGTGAACAATGGGACCAGGCATCGTGGCTTGGTTTTGGGGAAAAGAGGCTGTGCTGTGCTGTGTTGAGGCTAGCGTGCCCCCTTTTTATAGGGAAAGGGGACGGAGTCTTCCCCCGCACGCTTGCAATGGAGACGGGTTGGGTGTCGGTCACTGGCGCGTGATCGACGGCTAGGCTGATAGGTTGGGCACCGTCCGCCGAAAAGGGCGTCGGGTCACTGTGGAGCTATCTTACGCGGGAAGCTTGACCGGGGTTAGGCTAAGGTCTGGTGGTTTGGGTTAACCTAGGTTTATTGACCTGGCTAAGATAGGGTTAGCCAATGGTCAGCCTGGCTCTGATACCAAGTCTGTCACGACCGGATTTTTGAGATAATAATTTCTCAGAAAAGCGGCCTTGTGCCTACCAGCCCCAGGATTACTGTTAGCTGATGAGGCACCAACTTGATACAAGAATTCCAAGCGAGGTACAAAAATATGTAGTACAAGACCATTTAGGCCTAGGAGTACAACACTTGGTTTCTAATGGTAGAAGGCAGAAGTGGTTGGATACATCTGCGTCTATGGGACTCCATTTCCCACAAGAACAGCTGACCAGGATAACTCCTATCTTCGCGAGGCTGCAAACGACAACACGTAGGTTCCGAGGTTGTCACCGCGATGCTTATCTCCATGCGCGAGAATCTGGCCATAACAATAGCCAGGGACAAGCCAGTGAGTACTTTTGAATGTACTCGCAAACATTAAGAACACGGGTTTAATATATCAAACATGCTCCGGATTATCATGTGATCACGCGTCTGCCACGAAGTATACGAAAAACCATGATGCACACATGTGGTTAAAAATAATCCAAAGTAAAGTACTGGGTGCCAAACGAGGGTCTGAATGACTCCTCGAGAGGAAACTACAAGAATAGTAATACTGGTGCCAAACGAGGGTCTGAATGACTCCTCGAGAGGAAACTGCAAGAATAGTAATACTGGTGCCAAACGAGGGTCTGAATGACTCCTCGAGAGGAAACTGCAAGAATAATAATGCCGCAGTCGGGCGTCGGGGCGACACCACATAAAGGGCTTTTAAAAGGTAAATGAACAACAAGCATGCCGCAGTCGGGAGTCTGAGCGACACCACATAAAGGGCTTATAAAAGAATAGTCACAGTGAATATCCAGGAGGTAGAACTATCCCAGGGATACTCAATAAAATACATGATATAAATGGTTAGTCCAAAATAATAAAGATCATAATACATATGTGCCATAATCATAAACAATATTTAGTTCGGTCGTTTCTCCACCCGAAAACCGATAATTTGGTCTAGTCAAGCCGTATCTCCATCCGAATACCGTTACTATGATCCAGATAGCCGTGTCTCCATCCGAAAACCGTCACCGAGTTCTAGCTAATTCGTTCTCCATCCGGATACCGTTACTGAGTTCTAGTTAAATCGTTCTCCATCCGAATACCGTTACTAGATTCAACTCAGACTGTGGTCTTTACTCAAGAACATGACTATCCAACAGGATATATCCTCTGCAGAGGGAGTACCATTTTCCCACGAGTAACGGGTTTACTTAGTCCATCGGGACTAATTCCGTCTACGGTCTTTTAATTGAAAACACGCCTGACCTGCACACACCAGCTTAACTCACCGGTGTCTGGAATCACCCACGACTCCTGCCAAGCAAAACTCTAAGTGGGGAGGCTACAACCTCGACGTAGCATGGGATCACAAAATTTATAACGCGTGCACACTAGGGGAGCTACCCCCCTCGGCTCCAACCGGAAACACCCATGCCCCCGGACCAGGTGGCATGCCTACCGGTGGCCTCCGGTATCTTCCACCATGGCCTCTCTGTACGGTGTGTGCTTTGGTAAGGGGTTGACAACTTACTGAACCATACCCTGTCTGTGACAGGGACGAGTGGTGGTACCAACAATAGGGAAGCTACTGATCAAGACTCGATCTACGACCGACACAGGTGGTCCAAGTATCCTCCGACAATATTACCACTTATGAAATGAATCACCACTCCTCAAGCCTCACCATGCCATACCGGACATACTCGTCGCGACGAGGGACTAGGGACAAGCTCGTGTCTACCCAAGACCACGACTTTCCCGGCTTCCTTCCGGTATGCATGAGGAGCTCCCGAGGATGGTCCAAATCAGAAGTGTATCCATTACTAATAGCAAAAATATCTCCATTATGCACATACGCGAAAGATTTTAATCGTCACATAAAATAATGTAAGCCCCAAGTCAAATGGTGTTGTAACCATATTAACACACCACACAAAATATTATGCCAGAATTCAGAAATGCTTGCCTTCAAGAGTATGCAAGGGATGCACTTTTTGAAAGCTTTCCCTTTCCTCCAAAATCCTATTTTGCAAAATATCCAAATAACAAATATTTCAAACACAGTACAAAAAGTTGTCTCAAATATTTTTGAAATAAATCTTAAAATAAACTAGGTGCAATTTGGGAGAGGTAGGAAAAAGAATCAACTCATTTGGAGTTTTATTTTAAAAGCTATAGCTGGTCAAAGTCTGGTCAACTCTCTGTTTTAATAAAATCAGAAAAAGGAAAATGCTTCGGGGAAAATACGCTTTCAAAGCGGAGGTGACGTACTCCGGATCTTTGCGCTTTCACTTAAACAGAGAGAGGGGCCGCGTGGGTCACTGACAGTGGGTCCAGAGGGCCCACTGGTCAGGTTTGACTGGTCTCCCTCTCCCTCCTTTCTCTGTGCCCGAACGGTGGCGGGGCTCCGGCGATCGCCGGCGACCACTTTTCTGTAGTTGCAGGGCATCGTGGCGGCGACGAAAGCGTGCCGACGAGCACGAGGATAAGCACGGGCTGTTCTCTGGGGCAGCTGGCGTGCGCGGGCGGCTTGGGCGGCGCCGTCCGCGGCAGAATCCGCTGCCGACGCCGGCGTGCTGCCAAGGCGGCGCTGCCAGCGGCGCAGCAGGGCGCCAGAGATGCCGTGGAGCAGGGAGCGGGCTAGTGCGCGGCTCAGTGATGCAGTAGGGGCCAGGGACGGGTCGCGTCGAGTGCGGCAGTGCGGCGTGTCGGCTCAGTGCGCGCGCGTGCAAAACGTGCGCTCTGGGCGCGCCCAGAGCACGCACGGCAGGTGTTCGACGCAATGCCAGCGCGCTCTAGAGGGCTTGGGTGAGGCTGGCAAGGAACAGAACAAGGGTAGGGGTGGCTAGGAGCTCAGTGGACAAGGTTGTTGGGTCATTGGAGCAAGTCCACAGTGCAAACAAAGAACTCATGCCAAAACAGGCTGTGCACACCAACTGTTCGACAGAATGCCAAGTGCACTTAGGCAACTCTTGGAGTGGCCAAAATCTCCAGGTCAGGGTCTCTTTAGGTGCAGGAGATGGTGGTAAGATCACTTGGGCAAAACCTGAAACTTGTTAGTGCAAGTTTTGCAAAACTCCAGTTTTGGATAGAAAGAAAAAAGGTTTAAAGCATGCACTTAAAAACCTCTAATGAGTCCACTCTCCTAGACTTAAGGGTTTTGAAGGGAGGGCTACAGGTAGGAAAAAGCTCAAGGTTACTAGAGCAAGGAAAAATAAGGTTGCAGTACAAATCACCAAGTTGGACCAGAATGCAAAAGAGGTTGATCCACTCAAATTTTTCAAAGAACAACACTGGGTTTTTGCTTGAAGATGAATTGTATGCATCCATTGACATCTCCAAACACTTGGAAGAATTTTTAAAGAAATATTTAAATGGGTTGTGGTGCAAAAGTGCCTACTGGACCAGATTGGAAAAGTTGGTGTAGAGCTCAAAATCCCCAATGGCCAAAAGGTATTTTTGCATAAAAGTGATGTGGAAACATCACATGACATCCCCAAATTTTGGTGGAAATTTTGAATGCATTTGTCAAAAGGTTGCAGTGCAAAACATGCTCCAAATGCAAAAGAAATCATTTTAAAGGAATAAAGCTTTTAGGAAAATAAATCTTGCAAAATTTGAATCCACTGATAAATAATTGTTTTATTATAGAGAGTAATCAAGTCCAACAATACCTTTGAAGGTTTTCCCCACTAGAGGCAAAAATCCAAAATCACAAAAGGTAAAACTTGACAATTGGAAAAGTTTTATTTCCTGGCAACATTTTAATAAATAAAACAAGGCCAAAATTTTGGGGTGTCACAGAAAGTATGCTTTTCACATCCTTTAGCTTATCAAGATCCTCAATTTATTTTGAAGCGACAGATTCATGAGAGCTGGCGTCACACCCGGACCAACAAGGACACCGACCTCTCCTCCGGGCTACCTGACGCATCGAGGAAGCGCTGAACTGAGGTTATTTCCCACTTGTATCCTTTTCATCCGTTGGCGGGTGTTATCCGTCAGCCACTCAATTCTTCTGACTCAAATTATCAGGAGACCTCCCCCTCTTCGGGCGACTCTATGCAGTCGAGTCTTCCGGCTTTCAAGACCGCGCCCGGGTAATGGCAACCATCTCATGTTATACTTGTCTTTACTTACCCCTTTTGTGCTTAATGTTTCTGTCCTTTCAGTGCCCAGGCCAAGATCACCAAGAGGGCGAAGAAGTCCAAGCCGGTCGATGAGCCGGACTTGCCTGAGCCAGAAGCAGCCGCTCAAGAGCCGCCAGCCGCCTCTGCACCTGAGGCCGCTGCCCCAACCACCAAGGCAACTACAGAAGCTTCTGTTAACCCGGAGGCCTCCAGCTCAGCTCCACCAGCAGACGACCCGGATGTGGTAATCACCCGGACGGAGTTCGTTGAGCCGGGGAGACCTACTGTGCTGGCCAAGTGCTCCGCTAAGGGGGAGTTGCTGCAGCCCCACCGGATGAACCTGGACCTCTCCGACTACGCCAACCTGAGCATTGGAGAGCTCGTCTCTGGCTACATCAGCCAAGTGCACAAGAGCCGGGACGCAGAGGTTGCCATGGTAAACCAGATCCAGCAGAAATCTGAGGTATCATTCTGCTGTCCTCGTACTTACTGCATAGTTACCTTTACCATGTTAGCCCCCAAGTCGACGACTTATGACTGAATATGTTGTAGACTTAGGTTCCGGTTTACCCAATAAAACCGGCCATTTGTAGATAGAAACGTTCAATATGCATTAGCCCCCAAGTGCCAAGTGTCTTTGCTTGGAAAACGCTTGGGACTTGAAATATATATAGTAACTGTTCATCTCATAACCCGGAAATGTATGCAGGCTGCTGGCAAGAAGCTAGAGGCGGACATGGCTGATCTCAAGAATCGGCTGAAGATGCAAGAGATGGAGACCCGGAAGGCAAATGCCAAATTTGTGTCTAGCATCGCCACTCAAGAGAAGCTGAAGACAGAGTTTGACGCTGAGCGGAAGGCGTGGGCCGAAGAGAAGGCCGCATTGGTGAACCGGGCTGAACAGGCGGAGAAGACTCTCTCCGAGAAGACCGCCGAGCTCTCCGGCCTAAAGTGCCAGGTGTCCCAGATGGTGGACGCCATCTTCGGTAAGTCGCCTCACCGGCTTTCATCAAGTTTAGAATTTTTATATCTCATAATTCATCCTTGTCGGCGGCTTATCTGATTCTGTGAAACAGGTCCCAGAAGTGCCAACCTCAACCAGAGCGTGGTAACCAAGCTGAAGGCCGTGTATACCCTGGTGGAGCAGCTCTACACCGGGTCACAGCGTGCCTTAGCTGTGGTGGCCCTATCCAACGAGGTGCCGACTCACCTGGCAGAAGTCCTTCGCCGGCTCGCTGTACTGCCTCAACGGATCCAAGAGCTGCGACGGGCCTCTGCAAGAGCCGGAGCGATCGCCGCGCTGAGCCGGGCCAAGGCGTTCCTGCCGGAGTTAGACCCGGCGGACATCGCCCTTGGCTATCCAAGCCTGAAGGAAGACGGCTCCGCTTTCGATCAGAAGGACTTCGCAGCTTGCGTGAAGGCCGTACGCCCGGTGGCCACTCTGATTGGCAATGATACAGATCTGACTAAGTATCAGCCGGGTTATGATGCAGAAAATTAGAGGATCCCTACTCCACGCTATGAAGCCCTCAACTTGATCCCGCCGGCTCGTCAGCACACCTTCGCCCCGGAAATTGACCCGGCGGGGTTAATTGACGAGGAAGCCCAATTCGAAGCTCTCAGCGGCATCGACTGGAAGTCATCAACTTTCCAGGTCTTGGGATCAGCCGGAGGAGGAGATAGGAACGAGCCGGAGACTTCAACTCAGCAAGCATCGTAACTCGGCTGGGGGTTTACCAAACAATGCCTCACCCTTTTGGACTCAACGAGTCTTGTAATAGAGTAGGATCAATACTTTATCTTTGTCGTGCCATCGTGCATGCCTTGAATTCTGAAGTCTGTTGAAATTGTCTCCTTTATGTTTCTCCGGGTCATAATTAATCATTTGTTTTCCTTACTCTCAAAATAGTTGCCTGTAACTATCCTGCAGAGAAAGACAAATCACAAACCTCGAGGAGGCTGACCGCCCTGGAATCATAGGTTTTAGATAACCCGGAATATAAATCAAAAAAAGGACTGGTCTTCAATAATATCCTGAATACAGCCGTAATAACATACTTAGCGGCCTGCAAGCATACTTCCCGTTTAGATAACCCGGGTAATAAGGTTGGTACCTCAATTCCGGTTTACCTGTCGTAATAACGCCCATTGTGTCCGACTAACACTGGAAATCAAAGTTAACCGGCCAAGTGAGACCCGGCCGTACACACTTTGAAATGATCAGAAGAAACTTACTATGAAGCAGAAGAACTTAGGGGCTTCCGGTTCGAATACGACCAGAGACCCGGCCCAAAGGGGTTATGCTAAGATTCGAATACGATCATATAGCCCCCAGTGGGTGTGGCGATGCCAATCAAGAGGGTACCAACAGCTATGTTCTCTTTGGTTCAAATACGACCCATGTTTGAACAGGAAGCCCCCAAGTGATTTTAAGAATTGTTTAACGACGCTGATTCGAATACGATTCACGTCGGTTCCCAAAGGGGTTAAACTATGATTCAAATATGATCAAAGAAAACTCCCCAATGAGCTCGGCACTTTGCCAATCAAATGGGTACCGGCAGCTATGTTCTCTTTGGTTCGAATACGACCCATGTTTGAACAGGAAGCCCCCAAGTGACCTTATTACTTACAGCTAGATTCAAATACGATCATAAGCTGGATCCTCCTTCAAGTTATCATGTAATAATGAAAACAACACGTGCATCTTCGGAGGAGAAAAAAAAGGACAGAGGTCCTGCTTTATTGCTTATCATAATATATACATGGCTGAGAGAAATATGTACATTATGAGAGCCAGTGGCTCAAGTGTAGTAAGGCCGAAGCTGAGCTATGTTCCACGGCCGACGGGTCTCTTCCTCCGACTTACGTGAATCTTTGTGCTCCCGAATGTCAATGAGGTAATATGACCCATTGTGCAAGTTCTTGCTGACCACAAAGGGCCCTTCCCAAGGCGGGGATAACTTGTGTGCATCTGTCTGATCCTGGATGAGCCGGAGCACGAGATCGCCTTCCTGGAAGACCCGGGATTTAACCCGGCGGCTATGATAACAGCGCAGGTCTTGTTGGTAAATCGCTGAACGGGCTGCTGCCACATCACGCTGTTCGTCCAACAAGTCAAGAGCATCTTGGCGCGCCTGTTCATTATCCGCCTCAACATAAGCCGCCACCCGAGGTGAATCATGACGGATATCACTGGGGAGGACGGCCTCTGCCCCATAAACCATGAAGAAAGGCGTAAAACCTGTAGACCTGTTAGGAGTAGTGTTGATACTCCATAACATGGAGGGCAACTCCTCCACCCAACAACCCGGCGTCCGTTGCAAAGGGACCAAAAGCCGGGGCTTGATGCCCTTCAGAATCTCCTGATTAGCTCTCTCAGCTTGACCATTGGATTGAGGATGAGCAACTGAGGAAACGTCAAGTCGGATATGCTCTCGTTGACAAAACTCTTCCATGGCGCCCTTGGATAGATTGGTGCCATTGTCAGTTATAATGTTGTGCCGAAAGCCAAAGCGAAAAATCACCTTTTTCATAAATTGAACCGCCGTGGCCGCATCGCACTTGCTAACTGGCTCTGCTTCCACCCACTTTGTGAATTTGTCAACTGCCACCAAGAGGTGGTTCTTCTTATCCTTGGACCTTTTAAAAGGCCCAACCATATCAAGCCCCCAGACCGCAAAGGGCCAAGTGATTGGGATCATCCTCAGCTCCTGAGCCGGCACATGAGCCCGTCGTGAGAACCTCTGGCAACCATCACATTTACTGACCAAGTCCTCCTCATCAGCATGAGCCGTCAGCCAATAAAAACCATGGCGAAAAGCCTTGGCCACAAGAGACTTTGAGCCGGCGTGATGGCCACAATCCCCTTCATGAATCTCACGCAAGATCTCTTGACCTTCCTCAGGGGAGACACAACGCTGAAATGCTCCTGTAACACTGCGGTGATGCAACTCTCCATTGATAACAATCATTGACTTAGCCCGCCGGGTTATTTGTCTGGCCAAAGTTTCATCCTCAGGCAACTCACCCCGGGTCATGTAAGCCAAATAGGGCATTGTCCAGTCCGGTATGATGTGGAGAGCCGCCACCAGTCGCGCCTCCAGGTCAGGGATAGGAAAGTCTTCCTCTGTAGGCAGCTTAACAGAAGGATTATACAGGACATCCAGGAAAGTATTAGGCGGCACCGGCTTTCGCTGAGAGCCTAGCCGGCTTAGAGCATCAGCCGCCTCGTTCTTCCTGCGATCAATGTGCTCTACTTGGTAGCCCTGAAAGTGCCCAACAATGGCATCAACTTCGCGGCAATAAGCCGCCATGAGAGGGTCCTTAGAGTCCCACTTGCATGATACTTGTTGAGCCACCAAGTCTGAGTCACCGAAAAACCTTACCCGGCTCAAGCTCATCTCCTTAGCCATCCGAAGACCGTGGAGCAAGGCCTCGTACTCAGCCGCATTGTTAGTGCAAGGAAACATCAACTGTAGCACATAATGGAACTTGTCACCTTTAGGGGAAGCCAATACAACTCCAGCCCCCGAGCCCTCCAACTGCCTGGACCCGTCGAAGTGAATAGTCCAATATGTGTTATCCGGCTTTTGCTCGGGCACTTGTGACTCTGTCCAATCATTGATGAAATCCACCAAGGCCTGAGATTTAATAGCAGTGCGTGGCACGTATTTGAGACCATGAGGTCCGAGCTCGATAGCCCACTTAGCCACTCTCCCTGTGGCCTCTCTATTTTGAATGATATCGCCAAGAGGGGCAGAACTGACCACAGTTATGGGATGACCCTGGAAATAATGCTTAAGCTTCTGGCTTGCCATGAACACACCATAAACAAGCTTCTGCCAATGCGGATATCGTAGTTTGGACTCGATGAGCACTTCGCTGACATAATAAACCGGCCGCTGAACCGGATGCTCCTTACCCTCTTCCTTGCGCTCCACTACTATAGCCACACTGACGGCTCGTGTGTTCGCCGCCACATATAATAATAAGGGCTCCTTATCAACCGGAGCAGCAAGGACTGGAGGCTCTGCCAGCTGCTTCTTCAACTCCTCAAAGGCGATATTAGCTGCATCATTCCAGACGAAGTTATCAGTTTTCTTCATCAACTGATATAAGGGCATGGCCTTCTCACCCAAACGGCTTATAAACCGGCTTAAAGCAGCGATGCGACCCGCCAAGCGCTGAACGTCATTTATACACGCCGGCTTAGCCAGGGAGGTGATGGCCTTGATCTTCTCCGGGTTAGCCTCAATGCCTCTGTCAGAAACCAAGAAACCCAAGAGTTTGCCTGCAGGAACACCAAAAACACATTTGGCCGGGTTAAGCATCATTTTGTAGACCCGGAGATTATCAAAGGTTTCTCTCAAGTCATCTATCAGGGTTTCCTCTTTTATGGACTTGACCACAATATCGTCCACATAAGCATGAACATTGCGCCCAGTCTGGTTGTGAAGACAGTTCTGCACGCAACGCTGATAAGTCGCCTGCGCACACTTGAGTCCAAAGGGCATAGACACATAGCAGAAGGCTCCAAAGGGCAAAAGGATCAACCGGACATGCCTTGTTTAAGTCTGTGTAGTCCACACACATCCGCCAAGTGCCGTTCTTCTTGAGTACGAGCACCGGGTTAGCTAACCATTCTGGGTGGAAAACTTCAACAATAAACCCGGCCGCCAAGAGCCGGGCCACCTCTTCACCAATAGCTTTCCGCCTCTCTTCATTAAACCGCCGAAGGAACTGCCTGACCGGCTTAAACTTCGGATCAATATTGAGAGTGTGCTCAGCGAGTTCTCTAGGTACACCTGGCATGTCAGAAGGTTTCCATGCGAAGATGTCCCTATTCTCACAGATGAACTCGATGAGCGTGCTTTCCTATTTTGGATCCAGATCGGCACTGATGCTAAACTGCTGAGATGAGTCACCTGGAACAAAATCAACAAGTTTAGTCTCATCAGCCGACTTAAATTTCATTGCCGGCTCTTGCTCTGTAGTTGGCTTTTTCAGGGAGGTCATATCTGTTGGGTCAACATTGTCTTTGTAAAACTTCAACTCCTCTGTTGCACAAACAGATTCTGCATAAGCCGCATCGCCTTCCTCACACTCCAGAGCCACTTTCCGGCTGCCGTGAACCGTAATGGTCCCATTGTGACCCGGCATCTTGAGCTGTAAGTACACATACACGGCCGTGCCATGAACTTGGCGTAAGCCGGCCGTCCAAATATAGCATGGTATGGACTTCTTATCTTGACCACCTCAAAGGTCAATTTCTCCACCCTGTAGTTGTTCTCATCTCCAAAGGCCACTTCCAACTCAATCTTGCCGACTGGATAAGCCGACTTACCAGGTACCACCCCGTGGAAAATAGTGTTGGACTGGCTGAGGTTCTTATCAATCAACCCCATACGACGGAATGTCTCGTAATAGAGGATGTTGATGCTGCTACCTCCATCCATGAGCACCTTAGTGAACTTATATCCTCCCACCTGAGGAGCCACCACCAGGGCCAGGTGACCCGGATTATCCACCCGTGGAGGGTGATCCTCCCTGCTCCACACTATAGGCTGTTCAGACCACTGCAAGTAGCGTGGAACCACCGGCTCAACAGCATTCACAGCCCTTTTGTGAAGCTTCTGATCTCGCTTGCACAAACTAGTGGTAAACACATGATACTGTCCACCGCTAAGCTGCTTTGGATTGGTCTGATAACCCCCCTGCTGCTGTTGATGACCCTAGCCAGACTGCTGGTTAAAGCCCCCTTGACCGTTCTGAGGATTAGAATTTGAGCCACCGCCCGGGCCATGAAAGCCGCCGGCGCCTGAGCCGCCGCCCGGGCCAGTGTAATTCTTAAAGGCTTTCATGATTGCACAATCCTTCCATAGATGAGTCGCTGGCTTCTCTCTAGAGCCGTGCCTTGGACAAGG